>NC_090270.1:297113074-297423074 GCF_040414725.1 Anabrus simplex
TAGATGTGCATTTTGCTTGCAGCACCTTGAATAAATGATCCGTGTAGCAAAATATCTTGTTGAAGACGCACAACAGGAAGAGGAAATTAGGGTCATCTAATCTCTTAACCAGTCCCATAGCACCATTAACAGATTCGCCATCCCATTCTTCATCTTTATCAACAATGTGTGTAAGAGCTTCTTTCAAGTCCTTGAAATGGGATGCTATTGTTAGTGTTGCTCTGGAGTGGAAGTTCCAACGTGTCGTACATGCCGGGGGAAGTTTAAAGCCTTTATCTCTTAGGACTTGAGTTCTCTTTGATGACTTGCTGAAATATGTATGGAAGGCAGTCAAATCATAAGTAAAGAGACGCACTTTCTTTATAGCTTTTGCTCCATACAAGAGTACCAAATTAAGCTTATGTGCATAGCAATGTATAAACATTGCATGTGGGCAAACTTGCTTTACGATAGTTTGAACACCCCCTGTAGAACCCGCCATTACGGAAGCCCCGTCATAAGTCTGACATATTAACTTCTTTTCTACGCCCCATTTTCGTAAGACATCCAATATTACGGCTGACAGTCCAGTGGCACTTTTATCTTTTGAGACGTCATAGAACCCCACAAACCTCTCGTGAACGTTATAACCAACACAATACCGAAATATAATGTTCATCTGATTCTGACAAGATATATCTAATGATTCATCCGCCTGAACTGATACAAATTCACAAATAGAAAGTTCTTTCTGAATCTCTTCATTCATCACTTGAGTTACACAGTCAATAAGTTCATTCTGAATGTCACTGGAAGTTCCTTTAAATCCTGAAGTTGCTCCCAGATGCTCTCTCATGAATTGTTCTTCTTGTGCTAGCAATTCCAAGGTCTCGAGGTAGTTACCTTTATTTACGGAATGGAAGTTCTTGTTTTCCGAGAAAACACACCACTTGAACTAACCTGCCAAGAACCCGTCTATTATGATTTACTAACTCATTATGCTTTAGAGCTGCAAGACGAGCCGCTTCCGAAATCGCATGATCTATTCTACTCCTGCCGAGAAGAAGAAAACGTTCACTGTTCTGAATATGTCTTTTTGAAATCTGGTGTTTACGTGCTCTTCTATGAAAATTTTTTAGGGTACTGATGCCACCCTCATTCCATTCACTATCACCTCCAAATAATATGCAAATGTAACAATAAAACTTACAATCTGTCACACTTGCTGTAAGCCATGTATAATCCTTATACCATTGGGACTGGAAAGTTCTTATTTGGTTTCCATCCTTTTGCACAATTTTCAATAATGGCTGTGGCCGCTTGTCTTTCAGGGCACATTTTTCTTCGAAAGACAAAGAAGAAAATGGAGTTCGAAGCAAGTATGTAATAAGATCATTACTTTCATTCATTATACATGGATTTAAAAAATACTGGCAACTCTTCACAAAACACAGACCACTAATAATAAGTTGTAAACTTCACAGATCAACAGATCAGAACGCAAACATTAACTCGTAACTCGCGACTTGGAGACTAGACTCCCAGCTAGGTTTCAAAGCGAGCACTTACCGCTGCATGACGTCATACGTTGTCATAGCAACCAGTACAAGCCCCGCCCGCTAGCAGAAAGGTAAGAGTCTGGCTTCAGCCAGACTCAACGGCTAGGCTCAGTGCTCTGCGAGTACGCGACAGATCGGAGAGCCGTGAAGTCTATTAAGTTTATTAGACATAATTTTCGTGCCTTATATCAATAATTTATTATTCGTATTTCGTCTGGGGAATCTGAGACTCTTAGATTCCCCCCAAGCTTCGCCACTGATGAAAAGCCATACAGCTCATTAGTGTTGCGTGATCCATGAAGCCGTTGTGAGCCATTGTTGATATGAACAGGGTGAACAATCGATGGTGACGGTTAAGCCCCATTCACAATGCAAACGTAACGTAACGTAAACTTAAAATTAACGTTAACTTAGAAGTTAGCGGCCATCTTATCTAATTGATCCATTCACAATGCGCCGACGTAAACTTAACTGCGAGTCCGTAAAATTAAGGGATTGCAAACTCCAAGCTCTTGCGTTTAATTTTACGTTAACTTTAAGAACCAGCCAATCAGAGCAAAGGTAAACATTGTGTGTTGTGCACGATATAATGACTTCTTTCGACGAAACACTTGTAATTCTCTTTCAAAATAATCTTTGTGTATAGGCTATGTATGATAGAAGGAAAAATAATAACAAATACGCTGTACCGAAAAATAATAGGTGGAAATTAATATCCTGTAGTAATGAAATCTGACAATAAATGGCGGGAGACAAGCTCGCAGCGCTGGCAAACGGACGAGAGAATATCCCTGTCATAAAAAAACAGTGTCCCTGTATATTTCTTAACATTATGACGGACTACTAGTTTACGAAAACGATATCATCCAAACATCTCATTGGGGTGTGATAGATAGGGTCATAGATGTCGGTAAAGGAGACCTTTTACATTTCTTTTTATTACAAAAGGGGAAGCAAATCGTAAGAAAGACAAACAGTTCAGGTTTCATCCGCATGTCCAAAACGAACTGATGAGGGTCATTTCTTACAGTAGATTACCGAAATCGCCCTGAGATAGGCCTAACCTTCTTTGATTCAAGGGATGAACCCATTTTCTGCGCCGTTGTTTAGATCGCCTTTTCAGGTACCGTAGGCCTACACAGCTCCCAGGAGCAAAGAAATAGATGTTTGAAGTAATATGGATTCCGCTACCACGTTGTTTGATTCCATCGAGTTATTGAAATATAAAACTGCGAGATAGCCCAAAACCTGACTTCCGTACTAAATAACATGGCAGTGTTTTGATTGGCTGGTGTGTACTCTTTACGTTAATGTTACGTTCCTCCATTGTGAATACCACAAATTTTACGTTAATTTTACGGTTACGTTACGTCGTTAAGTTTACGGTTACTGCAAACGTAACGTAAACTTAAAATTAACGTTAACTTAGAAGTTAGCGGCCATCTTATCTAATGGATCCATTCACAATGCGCCGACGTAAACTTAACTGCGAGTCCGTAAAATTAAGGGATTGCAAACTCCAAGTTCTTGCGGTTAATTTTACGTTAACTTTAAGAACCAGCCAATCAGAGCAGAGGTAAACATTGTGTGTTGTGCACGATATAATGGCTTCTTTCGACGAAACACCTGTAATTCTCTTTCAAAATAATATTTGTGTATAGGCTATGTATGATAGAATGAAAAATAATTACAAATACGCTGTACCGAAAAATAATAGGTGGAAATTAATATCCTGTAGTAATGAAATCTGACAATAAATGGCGGGAGACAAGCTCGCAGCGCTGGCAAACGGACGAGAGACAATCCCTGTCATAAATAAAATAGTGTCCCTGCATATTTCTTAACATTATGACGGACTACTAGTTTACGAAAACGATATCATCCAAACATCTCATTGGGGTGTGATAGATAGGGTCATAGATGTCGGTAAAGGAGACCTTACATTTCTTTTTTATTACAAAAGGGGAAGCAAATCGTAAGAAAGGCAAACAGTTCAGGTTTCATCCGCATGTCCTAAACGAACTGATGA
Source organism: Anabrus simplex (assembly GCF_040414725.1). NCBI lineage: Eukaryota > Metazoa > Arthropoda > Insecta > Orthoptera > Tettigoniidae > Anabrus > Anabrus simplex. Next base: position 297,116,642 of record NC_090270.1, read on the forward strand.
GGGTCATTTCTTACAGTAGATTACCGAAATCGCCCTGAGATAACCTTCTTTGATTCAAGGGATGAACCCATTTTCTGCACCGTTGTTTAGATCGCCTTTTCAGGTACCGTAGGCCTACACAGCTCCCAGGAGCAAAGCAATAGATGTTTGAAGTAATATGGATTCCGCTACCACGTTGTTTAATTCCATCGAGGTATTGAAATATAAAACTGAGTGATAGCCCAAAACCTAACTTCCGTACTAAATAACATGACAGTGTTTTGATTGGCTGCTGTGTACTCTTTACGTTAATGTTACGTTCCTCCATTGTGAATACCACAAATTTTACGTTAATTTTACGGTTACGTTACGTCGTTAAGTTTACGGTTACGTTTGCATTGTGAATGCAAACTACACAGTTGCAAACCACGGCTTACTGGATAATAAAACTGCCTAATTATAATTGAAGAAGATATATCTAAAAGATATATACTTTTATTACAAACAACCTCAGCTTTTGTTCTCAGAGCTAAAATACGATCTCTTATATTTCGATTAGTGCTCATCAACGAGCTAGAATAACATAGAGAGGCGGAAGCGCTGCCTGGGTGAACCTAATAGAACGAACGTCCGCCATGTTTCCTGTGGTCACACAAGCAAGGGGGGATGGCCTTTAAATGACGAAAAGTGCAGAAAATGCCCATTTTAGAATCGCTGGGGGAGAATTAAAGACCGTTGCCGAAAGCTTGAAGCATGAAAGCAAATACCGCCACTTCATCATATTGCGGCACGAGGCCAACATCACGATCAGTTGATTGTAGGGTAGTTCGAAATCATCGCACAGTGATATACGAATATGCCTCGAAATCGGAACAAGAGCGTTACCCTGCTTGGCTGTTGTGGTTAAGCGTAAATTAGAATAAAAACGATGGACATAAATACTGTATTTATGACAGGAAACCTTAAAATCATAGGGACCTACAATAGGTTACAACCTCATTCAGTTCATATTTTTAAAATTATTGCATCCTCATGAGTACTGTGTTCCTTTCTTAATCTGTTTACCCTCCCGGGTTGGTTTTTCTCACGGACTCAGCGACGGATCCCACCTCTACCACCTCAAGGACAGTGTTCTGGAGCGTGAGACATTGGGTCGGGGGATACAACTGTGAGGGAGGGCTGCACCTGCTATGCTGAACAGGGGACTTGTGGAGGCGAGAAGGAAGCGGCTGTGGCCTTAAGTTAGGTACCATCCCGGCATTTTCCTGGAGGAGAAGTGGGAAACCACGGAAAATCACTTCGAGGATGGCTGAGCTGGGAGTCGAACCCACTTCTACTCAGTTGACCTCCCAAGGCTGATAGAATCCCGTTACAGCCCTCGGGCCCCTTTTCAAATGTCGTGGCGGAGGAGGGAATCGAACCCGGGCTCCCAGGGGTGGCAGCTGCTCGCGCTAACCAGTGCACCACAGATGCGGGCCATGAATACTTTACCACAATAATCGTTTAGTGTAATTATTTATTATAATATAGGTGGGATATCATGTTTCTCCCATTACCATATCATACTGGGATTACTAGCTGAAAGATAACCTTGAAAGTTGTCCATTATGAAGTGTGGCATAATTTTAAAAACCAAGGCAACAGACATCTACAATAAAGGCTGTATACATTTCAAAAATAGCAGTAAAATGCTCTATTTATCATACTTGGTGTACGTTTGAACGAAATAAGTGATTTTTTGTGGTTACGTTTTCTTGGTGGTGGGCGCTCCATTTCCTTTATTTGTAAATGTGAATGAAAATTAAATAGGGCTGGAAATGTACAAAGCATAAGCAACTGAATTGAGTGGGATACCATTTAACTCTTTTCGCCCTCACAACGCATTGTTCGGTTAATTCCTTGTTTTTTAAACGAAATCTGAAACAAAATTCGACAAATAATTGCCGTGGCTATCCGTACTTTCGCTAAGTAAACAATAAAATGGATTTAATTACAAACAGAAATTACAAAAAGGAATCTCGGCTATAATTCAGTAATACTTACTTAAAGTACAATATATCCTTGGTTTTATTTCACCGATTAGTACAACCACGCGCTGAGCTTACGGCTGGCATTCTTGAAAGCGAGAATCTATGTTTTCACTTCTTAAAACTTAGAGAATTAAATTGGCATGCACGATCTCCCTGTCACCTCAACATATGCTCTCGCGCCAATTCGCTTTGTTTTGACAACCGTTAACATGGCTGTCCCTCATCAACTTGCTTCAAGCAGGGAGCGCTGATGTCAGGTATACAGCCCCTCTATGTTATTCTAGCTCGTTGGTGCTCATAAATAAATGAACAAATGTCTTAGGAGAGGTAGAATACCAGATAGCTGGAGGAGATCCTACATGAAAATGGTATACAAGGGCAAAGGGGACATGGGAGATCCAGACTCGTACAGAGGTATCGCACTCGAATGCACTCTTTTTAAGGTAATGACCAAAATTCTCACTGACAGGCTAACAACACTTGTGGATCAATATATACCAGAGCAACAGTTTGGTTTCAGAAGAGGTAGATCTACCCTGCAAGCGGTGGAGTGTTTAAAACAAGATATCGAGGAAGCACTAAGAGTACCAGGTGGAAAGCTCCACGCAATCTTTGTTGACTTCTCTAAAGCTTTCGATATGCTCAATAGGAACATACTCCTGACAAAGTTGGAACAATTAATTGGTAAGAGTCACTACCTGACGGTCATAATCAGAGTCATACTCTCCAACAATAAAGTATTTATACAGGATAACATATCAATATCAGATGCAATAGCACAGACCAATGGTGTACTACAAGGAGATCCTCTAAGTTTTCTTCTGTTCTCAATAATCACTTCGGATGTGACGCGATGCATCAAAGATGGTGTAAAGTTGTATGTATATGCAGATGATATGGTTCTCACTGCAGAACGGCTGGACGACCTGCAAGAGTCCTTTGATCTTCTGGCAGCATGGGCACATGAAATTGACCTCAGCATAAATTACCAAAAGACTGTCCACATGATTTTCAGAAAAGGGGGAAGACCAGCAGTGACTGTCAGAATACGTTACAATGGTAAAGAACTAACAAGGGATAGTCACTTCAAATACCTGGGAGTCATATTCCAAACCAGAGGTGATGTTTTCACAAAACACATAGAGAATAGGACAATCTTGGCATTTAAAGCAGTGAATGAAATCAAAGATTTATGTAAGATATCAGTTAAAGCAGCGATAGAGCTTTCAACATTAAAGTTGTGCCTATAATCACCTATGGTCTACAACTCGTCTGGGAATACCTAAATATTAATAGTCTATGACGAATAGAAAAAGTGTGTCAGGCCCATACTGCTTTACGGGTGCGAGGCCTGGGGCTATATTCCCAAGACTCCTCTTTCAAAATTAGAAATATTCCAAAACAAAATATTGAGAAAGATGACAAGAGCCCCCCTTCTGAGATCTAATAGGAAGATACGCACCGAAGTCCGTATTCCGACTAGTAGAACTCAGATAAACAAGCTAATGAGGATGACCAGGGCTAGAATCCTCCAAGCCCAGTCTACAGATCAGGGCATCACGCTATTAAAACAGGTCATAAGGACCAAGAAGCCGAATACTCGTTATAAGTATCGCGGCCCTTAGCTTCTTTATGACCACTAATTAGAAACAATTTCGGACTTTTCCAAATTATGATACTTCCCCTCCATTAAATACCTAGAAATTATACCCTGAAAAGCGCCGTTTGTTAAGAAGGCTCCTTCTTCTCCGCTAACATTAGAATAACATGATACCAATCACGTAGCGAAGAGGGGGTTTTCTCCTCTGACTTGTGGGCCTAATGACCTCAAGACAGATTGCTTTCTCCCCCGCCACTGCATGATTGCGATATTCTGACTCATCGGCTATTCCATGGACACAGATGAGTAAAAGGGCATAGTTTTCGTCCTGAGACTCTCCATTTCAAAGCCCACAACAACAAAAGAAAAGAATAGAGAAAGACAAAGCCGCATACTTAAAGAGAGCTCTGGGGCTTTCGAAGTATACACTATCTCGACTTTGTATGTTCTGACTAGGGAATCTTTCCTGATCGAAGAGCTACGCTTCAAGATGTCACTACCATCCACGACAAATAGCGATCGACTACTTACGGAACTGAAGCAGAAAAGAGAAGACATTTGGTTAGATTTCTATGCAACAGATGCTATGACAACGCGGGGATGGATGGAAGCGAACTACGAATTAAGACATATTGTAATTAGATTGGCTGTTCATGGCTTTCACTTTAAGCTTTGCAATTCAAAACATTTGATGAACCTGAATTCGGATGCATGTGTAAATTGTGGGATCGTGAGTGTGATAGATACCACGTCTTAACATGTCCTAATAGAGGTAAATCATTGACTAAATTCTTTTCAGAAGAATGAGACCTATGTGTCTTGGAAATGTTAGAATTAATGTACTTACTTACATGGCCATTTGGCTGCAATAAAATTATTATTATAAATACTTCTAATTGCAACATAATTCTTGTAAACGACAGTGTTTAGCGCTAGCAGCTTACACAATCGGCCCACACGTAAGGGAAACTTATAGCATATAACAAGCCTTATCGTCTGCAAATAACAAAAGTGAAAAACAATATATCAGATAAGGAACAGCCCAAGGACTTGGAAGAGTGCAAAACATGTCGTAAACCCTTTTCCGATAATGACAGTTCAGTTGAATACGAATGTTGCAATTCTTGGTCTCAATGAAAATGCTGTATGACCAAAGGCGAGTTTGATCAGCTAATTAGAGACAAATGTAAACTCACATGGTTATGTGACATATGCAAGCCCAAGATAAAAATAATAGGTGCCATGGAAAATACAATCCTACAACTAACTCAGAAAATGGACAGTATATTAGAGCACATGACGAAGAATGATTCTAATATTCAGGAAATAATTAGACGGACGATCCGAGAGGAACTGGAAAAATCCTCGCTAAAGCCAAACCCAACTGTAATAGAAGACCCAAAATCGAACGCCAATTTGGTGTCAAATGATCGTCTTAAAACACCCGAATATTTGAGAAGCACTAAAACTACCTGGCACAACAAAAATAATCGTTCATCTCAAATCAGACAACTTGAACAAATCATCACCTCTCGTACTGATATTGACGCGATAAATCCGGAAAAATCCCAAGAACCTCATGAACGTGACAATGATCCAATGGAAAACGCCAATCAACCCTGGACTGTGACCCAAACCAAAAGAGGGGAAAAAACACCGCATACAGGCAGTAGTAGGAATGAAGGAAGGTGAGGACAGCTTACGAGCAGCTGACAAAACTACGTGGTTATATGTAGGAAAACTAAAGAATAATGTCACCACAGACAAAATCAAGTCGTACCTTATCAAAAATGGAATTGAGGGACAAATAGTGTGTGAAGAATTGAAGACCCTCGGCGAAAAGAAAGCCTTCAAAGTTGGTGTTTCTTTCACTTACGTGGAAGAAACAACGGACCCACATTTCTGGCCTAAAGGAATACTAGTGAGGCGTTTTCGTTTCTCACGGAGAAGAGATGAGGGGCATCCCTGGAGTAAAACCAAGGCTCTCAAATCAGACAACTTGAACAAATCATCACCTCTCGTACTGATATTGACGCGATAAATCCGGAAAAATCCCAAGAACCTCATGAACATGGAATGCAGAAGGCCTGAAAAATGCACTTTCACTAATACCACAAGAATCGATAAATCAAGCTGTGACGATTTATTGCAACAACGTATAGGTTGATTAAGATTCTTTGACAAGACGTTCAAGGAGAAAAGAGCTGGGACCAATTGGAGGTTAGTGGATGTAATAAGAAGAAGAAAAAAAGTTAATCAAAACAGTATATTGTTTCTACAAAGGAAATCAATTTTAAATTTTACAACTCAAACTTTTGTAACCGGACACACACAAAAGAAAACACTCATCGTGAATGACGTACATAGGATAGAATCCCTAGACCATTTACAAGTTATAATATTTGACTAATCAAATGAACGTGGTAACCTATAAGCCTCGGAGAATATGGACACAAATTTCCAAAAGGGTAAAGAAAGAGAGAAGAAAGGCACGGGAAGGACCAAGGACGGGGATCACAATAATGGGAGTCGCCTGAATATAAACATTGCCAAATGCAGGAACAGTTTTATGTGATAAGTTGTACCGTCCAGGCCACAAGTTCAATCACTCACCAACTCTTGAAATTGGATATTACTCAATGTTCATTTGTTAAGAAAAAGGTGTCACTCATATTAGACTTAAAAGAAAACCGGCCACAGCAATGAAGATAACTCCAAAATCCATAGGAGGAGAATAATAGTGGTAATTATAAAATAAATACTCTGTTGCTCACCCAATGCAGCAAATAAAAGAAGTGGAGCTTCCCAGCAAATACTGGGAAGTCCTCAGACGACCCTCCAACCACACTCGGAATCAGTGCTGGACTGAAGACCGAGTATGTGGGGGAAGCCTTTATACCGCTGCAGAAAGTTCCGGAAAAAAGTACACAAAACGTCGAGAAATATCGGACACTGACGTAGCAGATGACGTAACGCAGAGGAGACTCAGTGTGTAGTCAGCAGTTCACCAGGACGGATGCACGGCGCGTCAGCAGAGAAGGTCCAAGGCCGGTTAGATGGATGAAGTATCGGCGAGTATATGAACATAGATGAAGTTGCAGATGACGGTAGCCGAAAATAGGTGAGTGATCGTTACATATTCCCCCGCCGGCCAGGAATCCGAAGGATTCCGGAAGTCAAGATGGACCCGACGAATGGCGACAGGCGAAGAGGAAGGAAGAACAAGAGGAGCTGGAACAAAAACAGACTCGGCAAGAAACAAAGTTTAAATAAACATAATAAAGGCACAAGGAAGGGAAGGGGGGGGGTATTAAAAATTTACAATAAACGAACACAATATGGTCTAGGGTATATTTTTTTTAACATACATAATATATAAAAAAATAAAACAAAAGAAGGGGAACATTCCCTAATGTTCGCCAAGATGGGAGAGTCCAGTTGACCCGGGTGGGGTTGAAGGGTCACTGGGTAGAGCAAAAGAGAAAAGAAAAAGAAAGAAATTACTGAAAATACTGTTTCAACTGCGAAACATGGGCCTTTTTAATAATGGAAGGATCATTTGCATCCTGTAATAAAACAGAAACCGGAGTAGAGAAGTGAATGATTGAAAAAGGGCCTGTCCAACGAGGGCAAAGTTTAGCAGATATATGATCATTCGCGGAACTTTGAGGATGATTCTTTAACAGTACTTTATCTAAAAGTTTAAATTTTGATGGACGGTGCCCACGGTCGTGAACCCGTCGATGGACCTCCCGTGCCTGGTGCAATTTAGTTAAGGCCCTTTTCCACTCCGCTTGAGTGACTTGATTGGGGGGGCAAAGGAGCAAAGAAGGTAGATCCCGTGTTAAATCCAAAGGAGTTTGCAAATCTCTACCCAAAAACAATTTCGCCGGGGAAAAAGAGGTGGAGTTATTGATGGCAGAATTAAGTGCTAGGGCAAAGGCAGGCAATTCAGAATCCCAATGGCGTTGATCTTCGGAATGAAAAATGGACAATAGAACTTTCAAATTTCTATGATATCGTTCGACGAGATTGGCTTGAGGATGGTAGGGGGAGGTAAAGACCTTGTTAATACCATTCATAAAGCAAAAGTTATAAAAGGATTGTGAGGTAAAAATGGTAGCGTTATCCGAAACTAGCTATTTGGTAGACCAATAATGGGGAAAATTTGGTCATTCAAAAGCCGAATAATAGTTTGAGAAGAAAGCGTACGCAACGGACGCAAAATCAAAAATTTAGAGAAACCATCAAGCAGAGTAAAAATATATGCATTGCCGTGGGAGGATTTAGTGATAGGTCCGACAACATCAATATAATACCTCTCAGCAGGATAAGTAGAAGGTGTGGCGGAATGAGCACCAAAGGACAATGCGTTCCGGGGTTTGTGTTTTTGGCATAAAGTACAAGATTTAACCCAAGTGATGACATCCTTACGCATATTGGGCCAAAAGAATTGAGATGCCAACCGAGAATAAGTTTTAGCGCGCCCAAAGTGTCCCCCTGTAGGAGATCCATGATAATACTGAAACAGCATCGAACGTAAAGGGGAAGGAATGACTACTCTAGGGATTGATTTAGGAGTTGGTTTAAAAACCAACAATTCATTATGGATCCGGAAAGGTCCGTCATAGTTAGTAGCAGAAAGAGAAATCTTAATATCTTTACAGTAAGAATCGGTAGATTGATGCTGATGACACGAGTCAAAAGATAATGGAAAATCAATAAGAGAAGAAATCGCATTGATTTCATAAGAAGGAAGTTGATCTAAAGTTGAAGAGGGAGATTGGTCAAAAAGGCGAGAAAGAGCATCAGCGACTGAATTTTGATAACCTGAAACGAATTTTACAGAAAACTTAAAACGAGAAAGGCGGAGCAGCCATCGACCGGTCCTGCCTATTTTAGGGGCATTGTTGAGTAGCCAGGATAAGGCCTGATTATCAGTTTGAACAAGAAATTGCCGATGGTCAAGGTATTCCGAAAAATGCTCAATAGTGAGGATTAACGCTAATGCTTCCCTTTCATAAACAGAATACTTACGTTCAGTAGGCGAGAGCAAGCGACTAAAATAAGCAATAGGAAGAAGTTTACCGTCTCGGTTTTGATGTAAGACTCCTCCAACAGCAACGTCAGAGGCGTCCGTGAAAACTTCAAAGGGTAAATCAAAGTCAGGCATTTGAAGAACAGGGGCTTTGGTTAAGGCAGATTTGAGAGAAATAAATGCAGTTTGTTGCTGTTCTCCCCAGTGAAATTTCATGCCTTTTCGTTTAAGTAAATTAAGTGGCTCAGATATGTGAGAATAGTGAGGGATAAATTTACTATAAAAACCAACCATACCTAAGAATGTTCGCAAGTGCTTCAAATTTTTCGGTGGAGGAATACGATCAACTGCAGAAACCCGATCCGGATCAACAGAAATGCCATTATTGGACAGAATATGGCCCAAAAATTTAATGGAAGTCTGTGCTAAAATAATTTTAGAAGGATTGACGGTAAGATTAACAGAACGTAATCGAGAGAGCACTTCACGAAGATGTTTGATATGAGTGTCAAAATCAGGACTATAAATCAAGAGATCATCCACATATGGAAATAGATACTGATATTTTATATCAGAAAAAAGATTGTCAACAAATCTTTGCATGATTTGTGAGCCAAGGTTTAATCCAAAAGGTACTTTCGTGAATTGATACAGCCCAGTAGGAGTAATAAAGGCAGTATACTTAGAGCTACTATCATCTAAGGGTATCTGATTATAGGCTGAATTAAAATCTAAAAGGGAAAAATACTGTGCATTGGAAAAATGTTGAAACGCAGTTTGAACTTTAGGCATGGGGTAAGCATCGTAGAGGATCTTAGAATTAATTTTACGATAATCAACTACAAAACGAAAGGACCCATCAGGTTTATCAACAACGAACGCGGGAGAGGCGTAGTCCGAAGTGGAAGGTACGATGGTATTATCAACCAGCATTTTCTCTACAAGTTGATTAAGAATTTTCATTCTGGGCGGACTCAAATGATACGGGGGAGATCGAACAGGTGTGGTATCAGTGAGATCAATATGAGCTTGAAAATTGGAAACTGTTCCAAGTTTAGAGGTCACAACATCAGAAAATTCAACTAACAAATTATCAAGTTGGGCAGATTGAGAACGATTACAATACACATAATCCTTACGAACCGAAGGAAGATGTGAAAGAGGGAAATCAGAACAATTCACTAATGGAATCCTAATATCCGAAAAGGTGAAATGAATAGAGGAAGAAAATGAATCAAGTACCAAACCAGTATGACGAAAAAAATCATATCCTAGAATTAATGGATATGATAAATTTTCTACAACATTAAAAGAATAGGTCCACGAAAAATGTTGAATTTTTAAGTTGAGCTTGACTTGACCAAGGGTCTGAAGTAGATTATTTGATGCAGAAGTACAACGAAGGGAAGACTGAGAAAGTTGAAGACGAGAAAAAATAGTCTGAAGAGATTGGAAAAGTTCTAAACTAATTAACGAAGTCGTTGAACCAGAATCTAAAAGTGCAATAGTAGGAATATTGTGGAGCAAGACTACAATCTGTGAAGTTTTGGGTAATGAGCAAAAAATGCGAGAATCATATTTGACGCTCGGTTTAGTGTAAGAAGATCGAAAAGTTTGCCGAGTGGTAAAGGTGTGATGGAAAGCAGGTATTTGATCAGGCAGATTTGCCCCGTGAACGCGTCCACTGCCTACGGACGAGGGTTGGGGGCGTTTCCCGAGATGGGGGAGGCACAAAATTTAGCTATATGTCCTGTACCTCTACAGCGGTAACAGATAATAGGTTTACTGACTGTAACAGAACGAGATGTTGGTAATGATAATGACACCGGGGGAGAGGTAGTAGCAGAAGGTAAGACTGGTGGTGGTGGTGGGACACGAGCATAGTAGGAAATATCTGCATACGAGTAAGTCGTATGAGCTTGTGCTGCGGTATACAATTGTAACAAAGAGGTAGGGGGGGAATGTATCTGAAGAAGTTGTCGGAAAGAAGGTACAGCATAAAATGTAACAATTGAAATTAATTCCGATGGATTATTAGCGATATTAAGAACATCACTAAAAGTAAGAAGTGAGTCTAAATAATCGTGTACAGGTTCGTCAGAACGTTGATGACGGCGGACAAATTCGAAACTCAATGTATGACGTACCTCATAAGGTAGAAAGTAATTATGGAGACATGTGCGAAATTGAGCCCAATCCTGAAAATGTGCCATATTTTCAAGCCAAAAATTCGTTAAATGTCCAGTAGTTTTAGACGTTAATAAACTAATGAGTTGGGAAAATGGGGCAAGGTTAATTTTAAGAAATTTACGGACAAAAAATAGCCATATAGTTAAATTTCGAGGATTTGTATCAGTTAAATGAGGCACTTGTGTTAATGACTGTTTAATAATCTCTAAATTCAATGTAGAAATGAGTGGATTTGGGGAAATAGGCGATGAGGTGAGTGGCCTAGAAGATTCAGGATGTAAATGATAAGTGTTACTTGGAAGTTTTGGTTTTAGGTCTTGATCAGATAAGTCTGAAGTGTCAGAATGCGAAGACGAACAAATGGTGGATGAAGGTTCTGAGGACGAAGTGTCATCAAAAGTAATTAAATCCGTATAAGGTGGATTAGGTAGAGACCGGGAAATCGGGGGTAAATATAAAGAATTATCAGAAGAGTTTAATGGAAAATTATCGGAAAAAGTTGCCATGTTGAAAAAGAGAGCACAGTAACAAAGAGTAAAAAAAGAGAAAAATTGAAAAAAAAGACAACAGTAAATAAATCGGGTGGGTTACTCTGCTACCATTTTGTGACGATTTATTGCAACAACGTATAGGTTGATTAAGATTCTTTGACAAGACGTTCAAGGAGAAAAGAGCTGGGACCAATTGGAGGTTAGTGGATGTAATAAGAAGAAGAAAAAAAAAGTTAATCAAAACAGTATATTGTTTCTACAAAGGAAATCAATTTTAAATTTTACAACTCAAACTTTTGTAACCGGACACACACAAAAGAAAACACTCATCGTGAATGACGTACATAGGATAGAATCCCTAGACCATTTACAAGTTATAATATTTGACTAATCAAATGAACGTGGTAACCTATAAGCCTCGGAGAATATGGACACAAATTTCCAAAAGGGTAAACAAAGAGAGAAGAAAGGCACGGGAAGGACCAAGGACGGGGATCACAATAATGGGAGTCGCCTGAGTATAAACATTGCCAAATGCAGGAACAGTTTTATGTGATAAGTTGTACCGTCCAGGCCACAAGTTCAATCACTCACCAACTCTTGAAATTGGATATTACTCAATGTTCATTTGTTAAGAAAAAGGTGTCACTCATATTAGACTTAAAAGAAAACCGGCCACAGCAATGAAGATAACTCCAAAATCCATAGGAGGAGAATAATAGTGGTAATTATAAAATAAATACTCTGTTGCTCACCCAATGCAGCAAATAAAAGAAGTGGAGCTTCCCAGCAAATACTGGGAAGTCCTCAGACGACCCTCCAACCACACTCGGAATCAGTGCTGGACTGAAGACCGAGTATGTGGGGGAAGCCTTTATACCGCTGCAGAAAGTTCCGGAAAAAAGTACACAAAACGTCGAGAAATATCGGACACTGACGTAGCAGATGACGTAACGCAGAGGAGACTCAGTGTGTAGTCAGCAGTTCACCAGGACGGATGCACGGCGCGTCAGGAGAGAAGGTCCAAGGCCGGTTAGATGGATGAAGTATCGGCGAGTATATGAACATAGATGAAGTTGCAGATGACGGTAGCCGAAAATAGGTGAGTGATCGTTACAAAGCAGATGCACCGATAATTACAGAGACCTTCCTACTTCAACCAATAGACAGCCCAGACTTTTATGGAATTCATGCTCTCGCAAAACCAACTGAAGGCAGTTAATGTTATTTGCTTTACGTCCCACTAACTACCTTTACGGTTTTCGTAGACGCCGAGGTGCCGGAATTTAGTCCCGCAGGAGTTCATTTACATGCCAGTAAATCTACAGACACGAGGCTGACGTATTTGAGCACCTTCAAATACCGCCGGACTGAGCCAGGATCGAACCTGCCAAATTGTGGTGAGAAGGCCAGCGCTTCAACCGTCTGAGCCACTCAGCCCGGCCAACTGAAGGCAGACCAGAAGGGGGAGTTTCATGCTTTCTGAAGCCTACGATAGGTAAATTAAAAGAAATATACAAAGAGGACAAAATGGTAATAGTAAAAACAACTGACATCAACATAATTGGCGTTTATATCAGTCCTGAAAGTTCGTCATGGGACTTCATAGAGAAACTTTTCACAGCTATCTCAGAACAAACAGCACCAACATTATCATAGCAGGTGATCTAAACTGTCATGTTGATAAACCGCTTCGAAAATCCGATCTTGTGCTCGAACTGCTCACAAAAGTAGGTTACAATCTAGTAAATAAGAGAGAAGAGAAGACCTACGTTGCCTACAATGGATCAAGCACTATTGATCTCGTTTTCTATAAAGCGGACAGAATCGTCATAAAAACACTGTGGACCACAGGTGCAGCTCCGATAAGAAAACATATACCAATCGCACAGTGGCGAAGCTATTAGTTAATTAATGGGTAGGCAGTAAATATTGCCTTAAAGTCTATGGTACAGTAATTCCAAACGTCGAGTTGTCTTGGTTGCAAAATGATCAATCACTCAGTCCTTCAATACTTGATCACTCACCAATTTCTTCACAAGCATTTTCTCGATAGAAATGGTACGAAGATTGCCGAGTCTTTCATTGTTCATTGAATTACGCAAGTATGTTTTTATCCTCTTCAGAGTGCCCATACTCCTTTCAGTGGTCACAGGAATTGTTAATATTAAAGGAATCAATTTTGACATTTTCACAGCCGGGCGAGTTGGCCGTGCGGTTAGAAGCGCGCAGCTGTGAGTTCGCATCTGGGAGATAGTGGGTTCAACCCCCACTGTCGGCAGCACTGAAGATGGTTTCCCACTTTCACACCAGGCAAATCTACCTTAATTAAGGCTACGGCCGCTTCCTTCCTATTCCTTGGCCTTTCCTGTCCCATCGTCGCCATAAGACCTATCTGTGTCTGTGTGATGTAAAACAAAGAGCAATAATTATAATAATAATAAGAAGACATTTCCACATACACTGGTTCCAGGTCATTGAGCACAATGTAATGTAAAAGTTTTAGGGGACAAATGTTTTTCTATATCGAAATAAATCTTAATCAATTCACTTTCTAATCTTTTCCTATTAAAACAGCGGTAAATGTTCATAAGGCTGTTCAGTTTAATAGCAGGGAAGCTCTCTTTGTAAACTATGAACTGAGTTGGATCCAACAACTCAAACTGGATGCTTTCAAAATCGCCAAACCGTATTTCCATTTGCATAATTAAGGCGTCAAGAACTGCATATGTTAACATTTTGAGCTTTTGGAATGTCCTGTCGTCTACATTTATCTCGTTATTTATTTTGCGACATTTTACAACGCAAGATGATACTGTATATTCTGATCGCAGGACCTTGAGGATACAGTGGTTTTTCTAATTTCAGTATTGCACAGAATTACAACAGGTGTGCTTTTATGTTGCAGTAGAGCAACGTTATGGTCTCTATAAACAAAAATGTATCTACAGAGACAGAGCAAATAAATGAATTGGGCCTTCTTGAGTATGTTAAGCAACCCTACGGCAGAATCTTGCGGCTCACTGTCCCAACCCTCATCATTCTCTGCAATGTCCTCAAAAACCTGTCTTAGATCATCATAGTGTGAAGTCCGACTCGTTGGCTGAAAGGTCAGCGTACTGGCCTTCGGTTCAGAGGGTCCTGGGTTCGATTCCCAGCCGGGTCGGGGATTTTAACCTTAATTGGTTAATTCCTACGGCACGGGGGCTGGGTGTATGTGTTGTCTTCATCATCTGAACAGTCTTATGATCATTTACCGCCATCAGCGGGGCGATCAGCGAAGCACATCATCTGCGGTCATCATGTAGCACATATCAAAAGGAGATTATTGTTGATTCAACACAATAACAACAGCAGATACATTTGTTACGATAGTTACGGTATGTTTAATCGTATTTCTTAGGGTAGGTATTGCCTCAAATGACTCCAAGTAGTTTCGCCACTGCAATCTCAACAGAAATACCTGCACCTGGCGAGCCCAACCCGTCCTGGGATATCCCGGCACTAAAAGCCATACGACAATTAATTTCATTTCATAGTGTGAAAATATTGTGTGGACTGCTCTCGGGTGAAAGCTCCAACGGGTAGCGCATGCCTGTGGAAGTCTGAACCCTTTGGATTCCAGAGAATGAGCTCTTTTTGAGGATCTACTAAAAATGAATGAAAGGCTGTCAGATTATAAAAGAAGAGCCTGCCTGATATTATTGTCTCGTTTTACACAACTAACAGTCCATATCTGAATTGTCACAAATACAGCCAATAATGCAATAATGCAATAATACTAATTCAAAAGAAAAGCACACACTTTAGACCTTGTGGAGAGAGGAGTGCGGGCAATAAACGTACCCTTCCTCCACCACCCCACGCCATTCATAAGCTGACGGAAGGGAAATAAAACAAAAAGTCCTGGGTGAGACAAGTTAGAGACTGCCTCCCTGTCAGAACAAGTGTCTGCTGGCGTCATCTAGCGGGGCGATCAGCGAAGCACATCATCTGCTGTCAACATGTAGCACATATCAAAAGGAGATTATTGTTGATTCAACACAATAACAACAGCAGATACATTTGTTACGATAGTTAAGGTATATTTAATCGTATTTCTTAGGGTAGGCATTGCCTCAAATGACTCCAAATAGTTTCGCCACTGCAGTCGCAACAGATATTATTCTCCATTGCCCACAACAAACCTCAACATCAGGCAACAACAAAAAAAGTATTCCAGAAGAATCGATACAAGAATTCTCAACCATGAAGAAATTCTTAAGGCAGAACAGCTTGCAACTGAAGGACACATAGATGAAGCACTAGAAATTGTAACTGACCAACTACATAAGGCCTCACTACCAAACAGAAAACGAACAGCTCAAACTTGGTTCGACGAAGAGTGTTACCTCAAACTAAAGAAAACCCTAAAACAGCTACACAATGCCCGTACAGTTGGCTCAGACAATAACCGTCATCTCTATGCACAAGGCAGAAGAGAGTACAAACAACTTCTACATTCCAAGAGATCTAAATACTTGGAAGCCGAAGCAAAGAAACTAGCTATAGCAGCAAAACATGGCCCATTTACAGTCCTCCGAAAAAATATCGTATCAAGACCTCAAGAAATCTCTATGGATAAATGGGAAGAACACGTCAAAGGCGTCCTGAATCTGGAAAATACACTGACTGACAGAGCAAATGCAACACCAAGAAGGAGTGGACAGAACTTTATGCCAATTGCAGGGTAGACTGACGTCACTGAGGTATGCTCATGATGTGAAATGCGCCGATGTGCTGCGCACGTAGCGAACGATAAATGGGACACGGCGTTGGCGAATGGCCCACTTCGTACCGTGATTTCTCAGCCGACAGTCATTGTAGAACGTGTTGTCGTGTGCCACAGGACACGTGTATAGCTAAGAATGCCAGGCCGCCGTCAACGGAGGCATTTCCAGCAGACAGGCGACTTTACGAGGGGTATGGTGATCGGGCTGAGAAGGGCAGGTTGGTCGCTTCGTCAAATCGCAGCCGATACCCATAGGGATGTGTCCACGGTGCAGCGCCTGTGGCGAAGATGGTTGGCGCAGGGACATGTGGCACGTGCGAGGGGTCCAGGCGCAGCCCGAATGACGTCAGCACGCGAGGATCGGCGCATCCGCCGCCAAGCGGTGGCAGCCCCGCACGCCACGTCAACCGCCATTCTTCAGCATGTGCAAGACACCCTGGCTGTTCCAATATCGACCAGAACAATTTCCCGTCGATTGGTTGAAGGAGGCCTGCACTCCCGGCGTCCGCTCAGAAGACTACCATTGACTCCACAGCATAGACGTGCACGCCTGGCATGGTGCCGGGCTACAGCGACTTGGATGAGGGAATGGCGGAACGTCGTGTTCTCCGATGAGTCACGCTTCTGTTCTGTCAGTGATAGTCACCGCAGACGAGTGTGGCGTCGGCGTGGAGAAAGGTCAAATCCGGCAGTAACTGTGGAGCGCCCTACCGCTAGACAACGCGGCATCATGGTTTGGGGCGCTATTGCGTATGATTCCACGTCACCTCTAGTGCGTATTCAAGGCACGTTAAATGCCCACCGCTACGTGCAGCATGTGCTGCGGCCGGTGGCACTCCCGTACCTTCAAGGGCTGCCCAATGCTCTGTTTCAGCAGGATAATGCCCGCTCACACACTGCTCGCATCTCCCAACAGGCTCTACGAGGTGTACAGATGCTTCCGTGGCCAGCGTACTCTCCGGATCTCTCACCAATCGAACACGTGTGGGATCTCATTGGACGCCGTTTGCAAACTCTGCCCCAGCCTCGTACGGACGACCAACTGTGGCAAATGGTTGACAGAGAATGGAGAACCATCCCTCAGGACACCATCCGCACTCTTATTGACTCTGTACCTCGACGTGTTTCTGCGTGCATCGCCGCTCGCGGTGGTCCTACATCCTACTGAGTCGATGCCGTGCGCATTGTGTAACCTGCATATCGGTTTGAAATAAACATCAATTATTCGTCCGTGCCGTCTCTGTTTTTTCCCCAACTTTCATCCCTTTCGAACCACTCCTTCTTGGTGTTGCACTTGCTCTGTCAGTCAGTGTAAAATCAAGGCGTTCCCTGCAATCAACATGACTTCAGACGGAAATATAATCCAGGTAACACCTGAAGAAGTCAGAGCAACTGTGAATCAGTCGAAAGTCAAGAGAGCTCCCGGCCCAGATGGTATTCATACAGAACATCTCAAAGAAACTCAAGAAATATTACTGCCGTTCTGGACGAACTAATTCAATGCATGTTTAAGATCTGGAACTATACCTGAGAAATGGAGGAAATCATCAGTGAAAATCCTATACAAGGGTAAAGGTCAGACAAATGATCACAATTCATTTAGAGGCATTGCTTTGGAGAACAACATCCCCAAAATATTTATGAAGATCCTTACAAAGAAATTGCAAGGTTCTCTAACAATCCCGGAATGCCAATTTGGATTTATGCCCGGAAGAAGCACAATTCACGCTGTAAAATACCTGCTACAGGATATAGAAGAAGCATTAAGATTACCCAAAGGAAAGTACTATGAAGTCTTCGTGGATTTCACGAAGGCTTTTGACTCTGTAAATCGCGAAATTCTCCTAACGAAGACCAAAAACATGATCAGCGAAGCTCATCCCCTTTTTAAATGGCTAAATAACATCTTGATAGCGAACTACATACAGATTGAAGTTGGAGTCGAAACTTCAGACCCGATCAGACAAACGAATGGTGTACTGCAGGGTGACCCGATGAGCCCTTTATTGTTCAACATCATCACTGCCGACATTGCGAATATAGTACAATCTTCACCCGACACGACAGTCATCCTCTACGCAGATGACATGGTACTAGGGTCATCAAACAAAGTGAGTTTACAAGCCTCCTTATTAGAGTTAGAAAAGTGGGTTAACGAAAATCAGCTCACGATATATCTTCAGAAGACGGTCGAAATGACATTCAGAAAGGGGGGGGCGGAGACTTTCTACAAAAGACACTCTTACCCTCGGTAACAACGACCTAACAACAGTCAGCAAATTTAAGTACTTAGGAATAACTCTTCCAACCACAGCACTGTCCTTTAGCTACCACACAGAAGAAAGAAATGCGGCAGCGATAAGGCCCATCTACAAGATAATAGATCTCGCAGCACTATCTTTATCCACGGCAATAATGTTATTCCACACAATTATATCACATGTCTTTTCTTACGGATTGGAACTAATTTGGGACCATCTCAAATTCAGAGATCTCGAAAAGTTAGAGAAAGTAAAAGCACGCTTCCTTAAATATACTTCAAGAGTTGGAAAATTGGCTCCTTCATGCCTAGTATATGAATTGGCCAAAGAACATTTTTACATTCAGGACCTCAGAATGAGACTCCATCTGCCATCTACTGGAGCTTACAATGAACTTCTACGCAGAAGTGAAGAAAAGAAAAAGGAAATGGACCCAGAATTTTATACCTCAGATGGTGAAAAACTGGACCAAAGAAAATCAAGATCAAAAACATATCATAACATGTCTCTCCATTCATGGTTTTCACCACAAGATATGCACTGTTAAGACTTTTCATAATCCGGATGATAATTGTATATGCGTTTTATGTGGCAAACAGTGTGACAGGTATCACATCAAGACTTGCAACAAGAGAATCATGTCGATAAGTGAATATTGTAAAACCTAATGCCAATTCGGGTGCCTTTTCTAATAATAATGGCCTGATCACAGACGTATAGTAAATAGACTGGCAGCACTGTATCTCATAGCATAGGTACTGGACAAGCCAGCAGCTTGCGATCGCCGCCATCTTACGTCACTACTGATCCACTGTAAATATATATGTTACTGTGTTACACGCAGTTTTGGTTTATGTTGTTTTTATGCATATTTCACTTTTATTATCGGCAAACTACTGTATGGTAGAAAAGTGAACATATGTGTAGTGTATGGTTCTTCCTGTTCACGAAGAAAGAAGAAGGAAAGAACAGGAATTTCAATACACCGGTAAGTGGCTCACATGTGCTCATGTGCACTTGTTGCCCTGTTATTATTACTGCTATGAAATTTACTATTAAAGATGCCTACTTACATCCTTCTGATGTATATTTTTTGGCGAGAGTCCCCTTGTGATTGAATAATAATAATAATAATAATAATAATAATAATAATAATAATAATAATAATAATAATAATAATAATAATAATAATAATAATAATAATAATAATAATAATAATAATAATAATAATAATAATAATAGTAATAATAATAATCACTCCGCCATTGCCGGTCCCAAGCCCGGGGCCTCATCTTGCAAGGGATGTGGAAGGAAGAGGGGAGGAGTAACA
This sequence comes from Anabrus simplex, assembly GCF_040414725.1. Classification (NCBI taxonomy): domain Eukaryota; kingdom Metazoa; phylum Arthropoda; class Insecta; order Orthoptera; family Tettigoniidae; genus Anabrus; species Anabrus simplex. The sequence goes on from NC_090270.1 coordinate 297,136,332, forward strand.
ACCTCGTAAAAAAACCTGGGTCCATCTGGCTCCGGATGGTAGCACCCTGTAAGGCCCCCTGCCTAGGATTACAGGTGAAACCTGGTCAACGGTCTTGAAGGCGGATGAGGAATTTAATGTCCCAACGGGGGAGAGAGCAGAAGAACATAGTGGCGTAAAGCACGAATAAAAAATCATTTCCGACTAACAATCCGATCTTATCTTGGAATTTATTTCCTACCTTGTACAACGTACAATTTCAATTGCAGAATGGAAAGTCCACTGAATGAAAGCACTACCCCAGGTCGTAGCTCGGAAGAGAAATCCACCATTGCGTTATGCAATGCATCGGGACCTAGGGTTCTGGGGAGTCCCAACATCTGCAATAAGGGTGAGTCGGAGCATCTTTGGAATCATTTCAGACTTAAATTTGAGAGGAAATTCTTTGCAGGCGCTCTTAATATAAATTCCTTGCTAAAAACCGGCAAAGAGAAAGAACTGGAAATTTTCTTAGATAGACATGAAATCCAGATCTTAGCAGCTCAAGATACATGGTTTATAGATGAGAATATAACAGAAACCGAAAATTATAGAATCTTTAAAGGTAAACCAGCAATCAAAATTATAAAAGGAATGCCACTACTAGGTACCGCGTTTATGTCAATAAAGTAATAGTTTATAATGTTATGGAATTCAAACCTAGTTCAGAAAGGTTATCTCTTCTTACACTTAAATGCAAGAACAAAAAGTATATATTTGTAAACTGGCATGCACCAATAAATGAAGATAACTGCAAGAACCCGAGTAAAACTGAAGAATTCTGGAGTTTTCTAGATGATGAAATATCAAAAATTCCAAAACCAAATGTGATTATTCTACTATGTGATTTTAATGCACAGATAGGCAAAGAAAAATTGTTCATCAAAACAGGAGGGGCATATCCGGCACACAAAAGAACAAACAAAAATGGCATGAGACTAATTAATCTCTGTAAATCCTTTCACCTAAAATTAATGTCGACCTTCTTTAAGAAACTTCCAAGAAAGGCTAAAACATGGGTGTCCCCAGACCCGATGTTATGCGAGTTTCAATTGGACCATGTAGTTATTTCTCAAAAAAGTATTAAGGAAATGATGAATGTTAAAGTAATAAGAAGTGGGGAGTTTGACTCCGATCACTGCCTTTCTAAAATTAAGCTAAAGCTTCTACCTCGCAGGAATCAAAGAAGGTCGAGAAAATTAATGAAATACAATTTAGATAGGCTCAACATTACACAAACAACTATAGAAAACTTTCAGGAAGAAATTCAAATAACTCAGCATGGCAAATGGTCAGAATTATCTAATTAGATTAATAGTGCAGCGAAGAAAGTATTTGGATCAGTTAAAACTAAAAAGAAAGTACGGTGGAATAACGTATGTGAGGAAGCACTTATGGAAAGAACGAAAAAGTGGAAAAATGGATATGTTCCGGCAAGAAAGAACACTATGAGCTATTTAAACAACAAAGAAAAGAAACAAGAATAATAAGGCAGATTAAAAGATCTTTTGAAAACTCGCAGCTAGTAGAAATTGAGAATAATTTTGTAAGAAATAACTCCCAAATTTCTATCAGACCTTTAAGAATAACCTGAAAGGTTATCAATCCCGGAGAATTTGTTTCAGAGATGCAAATGGTAATATTGGCCTTAACAATGCCGAGAATTGTGAGATTCTAGCAAAACACTTCGAACACCTGCTGAAATACCCTGAGCTAAATCATAAATTAGAATTTTCAGAAATTCACGAAAATCTAGAAGCAGCGGCGGAAGAAATTAAGGAAGTATTAAAAAATCTTAAAAATAACAAAGCTAGTGGGGAAGACTCCATAACAGCTGAACTTTTAAAATGGGCTGAACCAAAAATTATAGAAGATCTACAAATAATCTTTGAAGAAATTTGGGAAAGAGAAAAGATCCCAGAGGATTGGAAAGTGGCTCTAATACACCCATTACACAAGAAGGGTAACAAGCAAGATCTCAACAACTAGAGAGGTATACCTCTCTTGTCAGTTGCTAACAAGATATTTTCAACAATACTACTGAACAGAGTAAAATCGACACTGGACAGTCAATTGGGTAAATATCAAGGTGGATTTAGAGAGGGAAGGTCTTGTTCTGAACAGATTTTAAACCTGAAATCTATAATTCGACACAGATTAATAAACTCCAAAGACATAGTTGTAACATTTATTGACTTTAGAAAAGCTTTTGTCTGTTGATAGGGAAACCCTAGATAAAGTAATCCGCGAATTTGGAGCTAAAAGTAAATTGGCACACCTAATTCGTGAAACACTTACAGACACTATCTCGAAAGTAAAATTTATGGGTGAAATATCTCGACCTTTCAAAATAAACACAGGTGTCAGGCAGGGCGATGGTCTATCTCCACTCCTTTTCAATTGTGTCATGGAGAAAATTGTAAGAATTTGGAATGAAAAACTGAAAGAATCCAAAATATTGCCACTCATGTTGGGGAAGAAGAACAAAGCTGTAGCAATAAATTGCCTAGCATTTGCAGATGACTTTGCCATACTTTCAGAAAGCCTTACAGATGCAGCAATGCAAGTCAATCTCCTTGAAAAGACAGCCAACATGACAGGCTTGAGAATATCTGCCGAGAAAACAAAATTTTTGGCGAATATAAAAAGTGCCCCAAAGTTTTTTGTAACGGATATTGGTCAAATAGAAAAGGTAAAGAAATTCAAATATTTGGGTGAGACAATTCAAGAAAATGGTTTAGAAAAATTTGCTATAGAGGAGAGGATACAAAAGATGGAAAGAGTTTACGGTATAACTAAGAATACTTATAACAAAAAGTGCTTATCAAGAAAACTTAAAATAAAGCACTACAACACAGTAGTGAAACCAGAATGCCTTTATGCCAGCGAATGTCTAGCACTGAACTACAAGCTCGATAAATTAGAAATATTAGAAAGAAGAATTATAAGGAAAATATTAGGTCCTCTAAGAATTGCAGAGTTTTGGAAATTAAGAAGTAACAATGAAATTTACCAGAACATAGAAAACATATCAGAAACAATAAGAAAAAGGAGATTGCTATTTCTTGGACACATTTACAGAATGGATGACAATAGACTAACTAAACGAATCTTCAAGTACCTTTGGGAAAAGAAATCAACTACCACCTGGATTCAAGAAGTCAAGAAAGACCTGGAAAGGAACAACATACGAGAAGAAGAATTATTGGAAAGAAAGATTTTTAGGAAGAAAGTCTTACAAATGGAAGGATTCCAAGGGAGGAAGGAAAAGAAAACTGGCACACAGTGGACTAAAGACAGGAAAAAGAAGCACAGTGAAACAATGAAAGAATACTGGAAGAAAAGGAAAGAACTAAGGAGGAAGAATTGAAATTGTAACGCAGTCCTTACAAGGCCGGAACGCAATAATAATAATAATAATAATAATAATAATAATAATAATAATAATAATAATAATAATAATAATAATAATAATAATATCCGCCTCTGTGTGGTGTAGTAGTTAGTGTGATTAGCTGCCACTCCCAGAGAACAGGGTTCGATTCCCGGTTTTGCCAAGAAATTTGAAAAGTAGAACGAGGGCTGAGACGGAGTCCACTCAGCTTCGTAAGGTCAGTTGAGTAGAGGGGTTCGATTCCCACCTCAGCCTTCCTCGAAGTGGTTTCCGTGGTTTCCCACTTCTCCTCAAGGCAAATGCCGGGATGGTAGAATACGCGCACCTTTTAGTAATACATGGACACCCTAGCGCTGAGTCGGTCGACCTCGATTATATTCGAGATTCGAATTGGCAACCTTTGAAACACAAACTATGAATGGCTTATGCATCGCTGTGCGACAACAGGCGTATACTTTACATACTAGTACTGTTGTTGTTTACACAGCAAAGCCAAACTATAGAATTCATGCTAGGGACTACTAATGTGCTAGCGACCGAATCGAGTAGATTCGAGTAATGTGCTCTTAGAATCGGTATACTTGACTGCATAATCGAGTCTAAGCATACTAGTGTCACTATTTGTGGTCATGCCTTAGAAATATAATCCACTGTACTGGAAAGCACGGTATTCAGGGTCTACCCACAGTATTTTTTTTGTGGTGTGGATTGCAGTATGCTTGCTGTTGATGATTGGTTTTGCTGAGTCATCGGCCGTCAATAATTTGATTGTTACGATAATTATTATCATTATAGGCACTGACATTTATGACTTACTAACAAACTGTCAACTTGAAAAATAGACAAGTAGGACCTAAGATGACCGTGGGGTGGGGACAGTTTCCCCACTGTGCCCCCCACCTTTTCTAATGCCGATGACGGCAGCGTTCTATTATTATTATTATTATTATTATTATTATTATTATTATTATTATTATTATTATTATTATTATTATTATTATTATTATTGTGCAGCCTGGAAGTAGCCACCAGGGAATTGTTGATAGCTGTACCGTTAAGGGACTAATTCACCGAACTCGTATAAAGCACAAAAATAGGACATACCATTTATTGCACAACGACACAAACATTCACATGGCTACCGCCATTACACATCACTCTTTTGTCTTTTGCCCATCAGGCATCACACACCATAGAGTCCAAGTAAAATATTGATATCCTGCCAGTATCCACAATTTTGAGATCAGGAGCAAATAAACTTAACCCCATTTTAGTAACATCCTCCCACCTTTTAATCATACACTAAACTCACAACCAAAACAAAACAAAAAGCAAAAAAATCTGCAAATTGAGACGAGGGGGAATTCGTATCTTCCTTACAAATCTTGTAGTAACCACTCGTGGAACAGTTCTGCTATATGCAGGCACAGCAGGGCTCTTCTCCCGGACCTCTTCTTCATTCTACCACTCAGTAATGGGAATTGCTTCCAGTGGATAGATGTTCTGCACAGGCCGGTCCAACTCACCACCAGCATTCTTCACCTTGACCACCTTGACCACCTTGACTACATTGTCTTTCCCACGCTATACAGCAACCACTCTTCCTAAAGGCCGGTCCATTCTACGGGCTCCGTCACTTCCAAGGATCACTACTTCCCCAACCTTTAACTCTCGATGAGAGTTCGCCTGACCTTTCCCAGGTTTATCTTAAGTACTTTATCCTGAATCTTTTGCGTAATTCTGTCCTCAGATGCTGCATATATCTGAATCTCTTTCCGTGGCTTATATGATCAATGTGATCAATATCAGGCACACCAATCCAAGGAATATCATGAAGAAACATTGCCAAGTCAATGCTAGTAAATCATCACTGTCTTCAGATAAGTAAGTCAACGGTCGGGAATTGATAACTGCTTCAGTGTCCATTAGTACTGTCAAAGGTTCCTCGTAATTCAAAGAGGAACATCTGAACAATACGTTTCGAAAATCCTACCCATCATGCAGCAGCGGGAGGATTGTATTTCCAAGCAATTTTTAGACAACTAGACTCTATACTCACTTTTGCCTAGTCAAGAAGACGGAACGCATTTTCAGCTCCCACAAAATTCCTTCCATTATCACTGTAAATAACATCTGGCTCCCTCTCCGACCAATGAATATTCGTAACGCTCGAAGGAACCCTGGAGTAGACAAAGTCCTGATGAGCTCGAAGTGTACAGTTCTAAAAACAGTACACGTGAATATCACTATCCACGCCTTTTCACTACTTCGGAAATGTAATGAGCCAGCCAAATCCACCCCTACAATCTCAAAACAGAAGCGTCTCGAATTCGATCCTCTGGCAAAGGTGCGACCTCTGTAGTAATTCCTTTCACTTGTATCTTCTACACGTGACACAGACAGAAATCACCTGTCTTATGGTTCTTCTACCATTGACGATCCAAAACAGCTCTCGGAAAGTAGAGAGCAGAACCTGTACCCTAGCATGAGACAATTCCAGATGATTCTCCATGATCATCCTGTGAACTAGCTTATGATTTGCAGGTATCAGAATGGGAGTTTGGAATAATTCATCATCCTGTCTCCGTATTAACCTCGCCTTGACACTAAATAGCTCACTTTCATCTTCAAACACATCGAGAGATTTGAGGGTTGACTGCTCCTTTTCTCCAAGAATCACTTGCGTCACAATCTTCCATAGCCTCTTTCAGCCATTTGCAATTCTTCCACTTCAAGTTCATTTGAAACGTGTCGTCCTCTCTTTCCTGCCGTGTTGTGGTTGAATCTTAAAATCTAAGCTGTCATCCTGACAACTTGCGTGAACTTTGAAAATATTGAAATTTCGAAGAAACTAAAACAGGAGAAAGTCAATTCTTTTTCTCTTCATTGACCTTTTCTTCATCAGGCATGACATCGTCAACAGGCCACTCAGAACTGGGGTATCTCGGCCACTGAGAGCCCTCCCACCGTTTCGACATCAGGAGTTTGGTAGTGGAGAAGCCTCTGGAGGGTAGGTCAGCCGGATTATTTACCCCACGCACAGGATTCCAGCTATCAGGGCTCGACAACTGTTTAATTTCCTTCACCCGGTTGGTCACGAAAGTTCCCCAGACTTCTTTCCTCTTGATCCAGCAGAGGGCTGTTGTCGAATCCGTCCAATAATAAGTTGAAAGATCTCCAATTCATAAACTTGCCTTTATGGAGGAAGCAAGACGAGATCCAATTGAACAAGCTAAGATTTTCAACCGAGAAATAGTCGTTTTCTTCAGAGGTGTTACACAAGGTTTCGCGTGTATAATTGTTATATTTGAGTTTTGATCATCTTGTGATCGAGGAAATAAAACTGCGGCATATGTTGCGCCACTCGCATCGCAAAATGTGTGAAAGCTCCAAGTTTCCTGTGTTTCACACGGTGCTATTTGTCTAGGAATTTCAATATCAGAAAATACATTCTGTTCTTGAAGCCAATTTTCACACTTTTCCTCACTTCGCCCTCCATTTCTTCATCCCAGCTTATTTTCTTCCGCCAACTTTACTGTAACAGCAACTAGGGTACTAGAGAGGCAAGACAGGTGAAACCTATAGGGTCAAAGATGCTCTGGGCAGCGGCCAATACATTTCTTCTAGTGATCTACTCACCAATCTTCGATACGTTAATTTGTTCACGAGAAAGAACATCTCTTGCTTTATTCCATAGAAGATCTAGAACCGAAGTTACTTCAGAAACAGATGAATCAATTTCAGAAGTATTTAGCCATGTGTACTCCCCGTTACGAAGATCGAACCGTACTCTGCCGAGGAGTGCAGCAGATTCTTCCATAAACAAACATAATTCTTCCTCATTGTCCACAGATGTGATACAATTATCATCATAAAACGAGTTTCTCAACTTTTCAGCTGTCTTTCGGTAGTCTGTACCGTGTTTCAAGTGTAGATCTAATACTGATTCTAGCAGAAAAGAGCTGCAGTTCGACAGTGACGAAATGCCTTTAATTCTCGTCTCTCTAATTCTTTCCACCAGAAGAAACGTAACCAATCACGGTCAGTTTCTTGGACAGATATCTGAAGAAAAGCCTTTCTAATATCCGAGATCACTAATATCCTATTTTTCCCAAACGTCAAAAGAAGTGTAGGGATTTGTAGTAGCAAATTAGGTCCTTTCTCGAGGCACTCGTTCAATGAAGGCGTATCCCTTGACTTGCAGGAAACATCAAAAACTGGTATCACCTTAGTGGTAGAGTTGTTCTTAACTATTCCTCGATGTGCTAATTAATAACACCGATCTTTTTTTCTCCCTCTGGAACCTCTTCAATGATGTCCTCATTTATCCACTTCTGAAACACCTTTACGTGTTCCTCAAACGTTCCTTCCTTGGCCAGTTTGTTCGAAAAAGAGATCTCCTTGTTGTTCCGTAGATACTGACGGCTCTCCATCCAAGGTAACGCAACTTCATATCGGCCATGGTCATTAACTTTTACTGTATTTTTTTTGCTAGGGGCTTTACGTCGCACCGACACAGATAGGTCTTACGGCGACGATGGGATAGGAAAGGCCTAGGAGTTGGAAGGAAGCGGCCGTGGCCTTAAGTAAGGTACAGCCCCAGCATTTGCCTGGTGTGAAAATGGGAAACCACGGAAAACCATCTTCAGGGCTGCCGATAGTGGGATTCGAACCTACTATCTCCCGGATGCAATTACTGTATTTTGAAAGTACCGGTGTTGTAATTAGGATACGTCTGAACGAAGTTTAAAATAATTGTAGTATACTGTACACTAGTATACGAGTAATATCTTATTAGAAATAGTTTGCTCAGTTTAATACTGTAAAATTTTTGTGTAGTATAGTAGAGGTATCTGCAGAAACTCTCTTACTAAAATTCTAATGTTTTTATTAGGACAGGCATAACTGCAGTATAGAATTGTGTAATTTTTGTGTATTCCTTTCGGTATTCAGTAATTAACAGTAGTTTTTATCTGTTAGGGTGTTGTAGGATAAAGATAGAATACGACTAAGTAGTATTATAGTGTAGTAGTACATTAATTACGTAATTGTCGTGTGATCTTTGAGTACTAACCTAGACAATATTTATTTTCGTTCATTTTTTGCATTATACAATTTATTTTACTTTCCCTTTTCTTTTCATTTTTTCCGTAAAGAATGGCTAAAGAGTGCAAGTGTATGAACTGTGGGAGTGGCGAGGCATTGAGGGGTATGAGGAAGAGTTGGAGAGTTTGATAGAGATAATTAGGATTCTCACAGAAGGCAGGAAGGAAGATAGGACTCCCTCAAACAATGTACAGGTTACAGTAGGTGTACAAGAGGGAGGGGAAGGAAAGGGGGTAACTGCAGGAGATGCAGAAGAGAGGTGGTCTAATGTTCTAAAGGGGAGGAGATTGCAGGCTAAGGGCTCTATTCAGGATCAGAACTCAGGACAGGTGTCTGTGAGAAATCGGTAAGAGCCAATCCAGGTAGAACAACAGAGGGAAGATGAGGAACAGGGAACTGTTGCTGAAATGTGTGGAAGTAGGAAGAAGGAAAAAGGTAGGAAAGGAAAATGTAGAGTAGAGGATAGGAAAATACAGGTGGAACAAGGTCAAGGGAGGGGGATAAGCGAGGAGGTAGTAGCTTCTGCAGCTATCAGGAAGAATAGAGCTGACCAGGAGGGGAGGAGATCAAAGGAGGTGGGTAGGGTTGAGGCTCTGGTCATGGGGGCTTTCAACGTTAGACAATTGGGGAAAGTGTGTGGAAGAAAGGGAACCAGAGAAGAGTGTTATCCAAGAATTAGGCTGAGGCTGATGCTGAGAAACGTAGAAGAGAAGGAGGAGGGGAAGGAGAAGGTGGTAGTTTTCACGTTGGTACCAACAACGTAATGCAAGAGAATATAAGTACTAACATAGTTGGGGATGTATGAGATCTGATAAATGCAGCACGGGTGAAGATTAAGAAAGCGTAGATAGTTATCAGTGTAATACTCTGTAGGAGAGATAGTGACTGGAGGGTGATTCGGGATTTAAATGAGACCATGGAGTGGGTATGTGCGAAACTGGGAGTGAAATTTCTAGATCCTAATGGGTGGGTAGGAGATAGGGATCTGCGCTCAGATGGCCTTCACTTAAATCGCAGCGGTTTGTATATTTCAATCAATCAATCAATCAATCAATCAATCAATCAATCAATCAATCAATCAATCAATCAATCAATCAATACTGATCTGCATTTAGGGCAGTCGCCCAGGTGGCAGATTCCCTATCTGTTGCTTTCCTAGCCTTTTCCTAAATGATTTCAAAGAAATTGGAAATTTATTGAACATCTCCCTTGGTAAGTTATCCCAATCCCTAACTCCCCTTCCTATAAATGAATATTTGCCCCAGTTTGTTCTCTTGAATTCCAACTTTATCTTCATATTGTGATCTTTCTTACTTTTATAAACGCCATTCAAACTTATTCGTGTACTAATGTCATTCCACGCCATCTCTCCGCTGACAGCTCGGAACATACCACTTAGTCGAGCAGCACTTCTTCTTTCTCTCAATTCTTCCGAACCCAAACATTGCAACATTTTTGTAACGCTACTCTTTTTCGGAAATCACCCAGAGCAAATCGAGCTGCTTTTCTTTGGATTTTTTCCAGTTCTTGAATCAGGTAATCCTGGTGAGGGTCCCATACACTGGAACCATACTCTAGTTGGGGTCTTACCAGAGACTTATATGCACTCTCCTTTACATCCTTACTACGACCCCTAAACACCCTCATAACCATGTGCAGAGATCTGTACCCTTTATTTACAATCTCATTTATGTGATTACCCCAATGAAAATCTTTCCTTATATTAACACCTAGATACTTACAATGATCCCCAAAAGGAACTTTCACCCCATCAACGCAGTAATTAAAACTGAGAGGACTTTTCCTATTTGTGAAACTCACAACCTGACTTTTAACCCCGTTTATCAACATACCATTGCCTGCTGTCCATCTCACAACATTTTCGAGGTCACGTTGCAGTTGCTCACAATCTTGTAACATATTTATCACTCTATAGAGAATAACATCATCCGCAAAAAGCCTTACATCCGATTCCACTCCTTTACTCATATCATTTATATATATAAGAAAACATAAAGTTCCAATAATACTGCCTTGAGGAATTCCCCTCTTACATTATTACAGGGTCAGATAAAGCTTTGCCTACTCTAAATCTCTGAGATCTATTTTCTAGAAATATAGCAACCCATTCAGTCACTCTTTTGTCTAGTCCAATTGCACTCATTTTTGCCAGTAGTCTCCCATGATCCACTCCATCAAATGCTTTAGACAGGTCAATCGCGATACAGACCATTTGACCTCCAGAATCCAAGATATCTGCTATTTCTTGCTGGAATCCTACAAGTTGAGCTTCAGTGGAATAACCCTTCCTAAAACCGAATTGCCTTCTATCGAACCAGTTATTAATTTCACAAACATGTCTAATATAATCAGAAAGAATGCCTTCCCAAAGCTTACATACAATGCATGTCAAACTTACTGGCCTGTAATTTTCAGCTTTATGTCTATCACCCTTTCCGTTATACACAGGGGCTACTATAGCAACTCTCCATTCATCTGGTATAGCTCCTCCGACCAAACAATAATCAAATCAGTACTTCAGATATGGTACTATATCCCAACCCGTTGTCTTTAGTATATCCCCAGAAATTTGATCAATTCCAGCCGCTTTTCTAGTTTTCAACTTTTGTATCTTATTGTAAATGTCATTGTTATCATCCGTAAATTTTACTACTTCTTTGGCCTTAGTCTCCTCCTCTATCTCGACATCATCCTTGTAACCAACAATCTTTACATACTGCTGACTGAATACTTCTGCCTTTTGAAGATCATCACATACACACTCCCCTTGTTCATTAATTATTCCTGGAATGTCCTTCTTGGAACCTGTTTCTGCCTTAAAATACCAATACATATCCTACCATTTTTCACTAGAATTCGTATGACTGCCAATTATGCTTGCCATCATGTTATCCTTAGATGCCTTCTTTGCTAGATTCAATTTTCTAGTAAGTTCCTTCAATTTCTCCTTACTTCCACAGCCATTTCTAACTCTATTTCTTTCCAGTCTGCACCTCCTTCTTAGTCTCTTTATTTCTCTATTATAATAAGGTGGGTCTTTACCATTCCTTACCATCCTTAATGGTACAAACCTGTTTTCGCATCCCTCAACAATTTCTTTAAACCCATCCCAGAGTCTGTTTACATTTTTATTTACCGTTCTCCACCGATCATAGCTACTTTTTAGAAACTGCCTCATGCCTGCTTTATCAGCCATATTGTACTGCCTAACAGTCCTACTTTTAATACCTTCCTTTCTATCACATTTTTTAACTACCACAAAACAGCTTCATGATCACTAATACCATCTATTACTTCAGTTTTCCTATAGAGCTCATCTGGTTTTATCAGCACCACATCCAGGATATTTTTCCCTCTGGTTGGTTCCATCACTTTCTGAATCAGCTGTCCTTCCCATATTAACTTATTTGCCATTTGTTGGTCATGCTTCCTGTCGTTCGCATTTCCTTCCCAATTTACATCTGGCAAATTCAGATCTCCCGCTACAATCACATTTCTTTCCATGTCGTTTCCCACATAGCTCACTATCCTATCAAATAATTCCGAATCCGCGTCACTGCTACCCTTTCCCGATCTGTACACTCCAAATATATCAAGTTGCCTATTATCTTTAGAAATGAGCCTTACACCTAGAATTTCATGTGTCTCATCTTTAACTTTATCGTAGCTTACAAATTCTTCTTTTACCAGAATGAACACTCCCCCTCCCACCCTTCCTATCCTATCTCTACGATACACACTCCAGAGCCGTGAGAAAATTTCTGCATCCATTATATCATTTCTCAGCCATGATTCAACTCCTATTACAATATCTGGTAAATATACACTGACTGACAGAGCAAATGCAACACCAAGAAGGAGTGGTCAGAACTTTATGCCAATTGCAGGGTAGACTGACGTCACTGAGGTATGCTCATGATGTGAAATGCGCCGCTGTGCTGCGCACGTAGCGAACGATAAATGGGACACGGCGTTGGCGAATGGCCCACTTCGTACCGTGATTTCTCAGCCGACAGTCATTGTAGAACGTGTTGTCGTGTGCCACAGGACACGTGTATAGCTAAGAATGCCAGGCCGCCGTCAACGGAGGCATTTCCAGCAGACAGACGACTTTACGAGGGGTATGGTGATCGGGCTGAGAAGGGCAGGTTGGTCGCTTCGTCAAATCGCAGCCGATACCCATAGGGATGTGTCCACGGTGCAGCGCCTGTGGCGAAGATGGTTGGCGCAGGGACATGTAGCACGTGCGAGGGGTCCAGGCGCAGCCCGAGTGACGTCAGCACGCGAGGATCGGCGCATCCGCCGCCAAGCGGTGGCAGCCCCGCACGCCACGTCAACCGCCATTCTTCAGCATGTGCAAGACACCCTGGCTGTTCCAATATCGACCAGAACAATTTCCCGTCGATTGGTTGAAGGAGGCCTGCACTCCCGGCGTCCGCTCAGAAGACTACCATTGACTCCACAGCATACACGTGCACGTCTGGCATGGTGCCGGGCTAGAGCGACTTGGATGAGGGAATGGCGGAACGTCGTGTTCTCCGATGAGTCACGCTTCTGTTCTGTCAGTGATAGTCACCGCAGACGAGTGTGGCGTCGGCGTGGAGAAAGGTCAAATCCGGCAGTAACTGTGGAGCGCCCTACCGCTAGACAACGCGGCATCATGGTTTGGGGCGCTATTGCGTATGATTCCACGTCACCTCTAGTGCGTATTCAAGGCACGTTAAATGCCCACCGCTACGTGCAGCATGTGCTGCGGCCGGTGGCACTCCCGTACCTTCAAGGGCTGCCCAATGCTCTGTTTCAGCAGGATAATGCCCGCTCACACACTGCTCGCATCTCCCAACAGGCTCTACGAGGTGTACAGATGCTTCCGTGGCCAGCGTACTCTCCGGATCTCTCACCAATCGAACACGTGTGGGATCTCATTGGACGCCGTTTGCAAACTCTGCCCCAGCCTCGTACGGACGACCAACTGTGGCAAATGGTTGACAGAGAATGGAGAACCATCCCTCAGGACACCATCCGCACTCTTATTGACTCTGTACCTCGACGTGTTTCTGCGTGCATCGCCGCTCGCGGTGGTCCTACATCCTACTGAGTCGATGCCGTTCGCATTGTGTAACCTGCATATCGGTTTGAAATAAACATCAATATTTCGTCCGTGCCGTCTCTGTTTTGTTCCTTACTTTCATCCCTGTCGAACCACTCCTTCTTGGTGTTGCATTTGCTCTGTCAGTCAGTGTATATCTATTAAATTACTTAATTCTATTCCTTTCCTTACAATACTTCTACAGTTCAACACTAACAATTTTATGTCATCCCTACTTGATTTCCAGTTCCCTGCTCCCTTATCACCGCTCCCTAGGCCATCCCGTTTTCCTGAATGTACCTCCCTATTACCCTTCCAAACAAATTTCCTAACTTATACGTACCACTGCGGTTTAAATGAAGGCCATCTGAGCGCAGATCCCTATCTCCTACCCATAAGTTAGGAAATTTGTTTAGAAAGGTAATAGGGAGGTACATTCAGGGAAACGGTGTTGTCTAGGGAGCGTTGATGAGGGTACAGAGATCTGGAAGTCAAGTAGGGATGACATAAAAATGTTAGTGTTGAACTGTAGAAGTATTGTAAAGAAAGGAATGGAATTAAGTAAGTAATAGATATATATTTACCAGATATTGTAATAGGAGCTGAATCATGGCTGAGAAATAATATAATGGATGCAGAAATTTTCTCACGGAACTGGAGTGTGTATCGTAGTGATAGGATAGGAATGGTGCGAGGGGGAGTATTCATTCTTTTGAAAGAAGAATTTGTAAGCTACGAAAAGTTAAAGATGAGAAACATGAGATTCTAGGTGTAAGGCTTATTTCTAAAGATAATAGGCAACTTGGTGTCTTTGGAGTGTACAGATCGGAAAAGGGTAGTACTGACACGGATTCAGAATTATTTGATAAGATAATCAGCTATGTGGGAAACGACATGGAAAAGAATGTGAATGTAGCGGGAGATCTTAATTTACGAAATGTCAATTGGGAAGGAAATGAGAATGACAGGAAACATGACCAACAAATGGCAAATAAGTTAATATGGGAAGGACAGCTGATTCAGAAAGTGATGGAACCAACTAGAGGAAAAAATATCCTGGACGTGGTGCTGGTAAAAGCAGATGAGCTCTAGAGAGAAACCGAAGTAGTAGGTGGCATTAGTGACCACTAAGCTGTTTTTGTCGTAGCAAAAAGTAAATCTGATAAAAAGGAAGGTTTTAAAAGTAGGACTATTTGGCAGTACCATATGGCTGATAAAGCAGGAATGGGGCAGTTTTTAAAAAAGTACCTGCGATCGGTGGAAAAAGGTAAATAAGAATGTAAACAGACTCTGGGATGGGTTTAAAGCAATTGTTGAGGAATGTGAAAATAGGTTTGTACTTTTAAAGGTGGTAAGAAATGGTAAAGACTCACCTTATTTTAATAGAGAAATGAAGAGGCTAAGAAGGAGTTGCAGATTGGAAATAAATAGAGTTAGAAATGGCTGTGGAAATAAGGATAAATTGAAGGAACTTACTAGGAAATTGAATCTAGCAAAGAAGGCAGCTAAGGTTAACTTGATGGCAAGCGGAATAGGCAGTCATACAAATTCTAGTGAAAATGGAAGTGTTTGTATAGGTATTTTAAGGCAGAAACAGGTTCCAAAAAGGACATTCCAGGAATAATTAATGAACAAGGAGAGTGTGTATCTAAGGATCTTCAAAAGGCAGAAGTATTTAGTCAGCAGTATGTAAAGATTGTCGGTTACAAGGAAAATGCCCAGATAGAGGAGGTAACTAATGCTAAAGTAGTATTAAAATTTACATATATGAACCGTTTCAACCCTCTTTTTCTTCCTTTAATATCTCTACAATCGGACGACCAAGTAACTCATTTTTGGCGATAGGGCGTCTACTCTTTCATCTAACTAGATACACGCCGGCGGTCAAGAAAATCTACAGCTGGCTACGATACACAACTCAGGGAATAAATTAAATCAATTTAAAAATATTTCAGTATGTCTGCATGTCTATCAGGTCATTAAATCAAAAAATAACCGATTTTAAGTTCAATTATTCATTATCATTTATGAAATTACCTTAAATCTATGAATAATAATAAGTTAAATTCTTAAATACTAACTATATTCAAAATTATTTTAGCACGTTGGGATAAATTAAAAATTCTAATGATTCTTTTGTACATGTAGGTATCTCATTAAAAATAAGAAAAATTTTGATCGTCTTGAAGTTATAATCTTAAGGCTGGTCTCCACTGATTAACATTTAACAACAACATGTTAAGTGTCCAAATTGTTAAATGTTAACTGGTGACACCACCACCATGTTAAATGTTCAATACTGTTTCATATAACATTGTGTCCACACCTAATAAACATTTTAACTTGACTTTCTTTGTTTATAAGTAGGTAGTTCATCATATCAATTTGCGGTAATACATTTAGGTGGTGTCAAGTATTTACATAAAAGGACAATGGACTGAGATGAAGAGGATTTGGCCTTTTATTTCCACTGTTGCTTCTCGCTATGATTTAAAAATGCAGTTTTATTGGACATTTTTCATCCCCTCACCCTGCTCATTGCTTCAAAAGCAGACTTCTTTGAAGTATAAACTTCGTCCGCTCCCGCCCCCGACTTCCGACTTTTCTGTTTCTTTTTGCAATACCCGACTGTACAGGGAGCGGAGGGACGGTAGTTATTTTCGATGCACCCACGGGAATAAATATGGATAATTTAGAGTTCCTGGAAACTGTCGGCTTTCTTCGCTTTATCTCTGTATTCCCTTGATGAGACATCCCACAAACAAGGCCTCCATTAATTAAGTCCAAAGTAATCTTGCTCCACTCCATTTCTGACTATAAATTTTAGTATAATGCAGAGATAACGACACGCGTGCGCTTACCGGTACTGTATTTGTAGCTTATAACAAAGAGAATGAGTGTTACGGAGTATTGTTACGATAATCCTACTTCGCGAGAAGCACGTCGTTTGCGTCGTTTGCGTCGTTTGGCTATCTGTTGACATGGAAACGGCAAACAAGTTGCCGAAGCTGTGCCAACATCTCACGAACAACGAATTGACTTGACATGTTTTCCACTTGGAACGGAAAACACGCCAACATGATAAAAGTGTTAAACTCAACATTCTGAGTTAACATGCAAAGTTAATTGGAAGACACAATCACAATATACATGTCAATTGTAACATGTTAAATTTAACATGTTGATGTTAAATGTTAATCAGTGGAGACCGGCCATTACTCATAAGTTTGAATTCAACATCAATAATCATTTTTATCATCATCCAAGGTCTCATCTTCACAGATAAAATAATTTCTTTCGTATAGCTTCCTGCGGAATTGCGCTATTTATGGAAGTTCCCCTGAACTGACGTGGATTAAATTCTACATATCCTCAGTCTCATCTAAAAGAAACTTAAAATATTTAATTCTCTAGGTTGACATAAATAATTCCCTCATTCCTCCTGGCTAACTCAAAACTAAAGAATTGTTATATTAAGAAAAACATAAAATGAAATTATTTGGGAATAGCGCCTAAGAGTTGTCTAATTTTAATCAAATGTCAGTCCTAACTTGTTGCTAAGTCCTATCAAAATATTAAATATTTACATAATATTATGTTTTATATGAACAAACGTTAAGAATGTGTATAAACATTGATAATGTGTACTAACATTGAGAATATGTAAAATCATTAAGAATGTGTATGATCATTAAGAGTGTGTACAATCATCCAGAATCTGCACAATTATTAAGAATTTGTACAATCATGAAGAACTTGTACAATCGTGAAGAATTTGTACCATAATGAAAAATCTGTACAATTATGAAGAATGCTTCTTTTTGATACGACATCTTATCCACTTTTCGTGTTGTTCGTGACTCTTTCATTAATGAACGCAAGCGGAGTAAGCAATGTTTCACATCTGTAACTTACATTTGCTACCTAAGCTAATATACCAATAATCATAAAAAATATATTATTATATTATTAATCATGCTTGGACATATTCAAAATATTCCCTAAGAAATATGTAAGAATTCTCCAATAACATCTCAACAAGTTTGTGAATAGGTTATTAAGGTCGTAATGCTTCGTAAACTCAATCATACGGTTGCTACTAGTCAAGAAATACCATATATGAAACGTTCAAACTCGTAAATATCAATAACATAACACTATGAAGACACTACCGTCAATGATTTGCTGTTTCAACTTAAATCAGTTCAAATATTAAGTAGCATGTAAAATTCTCTTAGAAAATGACGGCATTATTCTATAGGTTATCTGGAGTTATTTTTGATGATCGTACTTTATTATTAACCTGCAAGTTCACTAACCAAATGTCATCAACTCAAATTATAAGTCAAGCCATATTAAATGTCGCTATTAGCGTCAAATATACCCTGATCCATAACTGCGTTACATAAACTAACATCAATTAACCTTACGTAAAATGCCTTCCTATTCGTCGTCGCATTTGTCATAATTCCTCACCTAGCATATCAAAGAATGTATATTATTCATAACATTCACATGTCTTACCTCATATTTCCGTCGTATATGACTTCACAGCAAATATAAACATAATTAAATCTGTTTAAAGTAACGCTCAATTCATAAGATTCCGTATCTTATCACGATTTATGTTATCATGATCAACAACTACCATTCACATCGTTATGCACTTCTTTTATCAAAGTACGAATATGTTAAGCCTGTATCTACATACATTTGGCAATAAGTTGACGTCGTATACGATCTCGATAACCCACAATTCAATATGCTTCATTTTCTCATTTCAAATATCTCAGATCACATTATGCATGGTATAATTCTATGAAAGAAAGCTAACGTGGATAGCAAAGCACTTCATTGGCGGGTATTATCTTTCCTGCCCGTGAGAGTGCTTATAAGTTTTGGAAGACTATCTAAATCCATCAGTTAAACGTCATTATTAGTACACTCGCGCTGAAACTGCACATTGAAATCACCTCTCGAAGATATATCGACCTATCTCTTATACTAACCCCATCAACAACGTGTTACTAAATAATATATTATTACATATTGAATAAAAAAGAAAAAACCTTGTGAAACTTAACTTATTCCGCCTGCGTTTCTGGACTGGGACGGCTGCTCTCTCGTTCTCCTACGTGATGATCATCTCCGGATTACGGCTGCATCGTGTATGGGCTGCAGTCTTAAGTCTCGGGTCCGTAGGAATAGATGGCTGGGTTAGCGCCAGACGTCAATGCCATCTCCAGTTTAGTTGGCCATCATGTTGCGCTCGTAGACATGCATAAAACATATTTAAAAGCATCATTAGTTTCATAATCTTGCTATTTACAGATCCTCCATGAATTATGCCTATGTTGAGCAAAGTAGATTATGACGCAAACGTCAATATTTTAATTTGAATGACATAAAAAGTATTGTAAATATTGCTTTGTTTTATGACTAATTACTTTAAATTGCGATTTTCAACGTCTCCACTAATAAATCTTTGATACGCTCTAGTGAAATCCCAATCTGCGCTCAACTATGCACTTCGTTCAATTTTGGATATTCTGCTTGGGAATTCTATTACGTTTACGAGAAATAAAGTGTTATAACTTTATATTGCATTTTGTTTTTTCGCGAATCTTGGAAATATCCCTTTTAAATCTGCTGTTTTCCTTGCAAATGAATCCACTCGTAAATCTTCGTCTGGTAACTTAATGCGATGTTCCACTGTTCATACTGTTGGTTTAACAATTCAAAGTCACTGCATTTATCTAAATCAAGGCCACTTGAATTCCGTTGGTCTGTACTTTCTTACTTCATATTTAAGGCCTCTTCGATTCCACGTGTCTGTATGTTATAATTCGTATTTTCTGCCGCATGATTTCTGACAATTTATCGCTATTCAGGGCAAAATAACGATTTTAACACCTCGTTTCGAAGTAATCAGGGCAATGAAATGGTACATATGATAACAATAATATTTACAATAACATACAAAAGTTTAAAAAAGTAGAAAAGCGGCTGGAATTGATAAGATTTCAGGGAATATACTAAAGATAATGGGTTGGGATATAATACCATATCTGAAGTACTTATTTCATTATTGATTGATTGAAGGAGCTATACCAAATGAATGGAGAGTTGCTGTAGTAGCCCCTGTATATAAAGGAGAGGTGGTAGACATAAAACTGAAAATTACAGACCAGTCAGTTTGACATGCGGTTCATGTAAGCTTTGGGAAGGCATTCTTTCTGATTACATTAGACAAGTTTGCGATATTAATAACTGGTTTGATAGAAGGCAATAAGGTTTAGAAAAGGTTATTCCACTGAAGCTCAACTTGTAAGATTCCAGCAAGGTATAGCAGATATTTTGGATTCTGGAGGTCAAATGGACTGTATCGCGACTCACCTGTCTAAAGCATTTGATAGGGTGGATCATGGGAGACTTCTGGCAAAAATGAGTGCAATCGGACTAGACAAATGGGTGACTGAATGAGTTGCTATATTTCTAGAAAATAGATCTCAGAGAATTAGAGTAGGTGAAGATTATCTGACCCTGTAACAATTAAGAGGGGAATTCTTCAAGGCAGTATGAGTGGACCTTTATGTTTTCTTATATATAAAAATGATTTGAGTAAAGGAGTAGAATCAGAGGTAAGATTTTTGCGGATGATGTTATTCTGCATAGAGTAATAAATTACAAGATTGTGAGCAACAGCAAAATGAATTCGATAATGTTGTGAGATGGACAGTAGGCAATGGCATGATTATAAACGGGGTTAAAAGTCAGGTTGTGTGTTTCACAAATAGGAAAATTCCTTTCAGTTTTAATTACTGCGTTGATGGGGTGAAAGTTCCTTTATGGATCATTGTAAGTATCTAGGTGTTAACATAAGGAAAGATCTTCATTGGGGTAATCACATAAATGGGATTGTAAATAAAGGATACACATCTCTGCACATGGCTATGAGGGTGTTCAGAGGTTGTAGTAATGATCTAAAGGAGAGGGCTTTTAAGTTTCTAGTAAGACCCCAACTAAGGTATGGTTCCAGTGTATGGAACCCTCACCAGGATTACTTGATTCTAGAACTAGAAAAAATCCAAAGAAAAGCAGATTCATTTGTTCTGGATGATTTCCGACAAAAGAACAGCGTTACAAAAATGTTGCAAAGTTTGGGCTGGGGAGAACTGGGAGTAAGGAGACGAGCTGCACGACTGAGTGGTATGTTCCGAGCTGTCAGCAGAGAAATGGTGTGCAATGACATTAGTAGACGAATAAGTTTGAGTGGCGTCTTTAAAAGTAGGAAAGATCACAATATGTAGATAAAGTTGGAATACAAGAGGACAAATTTGGGCAAATATTCATTTATAGGAAGGGGAGTTAGGGATTGGAATAACTTATCAAGGGAGATGTTCAATAAATTTCCAATGTTAATGAAATCATTTAAGAAAAGGCTAGGAAAACAACAGATAGGGAATCTGCTACCTGGGTGACTGCCCTAAATGCAGATCAGTATTGATTGATTGAAGTAGTTACGTCGACTTTTTCCATTTCTTCTCTCGATTTGTTTTCCACTGGATCAGATGTGTCTATGGTATCCAAGTTGCATAAGTCAGCTATCAAGGCAGATTGAATTAACAGTGAGGTTATATATAGAACTAGAGTGTCCTCTCCCGTTCCTTCAATCTGCCTGTCACAGTACAGACAAGCGCAGTCCTAACGGCTACCAATCCTGATTCAGGCTTATGCATTTCATCCATCAAAATATTTCTAGCAACATCAGCTCTTAGAGGAACTTCCTCGTCAGCCGGATCGGTTCCCACATCTGAGAGCCATATCTTTCTCTCCCTCATTTCTTTCATACAGGGCCCAAACGTCAACTTGGAATTTACCCACAAATTACCTTCTGGTCAATTAACTGCAACATTGTGCTAGTTGAACCATCACAGCTGCTCACCTCTACATTAGACACATGGTGGTCTTCTTCACAGGCCTCAGTGCCTCCAAACAACTTATGAATCATCGTCTCTGTTTTCAAAGGTTTGTACCCCATTTCTTCAGCTGTCTTTTGCAAGATGTAGGATCTCTGGGATCCACTGTCTATCAATGCTCGGACCTTCTTCTGCTTCCCATTATGCGTCAGCCTGATACTGTACCAGGAAAAGTTGTTGGGCTCTTGAGTATGGGAAAGGACTCAGGTAGTGTGCGTTACTTAGGAGCCGCTACAGAGAAGGAATTTCGCAGGGCTAATTAATAGATGTTATATTTTTCTGATGAATTTATTCAAGATCTGAATACAAATCACCCTGCTTCTATCTCTTATTTAAACTCTAGAAATCGTCTTGAATATACATTATTTCATTGATATGTTCAATTCGAAACTAAAATTGAAAACGCTTCAATGCAGATAAAGTTGTACAGAAATATATCCCTTTGTCGGATATGTCATCCTGAGGCTTGAAAATGTCCAAAATCAACTCTTATCCTCAATAATTACACTTCGTGCTTTAAGTTCGTGCACATAGTTTATACTAAGATAGGAGCGCAATGTAGCGGAAGAAGTTTAGAATAAAAGTCAATGCATCAAAAATCGATAGGTGATGTGTACACGCTTTTAAACATGGCTATTCTTTGTGCTTTAAGTTCATGCGTATAGGTTATGCTAAGATAGCAGCACAATCTAGCGGGAGAAACAGTGGATGAATGCAAAATCAATAGGTGATGTATACACGCTTTAAAACATGACTATTCTTTGAACTTTAAGTTCGCTTACATAGGTTAGCAGCACATTTATACGATTTTAGCAGTCACGCAGTGATCGTTGTACGGTACACTACCTTAGTTGTGCGAGTCAGTGGTGCGCGGTAGTGGTAATCAATGGTGT
Source organism: Anabrus simplex (assembly GCF_040414725.1). NCBI lineage: Eukaryota > Metazoa > Arthropoda > Insecta > Orthoptera > Tettigoniidae > Anabrus > Anabrus simplex. Next base: position 297,158,832 of record NC_090270.1, read on the forward strand.
TTTGTTTAAGTGTGGTGAAGGAGTTTTTTTTGCTAGGGGCTTTACGTCGCGCCGACACAGATAGGTCTTATGGCGACGATGGGATAGGAAAGGCCTAGGAGTTGGAAGGAAGCGGCCGTGGCCTTAATTAAGGTACAGCCCCAGCATTTGCCTGGTGTGAAAATGGGAAACCACGGAAAACCATTTTCAGGGTTGCCGATAGTGGGATTCGAACCTACTATCTCCCGGATGCAAGCTCACAGCCGCGCGCCTCTACGCGCACGGCCAACTCGCCCGGTTGGTGAAGGAGTGAGAAGTTATGGAGACCGACAGTGGCGGAACGTTGAAAGTGGCTGGGCATAATCTAAGAGTGGAACGTGAGATTGTCGTATCCATGGATGAGGAATCCATAACTGATTTACCTAGTAATACGACACAACAGCAAGGTTCTCAGTCATCTGAGACTAATGTACAGAGGCGTAGTACGGAAGTGGCAGACCGTTCTAATCCAGAACAACTTAACAATCAATCCGAGGTGTCCCCCGTAGCTTCTCCCCCGGAATATTATAATCGCTTTCATCATGGACCCTTCTTTGTATTCGTTGAATCTATTAACGATCAAAACATAGGCAGTTTACACCCTATGGGACTTGGTCGCCGATTCTATGAAACTAAGCTCAACGTCAAATCTATCCAACGTAAGGGATGCAACAGACTACAAGTCACTTTCCATAAGGCTTCTCAAGCCAATGCCTTTTTGAGTAACCCTATTCTTGAAACCCTAAAGATTAAAGCTTATATTCCATCTTCACAAGTGTTACGAGTAGGAATTATTCGTGGAGTTGAAAAAGTATCAAGTTAACATTAAAAGGTTAATGAGTACTGAATACCTGTTTTTCCCGAAGCTAAAGCTCGAATTTCCCTTCCAATTTACCATTCCGAACAACAAGAACATCAGTTCCCTCCTCTACCATCGAATCCCCATCTCCTCCGACACCAAACCCTCGTAAACGTAAGTTTACTCAAGTCATCATGCAATCTCCCCTTCCTACACCCGAGCCCGGCTTTGATAGGCAAGGATACATGGCCATCCTGCGAAATGAGCCTTCGGTTCCAGTAAATTCATTCCCGTCAACGAGTGCCATGCAACAACCTCTGCACTTATCATACCCATCAAGTTCGTCACCATCTAATGGGCAGCAACCTTCCGCAGCCCCCCATGACATAAGCTATCCTCCTACCAAGGAACGACTTCAACAAGAAATCCAGCAATTGCTGGTAATGTTAATCCAAAGTATGAGCCACGAGGCTCAGATTCACCATGTGTTATATAAACTACGATATTCTATCATGAACATTCTTGCATGATTATATTACTCCAATGGAATTGTCGAAGTGCCACCTCTAAACAACATGAGTTACAAATATTAATAAACGAAACGCAAGCTAATATTATTTGTTTACAAGAAACGTGGTTTCAACCACATTTCATTTTCAGATTAAGAGGTTATCAAGTATTCTGATACGCTGGTAACGGTTTTGATGGAGTCGCCACATGTGTACAAACTTCATTACCCTTTACACAATTCCCTTTGCAATATTTCATCCCACACACTTATGCAGTAGGGATAGTACACCATAATACTTGTTTTTATAAATATGTATCCCCCCCATATTTACATTACTCAGAATCAATGGACGCAATTTTTCCAACAATTTGCAACATTCCAACACCTTTTCATTCTTGGTGATTTCAATTGCCATCACACTGAATGGGGGTGTATCATAGCTACAATAAAAGGCTCCAATTTACTTGCTACCTCAAATCATCAGAATCTGTTTATTTTAAACGATGGTTCCCCGACCCGTTTAACTCCGCCTGGATCTCCACCCAGTGCCGTAGATCTTACATTACGTCGTCCAAGCATGGTCCCTGTCACCACCTGGCACACATTATCTGATACCTACACCAGTGACCACTTCCCCATCATCATAACATATGGTAATCGCCCAATAATTTCCCAGTTTAAGACACCTTCATGTATAAGTAATGTCCGATCTTATAAAAATTTCAATATTTCAAACTATCAATGATATCTCAATCATACCTTGCAGCAGGAACACGAGTCACCTATTACCTTTCCAACCGTATTCCCTTATTTAACCCAATATTTAACTATGTTTCATCCGTGTCGACCGCTTAAGGTGACGACCCACCCACAGGAATACGAAATAAAATGGTGGGATAAAGAATGTCACGATCTCATTCACCAGCGAAAACAATTATTTAAACAATACCGCCAATCAATGACTCAGCAGGATTTTTCCAATTGCGAAATCATATTGCAAAAACAAAGCTTGTCTTTAATGCTAAAAAACGAAAAGCTTGGCAGTCTTTTATTTCTACATTAACTCCTCAATTACCAGCAGCGAAATTCTGGAAAGTGATCCGCATGATAACGCGAACATTCCAATACCAAACTTATTCTTCCTATCCGCGACAAGTTTTAGAAGACTTTTTATATACCCTCGCCCCAGTATCAGTAAATCCGCCATTTCTACCCACCTCACAGGACAATTCTCGTTCTTTTACTTCGTTATTAAATCCAATTGCATATAACGAACTACAATCTGTATTATGTACCGTTAATAGCTCGTCCCCAGGACCTGATACAATTACTTATCTCATGCTCAGGGGCCTACTCCCTCACGCCCAAATTTATTTACTACAATATTATAATAGTATTCTTGAGACATTACACGTACCAACAACATGGAACGATTTTTTCATAACTCCTATTTTGAAACCAACAAAACGACCTACCGAACCGGAAAATTTTCGTGGCATAGTTTTGGGATCATGTATACGGAAAGTCTTCTGTAAAATCCTCATGAAACGAATGGCGTGGTTATTGGAATATCACTCGCTATTACCTAAGTATCAGTTCGCTTTTAGACGTGGTAATAGTACACAGGAACCTATCATTATTTTCCTACTCGACATCTTATTGGCAAAATGGCGGAAACAATCTATCGTGGCAGTCTTTTTGGATATTAAAGGTGCCTATGATGCTGTGTTATTGCATATTCTCTGGGAGAAATTATTTATTTCTGGATTTCCCATCAAATTTCTTTCTATTTTAAATCAACTATTTACCAATCGCCGGTTAACCATTAAATCAACTCAACACACAATTGAAAGCCGCTATACATCACAAGGATTACCACAGGGTTCGATGCTAAGTGGAATTTTGTTTGCCCTTTATATGAACGATCTCGAATCTATTGTGACTCCACACGCTCGAATTCTCGCTTACGCGGATGATTGTGTTATTTATTGTTCTCACTCCAACATTGACCATTGTAGAGCCACAATATCTCGCGTTTTAAGTTTAGTCCTTCGGTGGCTAACAACCCATGGTCTTTCACTTTCAATCGCTAAATGTGCAGCGATCATCTTTACAAATAAACGAACCTTTCATAAAAGGCCTATTAACTTTGATACCTATAGCATCCCCTTTGTCCCACAACACTTATATTTAGGCATATATATCGACCAAAGACTTACATGGCAACCCCAAATACAGTATTTAATTCGGAAATCTGATCGTTATATTACTATCTTACGAACGGTAACGAAACGTGCATGGGGTGGTGACCCCTTGTCAGCATTACAACTTTATCGTGCAACCATTCGGTCCATACTTGATTATAGCGCCCATATTATTGATTTAACCGCTAAACACAGTTTACTAGCTTTGGATCGTCTACAATTTTCAGCACTACGTATCAGTGTGGGTGCCCTCCGAACAACACCAACTAACGCTTTACAAGTAGAAACTACAGAAGAACCACTGTATATTCGCACGATAAAAATTTCAAAAAAATTCCTACTTAAACATATTAGCAGATCGAACTCCCTTATCGTCCCTAAATTAAAATTATTATATGAATATTATCAACAGCGTCCTCCACCTCATCATCCGTACCCCGCCATATATATGGCGTATGCTGAACTCCACCATCTTACTGAGACTATACTTCGCACACCACGCGTAAATTTGTATTCATATGACTATGATATTCAAACATTCCGTCCTTCTATTATCATTGCCCCTTCTGATTCATTAAAACAATCAATGTATTCACCTCATCCCAAATTATACGCTCTTAAGAAATTTAAATGTTCAATAACCTCACCAGATTATCACCTTTTTACCGATGGGTCAAAATCGACTACTGAAGTCGGAGCAGCATTTTATGATCCACAAACACAAACTAGCTTTAAATATCCGTTGCCTAATAATTTAACTATCTTTACAGCAGAATTATATGCCATATATCAAGCTCTCTTATATGTCCAACAGTTGCAATCCAAAAAAATAAATATATTCAGCGATTCTCAAAGTGTATCACAAGCTCTCCAATCCTTCGCCCATAGTCAAAATACATATGTCTACGAAGTTAAACACCTCATTTTTCAACTCGAAACATCCGGTTTTGTTATAACGTTAATATGGGTTAAAGGGCATAACCGGCACGTAGGCAACGCCATGGCCGATATAGCAGCAAAAGGAGCCAGTGCCGATACCGCGAACTTATTAAAAAATAAAAATCCCGTTTTCTGACTTCTTTCCATATATCAAAAATGAAGCTAAACACACATGGTGCACAAAATGGCGTTTATTAGCTAGTACGAAAAGCCACTATTACTATCAAATTCAACCGAGTATTCCCACACTACCGTGGTTTACAAATGGTACGTATACACGACGTCACATTACTAACATCATCAGACTACGTTTTAACCATGCCTTAACCCCGGTATATTTATCTCTTGTTCCTGTGGAGAACCTCAGGGCGATAGTGACCATTTATTTTTTCATCGCCCCCAATATGCACGCCAACAGGCCATTTTAATGCACAAATTAATTAACGTCCACGTACCTTTCCCTACTCGACTTTCAGCTTTGTTGTATCAACCTTCGCCTATGATCATTGCTATCTTAACCAAATACCTTGATAACACTCACATCCAATTGTAATTACGATCTAGATTTTCAGTTGTTTTTTCCGATATGTTTGTGAAGTGGCATTTCTATATGTTCCGGGTGAGTGGATCTCGCACCAAGAGTTTTTATTACTCTCCAATCTTGTACAGTGCCACACGTTTCTATTGCCCAAGATTAATAGGTTATCTGTGTATTCGACCAGTGCAGATAGTTAATACTTTCATGAACCTACATATACACGATATAATAGTTCTTCTTTCAGTTCATCTATCTAAGTGTACTCGTGCTAAAACCGGTCATTAATCATGTAAACGTTTGTTGTTGTGATATAAGTGAAATATTTCATTGGACTCGTGACTGGGAAAGAATATATTGAGACCCAAATAAATATCCGCAAGACAAGATACGATTTTAGCACTCTATAGTGGAATAAGTTTAATACGACAGTTGATGCGTACATCATCGATACGTGATGTGTACACGCATTTAAACACTGTTATTCTTACTGCTGTTGCTATGTTAACAAGATTTTTATACATCGATATTCTTTGTGCTTTAAGTTCGTTTACATAGGTTATGTTAAGATTGCAGCACACACAAGCGATAGTCGCACGCTCTAGTGGAAGAAGTTTAGTACAATTGTCGATAGATGCAAAATCGATACGTGATGTGTACACGCTATTCTTCGTGCTTTAAGTTTATGCACATAGGTAATGCTAAGATAGCAATTCACTCTAGCGGAAAAATAGTCGATGCATGAAAAAACGATAGGTGATGCGTATATGCTGTTAAACATTTTTATTCTTTGTGCTTTAAGTTCGTGCGTATAGGTTAGTAGCACACTTATACGATTTTAGCACAATCTAGTGAGAAAAGTTCAGTACGATAGTCGATTCATGCAAAATCAATAGGTGATGTGTACACGCTGTAGCTATTCATTGTACTTTAAGTTCATGGGTATAGGTTATGCTAAGATAGCAGTAAAATCTAGCGGAAGAAGTTCAGTACGAGAGTCGATGGATGCAAAATCAATAGGTGATGTGTACACGCTTTGAAAGATGGCTATACTTACTGCTGCTCTGTTCCCAAGATTTTTAAACATAGCTAATCCTAATGCTGCTCTTAACGACGTAGAGCTAAGAATTGACTACGTGATCATGACGTCACGACCACGTGCTCTTGTTGGTAAACAAAGCCACGTGCTTTTTTGACAGCTGCCATCTTGACGGACCCTAACCTTACTTTGAAGGACAATAGAGCATCGCTAACCTCACTGCTGTCATCTTTACAGTGTTATACCTCAAGGCTGCCACCTTATGCATGTTGTAGCGCGGAATTTAAAATCCAACAGCAGAACATCGCTAACCTCACTGCGGTCATCTTTACAGCGCTAAACCTCAAGGCTGCCACCTTATGCATGTCGTAGTGCGGAATTTAAAATCCTACAACAGAACATTGCTAACATCACTAGTGCCTTCTTGAAAAGTTCAGTGTTCCAAACACTAAAAACTATCGAGCAGATACGGAAAGTAGAAGCGTTCCTGCTGATACCGATCGATGAGGGTGTTAATATGTACCCACTTCAGCTAACTCCTTCTAAGAGGCGGGCGTGGTAAGGTAGTAGAGGAGCACTTTTGCCCTTTGGCCCTTTAGCCCTTTAGCCCATTAGCCCTTTAGCCCATTAGCCCTTTAACCCATTAGGCCTAGGAGGACGAGTAGGAGGACGCAGTCAGGAGGAGGTTGAGGAAAAGTCCTTTTGTTCTGAAAAAGTATCCCGTGACATGTTCTAAACACATGTTGTATCGAGTACAGTGTTCTATTCTAGTCTTGATCACTTATTTAGTGTTCTGAACACACCAATCAATGTTCTGATCACATGTTGAAGTTAACGACATCGATTCTTGTCTTAATCACTTCTTTTGTACTCTGATCTTCTTAGAACAAAAGTATCCCGTGACATGTTCTAAACACATGTTGAATCACTTATTTAGTGTTGTATCGTTCCGCATGCTTGTAACCCATGTCAACAGATTGACTAATATTCCATGTTACATGTTTATGCGATAACTTGTTCGACTGCTAGGGACTTAAATGTAACCAATGTATTTCTTATAGCACCAATCGTTCTGTTTAATTAAACTCTCCGTGTTTGCGATAATAGAACAGGGTTTGAATCTATGTTCTTTCTACTGGAACTAAATCAGATTATCGTTTACCGAGCGAGTTGGCTACGCAGTGTAGTTTTTCTGTAGATTTTTATTTTCGCACAAGGCGAATAATAGAAGGTGAATCATTTGAAGTTGTACTTTTGCTATATCGTTTACCGAGCGAGTTGGCTACGCAGTATGTGGACAGTGTATTTCTGATTTTTTTACACTAGGCGAATCATTGAAGTTGTACTTTTGCAATATCGTTTACTAAGCGAGTTAGCTACGCGATATGGGCACAGTGTGTTTTTGATTGTTTACAGTAAGCAAATCATTGAAATTTTACTTTTGCTCTGAACATATCAAACAATGTTCTGATCACATGTTGAAGTTAACAACATCGATAACAGTGTTCGATTCGAGTCTTGTTATGTTTCGATCTCATCTTCATAGAATAAAGGAATCCCCTAACATGTTCTAAACACATGTGGTATCGAGTAGAGTGTTCGATTCTACTCTTAATTACTTATGTAGTGTTCTGAACACATCAATCAATGTTCTGATCACATGTTGAGGTTAACGACATCGAGCACAGTGTTTAATTCTAGTCTTGTTATGTTATGATGTTATCGCTGCACACTCCTGCCTTCGTGATGCAGGTTTAAACTTGTTCGATAAAGCTATGCCTTGACATAGGAGGCGGAGGAGGAGGTGGAGGAGGAGGAGGAGGAGGAGGAGGAGGCGGAGGAGGAGAAGGAGAATGATGAGGCCTTAACAGCCTATGTATAGCCGCTATTGTTTAAAGATGACAGCTGTTAAAGGAACTTTTCACATTACTGCCACCACATTTCAAAGGTATGAGGTTTAGTGCTGTTAAGATACCTGCACGGTGCTCTATTGATTAAAGACGAGAACTGTAAAAAATAACACGTGGAATTTTACAAACGAGAACACGTAGAATTTCAAATTCCATTCCACCGCATGCATAACAGCAGCCGCCATCTTTCGCAGTAGGCTCTAAGTTAGCTTTCTTCATAAGAGTAGCCACCATCTTGTGTAGCACCCCTGGGCCGTATCATAAGGAGCTGTGTATAGTCACCGTCTTGTCGCTGCTACCTTGCGCAAGCACCCCTCGGGCGTCTCATAAGAGCAGCAGCCATCTTGTGCAAGCGCTCCTAAGCCATCTCATAAGGAGCTATGTATAGCCGCCTTATTGTAGAATTTATTAGCTGCCAATGCCAAAGGGCCTAAGTAGGAATTGAACCGTTGATCTCATCATTAGACTACTTTTTTCTTATGCTATCATGTTCCTGATACTGAAAACCTACGTGTTGGGCAGAACAATTTTGTCCGTTTTGCTCTACGATGCACCGTTTTCGAGATATTTAACATTTTGCATTTAAGCCCCAAATTTAATGAATCGAACCAGCATAGCACGTTATACTCTCTACTATAGCTAGACCTGATCATGTTACAAAATCTTGATTCAATACAAGCTAAAACAGAGTAAATGCCAAAGGGCCTAAGTAGGAACCGCACCGTTGACCTCATCATTAGACTATGTTTTTCTTATGCTATCATATTCCTCATACTGCGAACCTACGCATAGGCAGAAAAATTTGTCCGTTTTGCTCCACGATGCACCGTTTTCGCGATATTTATTATTTTGCATTTAAGCCCCAAATTTAATGAATCGAACTAGCACGGCACGTTAGCCTCTAAGCTAGCTTTCTTCATAAGAGCACCAGCCATCTTGCGCAAGCACCCTTAAGGCGTCTCATAAAGAGTCGTGTATAGGCACCATCTTGTGCCCGCCATCTTGCGCAAGCATCCTTAGGGTGTCTCAAGCTATCTTGTGCAAGCACACTTAAGCCGTCTCATAAGAGCAGCCGCCAACTTGCGCAAGCATCCCTACGGCGTCTCATAATGAGTCATTTATAACCGCTATCTTGCGCAAGCATCCCAAGGGGGTCTCACAAGAACCTATGTATAGAAGCCATCTTGCGTAAGCACCCTTAAGGAGTCATGTATAGCCACCATCTTGTGCAATTAGCGTCGAGAGATGGCTGCTGTAGAATTTTCTTAAAATTATCCGCCACCATATTTCAACTAAAGAGTGCAGCATTGAGGTTTGTGATGCAAGATGGCGGATGACAGCTGTGACGTAGAAATTGCCCACTACTACGATAAAGATAGCAGCACGGTGCCCTGTTGATTAAAGATGGCTGCTGTCAAAAAGCATTTTTAAAATTGTCCGCCACCACATGTTGAAGGTATGTAGCTAAAGACTGCAGCACTGTGCTCTTTTGATTAAAAATGGCTACTGTCAAAAAAGCACGTGAGTTTGCAAAGCACTTCGAATTTGCCGCCACCACATTTCAACTAAAGTGTGCAGCACTGTGCCCTCTTGATTAAAGATGGCGGATGACAGCTGTCAGTTAAGCACGTGTGTTTGTAAAGCACTTCGAATTTGCCGCCACCACATTTCAACTAAAGAGTGCAGCACTGTGCTCTCTTGATTAAAGATGGTGGATGACAGCTGTCAAAAAAGCACGGGAGTTTGTAAAGCACTTCGAATTTGCCGCCACCACAGTTCAAAGGTATCTAGCTAAAGAGTGCAACACTGTGCTCTGTTGATTAAAGATGGTGGATGACAGCTGTCAAAAAAGCACGTGGCTTTGTTTACCGATTCAAATCTCGCGCTAGTAAGGTTAAGTTGGCAGCACTAAGGTTTAGGCCCGTCAAGATGGCAGCACTGAGGTTTGCGATACGTTGTTGTCTGTCAAAAGGCACGTGGCTGTCAAAAAGCACGTGGATTTGTTTACGATTCAAATCTCGCGCTAGTTGGGTTATGTTGGTATCACTAATGTTTTGGCCCGTCAAGATGGCAGCAGTGAGGTTAGCGATGCGTTGCTGTCGATGATAGCTGTCAAAAAGCACTTGGCTTTGTTTACCAATTCAAATTTCCCGCGAGAGGTGGAGCGGGCCTCTGGGAGGCTTTCAAGTGCGGTGGCGATGGAGGAGGCCCCTGAGAGGCCCCCCAGTGCGGTGGGGGTGGAGCAGGTCCCCGGAAGGCCCCCAGTGCGGTGGCGGTGGAGGAATCCCCTGGGAGCCGGGAGGCGGAGGCGGCCGCCGAATCCCTGTATTATACTACTACCCATAATAATAATAATAATAATAATAATAATAATAATAATAATAATAATAATAATAATAATAATAATAATAATAATAATAGTAATAATAATAATAATAATAATAATAATAATAATAATCTACAAATAATACTAAACTGAAGCTCTATATACTAACTAGCTACCTGAACGAAATAATCCTTAACTACCCTAACATACTAAATATATCCTATACAAGATCATTTTATCTGTAAAATTCACCAACTCCTCGTTCCAGCACACTCATCACGTGTCCTTATGCACTCATCAACTTGCGTCACATTCATTGTTCCCTGACCTGCTCCCGATAAATACCAAAAAACGCTAGTCAGCAATTGCATTCCCTCCTGCCACATCACAAACAAACAGTCCCTACCTTTACAAAGTCACACATCATTTACCCAACTCCACCCACTCCACTATTTACCCAATACCAGTACCACCTCACCATTAATTTTATCGTACTTTCTCCATCCAGTGCATATCATCAAATTATTAAACACGCTTACCATAGACATACATCACTATTACAATCACATACCCCCGTGTCCACCCTCTTACTCTGCCTCTTTCATTTTGCTCTCACAGGACTTTTTACCGCACATAGATACCTGTTCAACTCGCCCCCGTTTTCCCACTGCTTGATAATCCATCTTAAAATAGCCTGCTCATTCCCTCTTCCCAATAGTTTCCGATGTTCAGCACTCAGTATTCTATTTCTTATCTTACTTGTTCCTTCATAGTCACCTAATAAGTGAAAATCGTCATTCACTGCCGCACATAGTATACACACTGTCTTGTCTCTCCCTTGTAACCATCCCTTATTTTTATGCAATCCCAAAATCTACCACACCATCCCACGCCTATTTAACCTGTCAAAGTATCTAATATTTATCCCTGTTACCTCCCCTATTTTAATAAAAAAAATTCAGCGAATTTCTCAGTCTACTTTCCCCTAATAATTTCTGCCTATGAATGTCTCTAATCCTCCTCTCAAGCACCCTCATCCCTCTGGCTTCTGTCTTCGTCCAAACCACCCACCACAGATGTACTAATCCTATCATCTCCAAATATCCCTTAAAATTTTCTAGCCAGCCGCCCTTATAAATGCTCTTTCGTTGTTGTTCATACGCGGCCTGTAATACCTTTCCTGTCTTTTTAAATTCATCCAATATCTAACTATTCCTTTCACACACTCAGATTCCAAATCCTCCCCACACATTAATTCCACCCTTGCATTAGGTGTGCGCCTCGGCAGCCCCATTACTATCTTATCAAAACTACTACTAATAATACGTCTTAATTCGCCTCTTTTCTCATCCAACCCCCATACTTCTGCGCCATACAATACCTCCCCGAAAATCACCAATCTTAACACTAACCTCAAGGTTTGATAACTAATACCCAGATATTTAGCTAACAAGATTTTGACTGAGGCCAGGGCTGCCAAGCCTCTGCTTTTCGCCCTAATATTCTGATCGTTCCAGTTTCCTTTACTGTTAATAATGACTCCTGAATATTCCAACTTCCTTACTTGTTCCAACCTTTCTCCCTGCAGGACCCATTTTCCTTCCACCCCTCTTCCTTTTTTTACCTGGGCTACTAGCATTTTAGATTTATTTCCATTAATTCTCAAGACCCATTTCTTCGCAAAATGCGACACTGCATTTAAAGCTCTCTGCATCCCCCCTGAAGTTAGAGTCATCAATATCACATCATCAGCAAATATCAGTTCCGGTACCTCTAGCCCACTAATAACCGGCACAGCCAAATTGCTGGCCCCATGTGCCTCCAAAATATCGTTAATAAATAAAATATACAATATTGGCGATAATTTATATCCTTGCTTTAAACCCACCTTAGACTCCAAGGGTCTGCTCAATCTACTGTCTCCCAATTTTACACAAAACCTGACTACCCTATATATTCCCTCCACTGCCCTCAATATCTTTTCCGAAACCCCCAACCTACATAATTTCTCTAATAGAGCCTCTCTATTCACCTTATCAAACGCCACTTAAACCGTACTTCTGGACAGGCTCCTATACTTTTCTAAAACGGTCTTTACTATCATTATATTATCCACTGTTCTATTCTTTTTTCTAAATCCTCCTTGGAAATATGTCAATATTTCATTTTCCTCAGCCCATTCACTTAACCTGTTCGCCAACTCCCCCGTGTAAATTTTACTTAAGGAGTCTAACAGAGATATTCCTCTATAATTGTTCAAACTGTTCCTACTACCCTTTCCCTTTTATATTGGACATACAATTCCTATTTCCCATTCCTTCGGGTACTTACCCCCTCATAGATCTTATTGAATAGTTTAACTATGCCCTCTATCATTGTCTCATTTTTGCTCATTTCTTTCCAAAACTTGTTATTTATCCCATTACATTCACACCCCTCTCCCCGCAGACTTGCCCCTGACTCTTCTTATCACCCTCAAGGTTTCTTCCCTTGTAATTTCCTTGTCCAGATCATAATTTGCCACTCTCCTATTCCTCCAAATTACGTCTTACCCCGTCCCTCTCCACGAATCTTCCCCCTTATTATTAAGTAATTCGCCAAAGTACCTCACCCACTTAACTTCCTCAATGCTCATTCTCTCTACATTCCTTCCCCCCTTAATTATTCTATTAATCTTTTCCCATACTTCTTCAATGCTGTCAGTCTTACAATTTTTATTTATAGCTTCAATTTGTTCCTCTAACCACGCCTTTTTATTATCTCCCAAATTTTCTTTTTGTACGCCTTCCTCAATTTGCAGAAAAAATCCCTTTCTGCGCTCCCAACTTTCTTTCTATACTCTCCTAACGCACCCAGCACCCTCCTCATTCCTTCACACTCTCTATTAAACCATTCTTCACCCTCTTTCTTATTTCTCCTTCTACATTCTGCCTTCTGCGCTATCATCTTTATTGGATGTAGCAGCAATTCCAAGGCTTTTTCAATATTATTCTTCTCTAACCCACCTTCCCACCCATATTTCAGAAGTTGTACTTCCTCTTTTGCTACCCTATCCCAATCCCGTCCCACTTTCTCTGGCCATTTATACTTATTATATCCACTCCCTTGTTTATCCTTCGTCTCAGCTTCCTTCCTTATACACTTCTCTTCCCCCCTTTTTCAACATAAACCACACTGGGAAATGGTGTGATTCAATCCAGTCTCCTATTTCCATTCTTACAATATCCTCCATCACTCCTTCCGAGCTTAAAACCATATCTATCACACTACCTTCCTCCTCAGTAACATATGTCAATTTCCCCGTACTGTCACCCTCCATCCATCCATTCAGAATATACAAATTCCCCGCAGCGCAATTCTCTGGGAGCTTCTCCCCATAACTGTTTATAATTTTATCCTCCTTCTACTTTTCAACATACACATTCCATCCTCCCTACTATATACTGGGCTCTCTTCCCCTATTCTCGCGTTCCGATCTCAGAATAACAACATATCCTCTTCTCCTGCAAACTTCCCTCTTATCCTCCTAATATCCACCAATAGCTCTTCAAAAAATACTTATTTGCATATGCTGAACTATTAGGATGGCAATAAACGAACGCTAGATTTATTTTCTTCCCCCTTCCCTCAACCCCTCCCATATTCAATCTCAACCTTATGGTTTCTTTCATATCTGTCTCTATATCCTCTACCATTTCACTGATTTCTTCCCTAATTAATACTATCATCCCTCCTGGTGCGCGTCCCTTACTCCTCTCCTTTCTTCTATATTTATATTTAATCACAAACCCCTTCCATGCTATCTCCCTCCCTGTTTCCAGCCACGTCTCCAAGAGTTCCACAACATCGAAACTTTCTATTACTTCCCGAACTTTCTTATTTCCTAATTTGCTTATTAATCCCCCAATATTCACACATCCTATTTTCCAATATAGTTATAATATTCCCTCCCTCCCTTCTAAGTCTCATCCTTTAGTCTTACTCCTTGTAGTTCTCGCCCCTTCATCCCCTATCTCCATTCCTCCTTTTTTGCCGACCTATTCCTCTCCACGCCTCCCGTATCCTCCATCCCCTTACAGACTTTACCCCAAAGGTCTTTTAAACTCCTACTTCCTCCCTTGTTCATAACTGCTTTGTCTTCCTGCCTATCAGACGTTTTAAGTCCTCTCCCTCTCACTAAACCACTGCACTCTGTTCTCGCCGTTTCTTGCTGCTCACCCTCACTCACCCCTTCACTGTTCTGATCTTCTAAGTCCACACTGCAATGTCCATTCTCACCTGAGTTGATCTCTTCTCCCTCTTCGGCTCCACTCCTCGTCGTTACTTCTTTCTTCCTTCCATCTTGCCTTGTTATCTCTCCTCCCTCGACACTAGCACGATCGTCCATCTCCTTCAACTTCGCCATTGAGTGCTCCCTAACCAATCCTCCGTTTGTCACCACCAACCTCTGGCCTCTTATTCGTGTCTTTAGTCCCTGATATCTCGCTCTCCAAAGGTGCCTATTCAGTATCTTCATATTTTCACTTCCTTCCTTTCCCATCTCTTTTCACCCCTACTTTCTGGCCCTGTAAATTGTTGCCGTTTCTTATCACAATTTCTGCCATTAGGGTTGAGAAATTTGGCCTCCGCCCTTTACTTCTTCCCACTCTCTCCACATCGTCAATGTCCACTTCACTGAAGTTTATCTTCATCCTATCCCGTATGACCTCTACCACCATGTCCACTTCACTGAAGCTTATCTTCATCCTATCCCGTATGACCTCTACCACCTTGGAAATCAGTTCAATCTTGCCTTCCCTCTCACCTTCTTCCACACCATATATAAATATGACTTTCTTCATTCTCTCCTGCCTGTACCACTCTGCTTCTCTCTTCATCATTATCACCTCCTCTTTCCAGATGTTTCACTTTCCCTCTTAATAACTCCATTTCCTTCTCATTGTTGTCCACTCTCCTGTTCGATTCCTCAGTCTTCGTTTCTAGCCATTTCTTCATGTCACCTATCTACTTCCTCTGCTCCTCCATCATGTCCGTTATTTCCTGTACCTTATCCCATTGACACTTTTCCTGTATAACTTCACTCACTACCACCTTAAGTGCTGCCAAGTCCTCCATGTTGAATTTTCCGCAGGTATTTGGGCCTGGGTTTAATTCCAACCCCCCCCCAATAACCAGCAGCACCGCTATCACTGTCACTACCAGCACCGCTTCCCCCATTCTTACTCCTTCTTGTCTTAACACCCGTCCATTCTTGGTCTCCTTCCTCTGCTTTACCAGCCATTTCCCAATCGCGGCCTGGTACTGCTCAATAACGACCATGTTAACGGCACGCACTGCACCACGCGACTTCACTCCTCGGCTGTTCGAGCTAGACTGAACAAAATTCATAAATCAAGTTGCTCATCTATACAGATAGGGATACCAACTCCCAAATGAACTCAGGAACATGTGATTGCTGTAGGAGTGACGATGTAGTTCGGCACAAACCTCAACAGTTTTGAAGTGTCATTTAGTTTCAAGTTTGAATGTGTTTTTTAGGCTTCATCAATGTTTTAAATTAAGATTGTAAATTGTGACATACCAGATTGTTAAACTTATAATTGGTTATATGTGTGCATATGTCTTCCAAATGGAGCGTGGCTAAAGATGACCCAATATATATGGGGTCGAAACTAGTCCCAGTTTTTTAAGACAATATACAAGCTAACGGTATTGAACAGGTGGATCCTTCTCTACATTTTGGTAAAGTTACTATTGTTTATATGTACAAAAAGGTTACATTTTCACATAATATGTGAATTAAGTAATACGTATTACTAAGAATTTGTAAAAATATGTGCAATGAAACCCAAGTATAACCATATCCGAACCACAAGTTGTCAACATTTTTCATTTTCAGCAGTCTAATGGAATTAAATTTGTAATTACATAAGAATCTGTCCTCTAGTGATAACAAACCAACCACAATTTTTCAACATTTATCATTTTCAGCAGTCTACAAGTAAAGGAATGAACGGTGTAAATGCTTAAGAATCTGTCCCCTGTGATAACACACACGAGGCAGATAGCATAAACTGTCATTTCATTTGAGCCTAGATTTGGATTTACGGTGGATGGGGAAAATTTGCCCCTCTTCTGCTTTTAATTTATTGAATGTTATATTCTTAGTACATAGCTACCAAGAGAGTCAATGGCCTGATGGTATTCCACAGAAGTCCTAGAAAATACAGTGCAATTTAATATTCATTACAGGATATTAGTTTCTAAAGCAGAAATACATCAGGCATGATTGAACCTATGAAGAGCCATGAGACATTTCAAGGCAGTTAAGCACTAACTAGTTGCTTGCCTACTTTGCTAGGCGCGGTAATGCAGTAGATGCCCGATATAACATGGACTGATCTACTGCGGATTTGGATTTAATGCAAATATCATCCTCATCATCATCATCATCATCTTCTTCTTCATATCCTTCCAATGAGCCAGATAGGATGTTTATGAACAATTTTCCTCCCTTTTGCTCTGTCTTGATATGTATCTTGTCTTATAGTTTCCAAATTGTCTCCTCTAGTTTCTCGATCTTTTTTGATCTGATCCAGCCACCTTGACCTGGGTCATCCAATTGCTTTTTTCCTCTGTACATTCCTATCCAAGTATTGTCTTGGTGTTCAGCTCTCCCTCATCCTCTTCACAAGTCCAAACCACTTGAGTTGTCTCTGCCTCTCTTCCATTGACAACAAATGACAGACATTGAAATTCTTATTTTTGAAAGTCATTAAATTAGTTGTGGGGTTAGAGCACACTTTCTCCAAAATACAGCTATATATACAGTAGTTCCACGACGCATGTTAACACCTGAGCTATGGTGGTTGGTAAAATATAGATTTACTGTTTGGTACGTTGTCATTGCACTACGACAATCAAGCTAACGCTGTAGCTCAGTAAATCTTTCATCTTTTGAAGGCGCCAGCCAACAGAAAACAATACATTACAATATCTATTACATCTTAGACTTGGGGGCGGGTGTAGGACTGAATTCCTGGGATATCAAAGAAGCAACTGAAAATAAACAATTACCGAGCTATTTACAGCATTTACCCCCAAACCCCATAACATTAGAGCCATGAAGGGCATTGGCCTACCAAGCGAACTTTGCTCAGCCCGAAGGCCTGCAGATTACGGGGTGTCATTTGGTCAGCACGAAGAATCCTCTTGGCCGTTATTATTGTCTCTCTAGGCCGTGGTCACCATCTCACTGTCAGATAGCTCCTCACTTCTAATCACATAGGCTGAGTGGACTTCGAACAAGCCCTCAGATCCAGGTAAAAATCCCGGACCTGGCCGTGAATCAAATCTGGGGCCTTGGAACCAGCCTTTATTCTGCCTTCCCTCCCATCAACAAGTGTAGGCTATAGTGCAGTTTTGTCAAGCATAGTGTTGAATTCTGAGTTCTCTGCATGTGCATAATGTCGCAGAAGAGGAAATCATAGTCTGTAAGTGAACTCAAAATTGATTGTGTAAGGAACCGATAGTGAAAATCAAGTTTATCTTGAGTACCAACATTTTTGGACCATAAAATGCTGCGCTTTATACCTAAGACATTTATATGCACTTCTCAACCAAAAGTTTATCAAAGAATATTACACTTCAAACACAGATCAGCTCCTATTCTTCCGACCCTGAATACGAGGTCTAGGGAGTCTGTTACTTTGACGCCCTTTGTGGCCCTTCCATTTCTTTTGCCGATACCTTCATTCTTCAAAGTGTCGGATCTCTTCCATTTTCCTCCTGATTAGTGTTAAGAGAGGATGGTTGCACAATAATTGTACTTTCTCTTAAAACTAATCACCACGACTGCCTTTATATACAAAAAATGGAAAATACCGCATTGTGAACCGAGGCTCAGGTGGCAGCGCGTCGGCCTCTCACCGCTGGATTTTGTGGTTTACATCCCGGTCACTGCACGTGAGATTTATGCTGGACAAAGCAGAAGCGGAACAGGTTTTTCTCCGGGTACTCCGGTTTTCCTTGTCATACTTCATTCCAGCAACACTCTCCAATATTATTTCATTTCATCTGTTATTCATTAATCCTTGCCCCGGAGGAGTGCAACAGGCTTCGACAGCCGGCACAATTCCCATCCTCGCCGCTAGATGGGGGCTTTATTCATCCCATTCCTGACGCGTTCGAATGACTGGAAACAGGCTGTGGTTTTTACCACATTGTGAAAATAAATCTCATGTTTAGTCCTCAATATATTAATTTTCTCGGTCACTCATAATCCCGTTGTAAAAATTATCACTTTCACGTTCAGTTAATAATTATTCTCATTGTATTCAGTATCATCAACAGCATTGCTATCCGACTCGTTTGCTGAACGGTCAGCGTACTGGCCTTCGGTTCAGAGGCTCCCGGGTTCGATTCCCGGCCGGGTCGGGGATTTTAACCTTAATTGGTTAATTCCAATGGGACGGGGGCTGGGTGTATGTGTTGTCTTCATCATCATTATTTCATCCTCATCATGACGCGCAGGTCGCCTACGGGAGTCAAATAGAAAGACCTCACCTGGCGAGCCGAGCCCGTCCTGGGATATCCCGGCACTAAAAAAGCCATACGACATTTCATTTCAACAGCATTGCTAAAACAAAGTTTCTTGAATTATTTCATAATGATTCCTTGTTTCATCGATTCTCAAGATGACTTCACCCATTCACACGCTTGCCCGATTTTTAGCCTCTTCATTCTGCCTGTTGGTGTTAGAATGTAGTGTGGTGTATCCATCCATTTTGTCCATTCTTTATATATGAAGATATTAACAAGCTTCTTAATTGATATATCCAATGGCTGTAACTGGCTTGTGAGTCCCCCAGGTATTATTGCAAATTGAGAATTGAAATCCTTTACTCTTCTCTTATTTGTTTCTGTTATGGGTGATCACTCACTGACTTTTTAAGAGGGCACCAGGATATTTTAATTGTGATTGTCTTTTTGCCTTAATTTATCTACTGTTCTGTTTGAAATGGTGGAATTTCAACTGCATTTCCAATTTGATGAGTTCAAACCAAGTTCATTTTTCATATTCAGCTGACAGATGTTGTGCTGTCATTGTTCGAATGCATGTGGAAAGTCATTACCTCTTCATAAAACGATAGAATCAAGCAAGTGTTCCCTTGAAATCTACAGTATGGTCAGGACGAATAGAAGTACATAGTGTGACGACTTCTGCTGTTTGATATGTTCCTACACTACGCGGCGCTGGTGTAGGTAAACAGGGATCAGCTGTCCCTGAACATGTGATTTTAAATGAGATCTGATGTGACTTCACTCGGAATTTATCGTTTAAATAAATTATTTAAAACCGTGTGTTTATTATTGTTATGTTTCAGGAATGTGCATTCTCTTTACTGACCGTTGACTGCGATCTGTGTTTCGTGCAAATTAAGATTATAGTGTTCCTTGTTTTGAAAGTAATATGTGACAAATTCATAGGAAATATTTTACATTTAGTAATGATTTAATGACATTACTTCTGAAATTGGTTCGTCAGTGTCTTAACGAATATGTCAAACGGGTATGTGTGTATAGAGCTATTTCATTAATTCACCACAAAATCAAACTCAGTTGCAATTATCAGCTATAACCTTAAAAAGACACATGTTCGACTGTTAGTGTACATGCTGCGTAATATAAACACATTAAAACTCTGCAGGCACCCACATGATGTTACGTACCGGTATGTCATACACATGTAATTCCTACATAACTACTTAAGTTAAATTATATATTAACATGCTCAAATTCATGAATCTTATCAGCACTTCACCACATCAGTCAGTTAACTGGACACCTTGAACATTTTCCGGGTATGTTTTGCGGTCGTACAAGCTTACATTCTTCCGTACTTCTTTTGTTCGGGAATAAAATCGGCATCGTATGTAATGAAAAATTAATTTTGGTACCAAGTCCTAAGCATGTTCAGTACAGTACCCAAGTCTATAAGAAACAGGAATTGAAGGTAAAATATCCAGGCATTCTTGAAATATTTCACCCCATATGCTTCTTGTACACTAATATTTCTCACAACAACTTCCTCTACATGAGAAAACATCAATAATAATTCACTCGATGGATAAATAAGATAGCTGGATGCGTTAAAATATTCTTCTAGACTTGTTAGGTCCTCCTCTGTATTGTTTTGCATAGAACCAATACATGCTGTACAGCCTATCACTTTGCTTGCATGTTTAACAATATACCCACAGAACTGATGAATTACATTAATTTTTGAACTGGTGAAAGGAGATATTTGTTCATCTTCCCAACTTGATAATGGTGGACCGAGCTAGTTGGCCATGCGGTTAGGGGCACGCGGCTGTGAGCTTGCATCCGGAAGATAGTGGGTTCGAATCCCACTGTCGGCAGCCCTGAAGATGGTTTTCCGTGGTTTCCCATTTTCCCACCAGGCAAGTTCTGGGGCTGTACATTAATTAAGGCCACGGCCGCTTCCTTCCAACTCCTAGGCCTCTCCTATCCTATCGTTGCTATAAGACCTATCTGTGTCGGTGCGACGTAAAGCAACTAGCAAAAAAAGAAAAAGATAATTGTGGCTGATCAAAGGTAAGCGTGCTGTAATTTTTTCCTGAGCTGTACTTGTGAATTTGGCATTCTCTTTGACAACAGCTTTTGCCATGGCTCTAATCTGACTGAAAAATTATGTTGAGGTTACTATCACTTTTAAAAGCAGATGTTGACGTGGGATAGCCTTCGACCACTTTGAGAACAAAGTGGGATCTTTTGGGGGTGAAACAAAAATGAAGCTTATCATTCGAATGTTTATTGTAACCCGAATTACAACCCGGGACGTTGCAAGTTGTAGGCATATTCACATGAGGTAGTAAATTGAAGCATATGTCAAAGTAAACGTCCTACTTCTCAAATGCATAATCTTTTTCACTTTTCAGTTCATGAAAAGTTAATGACAGCTATTTTGCACTTATACAACTGGAGAATGTATAAAACTACTGAAAAAGACCACAAACTGTTTGCACACTTCCACAGTAAGCCGACGAAAAGCGCGCGTACTTGGCCTTTTTATCGACAGCAGCGCTGCAGGTGGCGGAGAACATGTACACCGTGTCTGTTAACATGTGATACAGAGGGAGTCGTCACACTATTCATTTCTATTCGTCCTGGTATGGTGTTGTGCAGCTGCCCATCTCTTTGCCTGACATATTACCATTTTCATTGACAGAGATATCCCCTTATATCAGTGATTTGCCGCCTATTTCTTCACCTCTGCTTCTGTGCATGGGTCAATTTTGCAGCATGCATATGAAAAGGATATTTTCCCCTAGAATTAATAGCTGAATTTCTTGTTTTTCCTACTTGTAAATCATCTTTTACATAGGTGTTGATCCAAAGTGTCTTTCTGATGCCCTAATGTCATGTCCTTTTGTATATTCTACAACTTCTAATTTGAATGCTACCATACAAAAAATCTCTTAACATGTGGTATTGTGTAGCCTACCTGTCAAAACAGATTACAGCACTATTTGTGTCTGCGATCCAACAATGTAGCGGAGACAACAAAACACTCCTTCTCTCCCTCCCTCTTTGCTGGTCACTACCTCTACTGCTGTTTACCATTCGGTGGCTTGTATAGTTAGTGACAATTAACTATATGCCTTCACATCCAAAGGATACAGGGAAGTTTCTGGTTGTATTTCCTGAGCAAAAAAGTGTGTCTTATGGTCCAAAAACACTGTAGTATATAGTAGTATTTTTTCTTATCCTCCCACCCTCGCATTTATCACTGTACAGGACATCTTCCGATACACTGCGGTTAAGCTGTATCACAGAGGAGAAATATATCGGGCTGTTTTTGTAATTTCACAGTTAAAAACAAATTTAAAAAGGCAAAATTTAAAAATTCAAAGGAATAATAATACTCTATTTATATTTAATTGCAAATAATATTTTGTCTGTTTTCGAAGAGTTCCTGACTGGCTTTTATTCTATTTCATTTCTTCTTGCAAATTAGCAGTTTATTAATATAAACAAAGTAAATCCAATATATGGTATCTAAACGCAAGACATTCTAAAATGATACTACATATGTGTTACGATATATTAACAGAAAATGAGAAAACATTTAAATGATGTTGCACATGTGTTATGACAGGTTAACAGAAAAGTCATCCTTTTAAAACATCTTGAGTCACATGCTTTATGAGAGCAAAATGTTTACAACGTGTTGTGATTCACACATGTGCTTAGAAAACAGCAGTATTCACTTTGACTCAAGGAGTGTTCCGAGATTCTTAAGATTTTGGCCTCAGCCTGGAGACTCTTGAGTAAGAAGAATTCCCATCATACTGAAGGTTGATTTCTGGACTACATTGCACATTTAAAAAGAATCGGCTGGGCTGAGTGTCTCAGACGGTTGAGGCACTGGCCTTCTGACCATAACTTGGCAGGTTCAATCCTGGCTCAGTCCGGTGGTATTTGAAGGTGCTCAAATACAGTACATCAGCCTCATGTCAGTACATTTACTGGCATGTAAAATAACTTCTGTGGGACTAAAATCCGGCACCTTGGCATCTCCAAAAGCCATAAAAGTATTAGTGGGATGTAAATCCAATATTATTATTATTATTATTATTATTATTATTATTATTATTATTATTATTATTAACAAAGAGTTTTACAGAAAGTTTATGTATTAAAAATTCATTTTCTAGAATTTCACAAAACGGTATATAAGTGCTCATGTTTTCATTATAACAGTAACTTATTTACAATATTGTATAGGAAGTTATATGAATACTATGGCTTATTATGTACTACATTTCTTTTCACAAGACTACTATGATTTAACAAAAATTCTTAAGTAAGTATTCACAGAAATAGTAAAACATACCCTTACCCAAAATTTGCATCTGAACCACAAGAAAGAAAATCACAATTCAGTTGTTCAAGCAGAAATAACGTAGATTCAGGACTTTCATGAATCTGAAACAGCTTTCCCTAACAGTCTCCATACTTTAATATTAAGAAATGTAAAAATTAGAAGAGAAAACTTAATGGAAAGTAGTATTTTATCCAAATTAGAGCCATAACAGGAAAAAGCTGTACATACTGAGAGTCTAATATTTGTTTACCACATCTCTAGGAAATGGATCCACCATATTCCGTAAAGAGAGCAGTCAATGAAATAGGTTTCTGACTTAGGTACTTTTGAAAAAATTTCAAGTGAAGAAAGAAAGTATATACAGTCACTTAAAAAATGAGCGCATGGTATTGTATAAGTTCCTCGCAGGTATCCACAGGGTTTGTATCTATATGGGAGATGAATTCTATTTTGATGATAGAATTAAGGGTGACAAAATATTAAATGCAAGGAACAATATCATACAATATCATATGCTCCTTTTCTTGGTGACTATATATACCAGTACATTAAAAAAATAAGTTGCAAGCAAAACTGATAAACAGGTCATTAGGTTTCTAGCAATCTATCTTAGATATTAAACAACCCATAAAATATAAATATCAACTGTGGTTCAATATTTTGGTTCTAATGTGAAAGAAAAGGTCGAAAGATATTTTAAAAACCACACAGGTAAGTAAGCCTGACATTGCAGACTAAATTATCTCACAACGTGGTTAGCCGGTTCAAGTCCCGTTGGTCGAAAAAATTTCACCATCGGAATGTTGGCCGGCAGGGTAGGGGAGGTGGTGGTATACAATTTTTAATCCCTAGATTTCGTGCCAAAAGCCTGGATTAAATTCCAAACCTCTCTGTAGTGCTCATATGGAGCGAGGGCATATGACGCTGTTGATGAGGATTCGTCCGTCGGGGGACGTTAATCCTTGAGCAGACCCCTTGGTGCTATTCTAAAAGAGTAGGCTATGTGCCGGTACTGGGGTTTACTATCTCCCTTCCTACTATCATATGCTATCATTCATTTCATCTCATTCACTCCTCTGATGAGGTTGACGTCAGGAAGGGAATCTGGTCATAAAAACCCAGCACGAAAGACTCATCTCACCTCACACCCGACTGCATAGAAGAACAGGAAAAGGGTCGGACGAACAAACAACAGATAAGCAAGAGCGCATAACTTTTTAAAAGGAATCAGTAGAAACTTTTAAAATTCTCAGCTAGAAAAACTCTTCTTCTTCCTGGCCCTTTCCCAATTGTCTGGGGTCGATACTTTGTATGGATTAAGAACAGTTTTCCAGACCCTAACCTTATCTGAACGAATGTAAGCTCACCGGACAAAAAAGTAGTCACCCTAGTGCGCACGCACAGATGAATCGTTAAACCTGTGCAGATGGCGCAGTGAACGAGTCCAGTGCTCAACCGCATGCGCAAGCATAAGGCAGTAGCGATCAGTGAAACATTGATGTTTCAAGCAGACAGTGTACATCAACATGGGTAGATGTAAGGATGTGACAGTGGCAAAAAGGGGCAATCATGTTTGGCCGTGTCCATGACCATACGGTGAGTGAAGTTGCTGGATTTGTTGATGTTTCGCAGCGGACTGTTCAACGCGCCTACAAGCAGTGGTGTATTACTGTACAAGTGGCCATGAAACACGATGCCAGAATTGTCATCTGAGAAAGATCCTGAGAGAACGGAGACGCGTTTCACGCTTTGTGAATCCAAATTGCTTCCAAACCTGACATGAATTGCTGCAGTTAATGAATGAAGTCATATCTCAACCTGGTATCAAGAGAACATTGCGACGGGAACTGCTGCAATGAATATTTGGAGTCGGTCACCTCGCAAGAGGCCATTGCTCACACAGGCACATAAAGCTGTGTATCTTCAATGGGTTAGAAATCATCGAACGTGGACAGTATCTGACTGGCGGAACGTAATGCAATCTGACGAATCACGTTTTTGCCTGTATTGCAATGGCACACGTCGTTCAGTGCACCGAAGGCCAAATGAAGCATTTCATCCTGGATGTGTACAAGGTCAGGTTCAAGCCGGAGGCAGGTCTGTGATGTTTTGGGGGTGTTTTTTGTATCGTGGATTGGGCACGCACACTGAGGTGACCACTAACAAGAACCATCATGTTTATTTAGAACATTCTGGATGATCAGGTGTTGCCTTTCAGTCAACATCTGCATGATGAGTATGCTCTTGACACACAGATTTTTCAAGATGACAACGGCAAAGTTCATCGGTTTGGACATATAAGTGACTGGTTTTATGCACACTCCCCCACCCTATTACATCTCGATTGGCCTGAAAAATCATCTGACTTGAACCCCATTTAAAATCTGTGGATGTTTTGGAACAGCGGGTAAAACGCTGACATCAGCATCCCTGAAATTTGGTGTAATTGCGTGATCAAATCCTCAGCGGATGGCTGAACCTGGATCTGACGTACTTGCACAATCTTGTGGAGTCACTTTTTAACCAAATCCAAGCGGTTATCAAGTCCAGAGGTGAAGTTATACAGTATTAGATGTAGCTATTGAAATGTTTAAAAAGGTTACCGTGAGGTTTCACCTATTATGTTGAAAGAATATATATGATGGTTCAACCTCTCAATACTATTAAAATAACAAAAGTAAATTTTACATTTCTACTTAATTAAAATAGATACCGGTATCGACCACTATTCTTGGTCATCATCAGCCGATCACAAATAAGTATACAAGACAATGCACAGGTAAATAAAATGTGAAGTTTAAATAATTCCGTCAGTTGCTGATTGTGAAGCACTATAACACTTTAAGGAGTGCTGTGTGTTGAAAATTACAATGTTATAAAGAAGTCTAGGATCAAATATGTATTTTTCAGTTGCAGTTCACGAGGCACTGTATAATTTTAGGGATCAGCAATGCATGTTGATAGTTCCGCAAATACGGAAATGTAGTACAGAGCAAGTTATTGAAGAGTAGCAAGACATACGTGCCGATCGGCACTGTGCTTCCAAACGTTTATGGAAAACCAATGACTTTTTTAAAGTTCAAGTATCAAGCCTTTAAATGCTGATATGAGTGAAAAAGTACAATTTAGTTGTATATTATTTGTCGAAAGATATATATCTATGTTAAAGAAACTCGTACGAGAATTTTTTGCTAGTGGCTTTACGTCGCACCGACACAGATAGCTCTTATGGCAACGATGGGATTGGAAAGGCCTAGGAGTTGGAAGGAAGTGGCCATGGCTTTAATTAAGGTACAGCCCCAGCATTTGCCTGGTGTGAAAAATGTAAAACACGGAAAACTATCTTCAGGGCTGCCAACAGTGGGATTCGAACCCACTATCTCCCGGATGCAAGCTCACAGCCGCGCGCCCCTAACTGCACGGCCAATTCGCCAGGTATGTTAGATTCTTGAAGTTATTGAAACATATGGCATCGAAAAAACAATTGTGAAGAGAAAAAATATTAAAAAGCACAAAATTGAAACAGTTGATGAGCGTAATGACATATCATGTTATACCTTGAAGGTAAGAGTTGAGGTCGATATTAGAATAGCGAAATGTATAAATTTAAAAGTTAGAGTGGTCTAAATTATTGAAGATGTTAGAAAATATAGTTCAATTAGGAAAGGGAAAAAAGGAAGGTAAGAAGGATAGGAAAATGTTGAAGTAGAAAAATAATGATTAGTATAAAGGAAAATAGCGATATATATGAGGAGGTATAGTAGTTTAAGGCGGATCAGGTGGATGGATTATAGAAAGTGGAAAATGACGGTAGGATCTATATAAGGCCTGGAACACTGAATTTAGGTTTGTAAATTTAGCATTTTTGAAAAAGCGGATAAGTAAGTCGAATAAAATATTAGGTTTTCAGAAATTTCATTTAAATTGAAATTGGCGTTTCAGTATTGGTCAAGGTGAATAAAACAATAAAACAATTTTCAGCAGTGTTTAAAAGGGGCCTTTGTTAATAACTTTAAGTATTTTTATGTCTTTATCAATACTGGTGAAATTATGATTGGAGTCTTGTATGTGTTGTCCTATTGCAAAGAATCTGTTGTATTTTATGGCGTTAATGTGTTCAGAGTATCTGATATTAAAGTTACGTCCTGTCTGACTGATGTACGAAGAGCTATAGTTATTGCATTGGAATCTCCAGTTGTAGAAAAAACATTAGATTTATTGAGTTAAGAGTTGTGTAATAAATCAAGATTTCTGTTATTGGTTCTAAAATATATTTTCATTTTTAATAATGTTTCACCTATTCAATACGATTTATCTGATCTTAATTCAAGGCCCTCTGTTCAATTATTAAGAACTAATGCCTCAGTTGTGGTTTTCAGAGCTATCCGTGGTGTGTTTATATCTGATGTCCATGTGGTGGTGTTATCTTCTGAATACATTCTGTTACAAGCGATATTAAGTTCATATTTTTACTATATTTTTGTGCCCTAAGTGTCAGACATCTTGTTTTCCTACAATCCATCCATAGTAAACACTAGTCAGAGGGGCAATTTATTGTTCTTTCCTTATTTCTTTTTTTCTATCACTCTTACTGCCCTAAATGTCGGCCATTTTACACAGCCATGGAAACCATGATACAGATGGGAACTCTACCCTACATTTTATGCGTTGCCTATGCCACAGAGCTTAAATTGTTTATTTACATCTTCTGCCCTTACTTAGTCAGCCATCTTTAGAGCGGGGTTTTTCGTTGCTACACGTCCGTAGGTTTAACCTCATATTACCCTACACGTGACCCCTGGGTGGTGTTAAGAGAGCAACAACTTTGGCTGCTGGACCCTAAGCTCTTCTTTGTGCATATCCCAGCAATTCAGAGGATTCATTAACTCAATATGAGAAAAATGATTAAAATCGTAAATGGCCCTTTTCAGAGCCCCACTGAAAATCATGATTCTACTTTAAACATTCTGCAGCTCAATATCGAAGGAGCAAGTCGACCAAAAAGTGACTATCTAACAAAAATACTGACTGATCACAAGGTGGATATTGTTCTATTGCAGGAGACCCATTGTGAAAACCAGGACCAGCTTTATGCCAGATGTAGGATTCCCGGATACAATCTGCTCAATGCAACGTTTCATAAACAGTACGGAACAGCAACATATGTAAAAAATGATATAGAGGAAGCTGAAATAATAAGCACAAATACTGATAACAACATGTTTTGCTCTAAAACAAAGATTGCAAATACAGAAATTGTAAACATCTACAAACCACCTTGTCAACCTTGGAGCCTAAACGAGACCATCCTGAATATACAGCACCCAGCCGTAATCCTTGGAGATTTTAACAGTCAGAACACTAAATGGGGTTATAAATATACCAACAAAGAGGGACAAGATGTGTCTGAATGGGCTGATGCCGAAGATCTTTTTCTATTGTTTGATGCCAAAGAAAAGGGCTCCTTCCACTCTACCAGATGGAATAAGGACTATAACCCTGATCTGTGTTTTGTATCAAAAGACTCTCTTGGAAGACCTCTACACTGTACTAGGAAAATTTTGAACAACTTTCCCCGAAGCCAACACAGACCAGTGCTTGTCAAAGTCGGCCTGGAAATACCTGCCATCAGATCAGTCCCACTTCCACGCTGGAATTTTTCCAAAGCCAACTGGTCTAAATTCACCAGCGAACTGGAACATAATGTACAGTGGATTCCTCCTACAACAGGAAATTACGAGCGCTTTGTCAAACTAACATCCGCCATCGCGAAAAAGCATATCCCAAGAGGATACAGGAAGGATTATATTCCTGGATGGAACCCAAAATGCAAAGAGCTATACGAGGAATATATGCTCAGCAGTGACCCTGAAATTGCAGATGAACTGATCCAGTCTCTAGATTCATCTAGAAAAGAAAAATGGTTCAATCTCATGGAAAATATGAGTTTTCAACATTCCAGTCGAAAAGCATGTCACTTCTAAGGAAACTTGGCAACAGCACTCCCAAATTCGGTCCCAAGAGCTCTAAGATAAAACCAAACGAGGTGGCAAACAGATTAGTTAACCTGACAAGAAAACCAGTCGGCACAAATAAGAAAGAGTCAAAAAGAATTCAACAAGAGCTAAAATCGAGGATAACCCAGGCCAAAGCAGTCTCTCAGTTTTCCTCTGATTTCACAGCTGCTGAGATCTCAACTGCGCTAAAAGAAATAAAGTCAGGAAAAGCAGCCGGATTGGATGGAATATACCCAGAATTCCTTATACATTGTGGCCCCCGAACAACCGAATGGCTTGCCAAATTTTACAGCAATATCTTACATGTTGGACAACTACCATCAATACTCAAAAGAACAAAAATAGTAGCAATTCTTAAACCAGGGAAAAGTGGAGACAATGCAGAAGATTACAGACCCATAGCCCTTTTAAGTGTCTGCTACAAACTACTGGAGAGAGTAATATACAATAGAATCTCAGCCAAAATCCTAGAGCACATACCACCTGAACAAGCTGGCTTCAGACCAAGCCGCAGCTGTACCGACCAGGTGTTAGCCCTAACCACCCATATTGAGAGGGGATTTCAAGATCGAAAGAAGACCGTAGCAGTGTTCGTAGATCTGTCATCAGCATATGACACAGTCTGGCGAAAAGGAATGATCCTCAAATTCCTGAAGTTAATCCCTTGTAAGACGCTTGCCACCCTGCTGAATAATATGTTGGCTAATAGAATGATTGAAGTACACCTACATGGCAACATAAGTAAAACTTACAAACTGAGTGACGGATTACCACAGAGATCGGTATTGGCCCCATTACTCTTCAACGTATATACAGCAGATCTACCTTCAACTAATGCTAGGACGTTTATATACGCTGACGACATCTGTTTGGCAGCCCAGTCTAGTGATTTTGCTGGAGCAGAAACCACGCTCACTAAAGATCTCTGCAGAATTGATAATTATTTTAAAACCTGGCGACTGAAACCAAACATAACAAAAACAGAGGTCAGCTGCTTTCATTTGAGCAACAGACAAGCTAATTATGCCCCTCAGGTTCAATTCAGAGGTCATATACTGAAGTTCAATCCTCATCCAAAATATCTAGGCGTTACCTTGGATCGATCTTTGACTTACAGCGAACATGTACGCAAAACATCTGCCAAGATCAAAACCCGCAATAACATCCTGCACAAACTCACAGGAACAAGCTGGGGCCCATCTGCATCCACCCTCCGAACTACAGCACTTGCGTTAGTATACCCAGTAGCCGAATACTGCTGCCCAGTATGGCTCAACAGTGCCCATACAAAGATGATAGACAGTCAGTTAAACGATACAATGAGGGCTATATCAGGAACCATCCAATCCACACCTTTGGAGTGGTTACCAGTTCTCTCAAATATTCCACCTCCTCATCTCCGAAGACAAATGGCACTGAAGAAAGAATGGGTTAAGTGCTGTGACAATCCTCTTCTACCAATACATCAAGACTGCCTACGTGAAGATCTCAGGCTGAAATCTAGGAAACCTTCTTGGTTACTAGGAAAGAGGCTAGTCCAAGATGAATTTCATACTAACACTGCCTGGCGCTATGGGTGGGCAGCTTCAAACCCTGACAGATTAGGTCTAATTTCGGATCCAGTTATGCAACCTCCTGGTTTCAACTTACCCAGAAAAATCTGGTCATCACTTAATCGGATCAGAACTCAACATGGCAGATGCAACTTCTGGAAACACAAGTGGAAGATTACCAGCGATCCTTATTGCGACTGCTCTGATGTGCCTCAGACCGTTCAACATATCGTCACAGAGTGCCCACTCCGAAGATTCAGTGGGACAATAAAGGATATCCACGAGGCCAGTGATGAAGCTGTGAGTTGGCTAACAAAACTGGACATTCAGCTTTAGCAGCAATGCAGATATTGATGAGCTCAAATGTATAAATATAGTTAATAACCAAATTGTAACAATGTATCCTCATGCCATACGAAATAAAATAAATACGATTTATAATCTTATAGATAATATGTGTTTATTTTTTATGGCTTAGGATCTCCCAAAGACGAGACGGAACGTCCCGTGTTTTAATATTAAGAAAATTAAAACATTTATGTAATGTATAAGATTATAAGTAATACTGAATTGGTGGAACCTCAGGATATCTGTTAAACATTTCATTAATATCTTGTCAATACGGACCCAAAAATGAAGTTTATAGTATGCAATTTATTGATGCTTGTAATGATTTCTCCATGGGTGACCATTTTTTGTTTAGTGAGCTTATACACTATTGCCTGTTTCTGTGGTAGTTTGCAGTGTGATGTATTTAATTAGTGATTTGTATTAAGACGAACTCAACCAGCCTCCAAGTTAGAGGAATTAACCAGACAAAGTTAAAATCCCTGGGCCAGCTGGGAATCAAACTTAGGTAGGAAAATGAGAGGAGTAAATTATAAAACTTACCAGAATGCAGTTAACGCACATAAAGAAGAAAAATATTACCTGCAGGCATAAAAGAACAAAATAATATTAGAGTGAAGATTTATTTCAAATTAAATTTTTTGACGTTGCGCCGTTCCCACGTCCAGGTTGGTTTGCGTAATATCTAGACTAGCTCGAAGACAATATCAATTTCCAAAATGCAGACGAAATTCCGGGCTATGGGTTCCGAAACGAGAAGAAACACCGCCGTGCTAAACTATCGGATAAACAAAACCTACGCAACGGACGGCTCCTAGTCGCGAATCCAGTTCGTTTCCAAATATTATAGCATAATTCTTAATCTATTTTCACTTAAAAACTAAATACTTATCCTAGGAAGTCACTGAAGGAAACACTCATTTTATACAATACTATTTGTTAAAATGTAGAAAATCTTGAAAACATACTTTAAGAGCTTTGAATATCATTAAGGAAATAAATAATAATTAATTTATGTTGCATCTCATCAATTGCTTTCAAAATATTTAAAAATCAGAGGCCTCCAGCTGATTAACAAAAAGAAACATAATCAAATATTCATAATTCTCATTGGGAGTAATTAAAAATGACTGACGCAAATTATTTACATTGCTTTAAATACAGATAAAATCATAATCATGCTTTTATTACCTTCTCTCATCATCAAACACTCATTTTATACAATACTATTTATTAAAATGTAGAAAAATCTTGAAAAAATACTTTAAGAGCTTTGAATATCATTAAGGAAATAAATAATAATTAATTTATGTTGCATCTCATCAATTGCTTTCAAAATATTTAAAAATTAGAGGCCTCCAACTAATTAACAAGAAATAACATAATCAAATATTCATAATCCTTATTGGGATTAATTGAAAATGCCTGACGCAAATTATTTACAATGCTTTAAATACAGATAAAATCAGAATCACGCTTTTATTACCTTCTCTCATCATCACATAATCTGGTCCTACAAACTTTCACCTGATTCAGTTAATTATTCCCTACTCAATTCGCAGTATGACAAACTCATTTGCCAGTAGATAACGCATTCTGTCATCATGGATATTATTTGTCAAAGAAAACTTTCTTCTCAAATATCACATACATTTCACTTGTCTTCTATAACTTTTCCGAGTTCTCAATGCGGTATTTCATTGGCATTGAGGAACATATAACTCTCTAAGTCATTCTTCTATTTACATAAAATCACCGAAATGTTATTATTGTTATTAGTTGAGTTGCTCATTAAATAAATATTATTTTAAAAATACTCTTAAGTGCCAGTTCAGTAATTATATGTGCCCAGATATTCAGCTATCACTCAATCTAAATCAACTAGATATTAAGTAATGTGGTTTGTAAGAAGACTCTAACTGTCAACATCAACCTTCAATTATGAATAATGTTACCAGTAATAGGTATCAGATAATGTAAATAAATAAGCTTCTAACATCTTCTTATCAAAGTAAGAATATCTGTGGTTAGGAATTTGTACAGAAATAGGTTACATTCATGTCATCATCTATGTATGGAATCATTTTCGATGATCAAATAAGTAGTTGTTAAGTTAGGCATGATATTTGGATCGTAAGTGGTACTATATAAAGCTTCCTGAAGAATTAAAATACGTTTGAGAAACAATTAGAATTATTATTTATCACGAATAGCGTCAATTAACCTAATTGCATTGCTAGAAATTATCTATCTCTTCATTTGCGACGTAATAATAATCATCACCATCATTATTCCTCATACCATTCTACCATTCTTCATATATAACTCATTTATTTCATATGACACATCTCATGTCTCATCCTAATATTATAACAACATAATAATTCATCTCAACTTGACGCATGTTACTCTCTCATCGTTAATCATCCATCTTAATATTCTATTTTGTTCCCCAATTCTGTTCAAATTCCATAAATTATCTTATTATGTCTTTCTACGACGTCATAATAACCTATCTACGATCTCATTTCATCTCAGCTTAATAGTACATACCCTAATATAAACATAATGTTAACCACAATATTGCATAATACTGCTTTATATCCTTGATTTTTCCAGCGCCTGTCCCATCTGTTCTATCACTTGCACCTAGGGATGCCAGGTATTTGAAATGCCAAAAAGGGACAGGTCATGTCAACATGACACAATATGCGATATTTGTTCAAGAAAACACAATTTTTTGCTGTATCATTTTCTAAATAAAATGAACAAACTCATATTTCTCTGAAATTTTAGCCTTTTCCAATGTTGAATCTTTCTTAATTGCACATTATAACAACACTAGTATGAACTCTCTTACTCTCATCCCACCACAGCACAACACGAACTGCCAACTTTAACAATTTCTGCTGAAAGAATGTGAAAATGTATGAATGCAGGGTTTTGTTCATTGGTTCTTTGACATAAACCAGATGCCTCTGTCTTTCGCTCCAGCTAGTGCCGCGCTTGAGTTCGGCACTGGTTGTTCGCTCACTTACTACACGTTTCGATCATAGTGGAGAAGCACTAGATGAGAAATAATGCACTGAAATGCAGGATCACTAAATGCTTCTGTAAACAGAAGCGAGTTGTTTAAATATGGGTAAAAAGGACGTCCAGTATGGTGTTAAAATAGGACAGTACTTCAGATCTTCAAATACAGGGTACATGGCAACCCGACTTGCACCCCAATTTTACATAGAACTGCCTCTAAGTTGGACAGAATTTTTTTAATTACAGCAATTCAATCAAACAACGTAGTTCCAGATGCATCCAATGAAGTTAAAACAAAGGGCAGAAATAAAAAATTTGATTTTACATACCTCAACTTTCCTTCCATTTTGGGATCAGATAGGAGTTCCTGTGTTGCTTGTAATACATGCTGTCCCAAAGCTGTCAAACAAATCTTATCACCACTTTCACTATTTTACAATTTTTGCAGTAGTATCTACAAGCTTCTACCTTCTATCTTCTTCTAATAACCTGTTGTAATTAGGGTACTGGTACATCTGAATGTAGTTGAAAATTATTGTAGTATATTGTAGTAACTACACATAGTCCAAACATAGTTTAAAATTATTGTAGTGTATTATAGTACCTTATTAGAAATTAGTGTGTTTATTCTATTACTGTGAAATATTTGTGTAGTATAGTATCTGTAATATCTGTGGTATCTGTATTAACTCTCTTACTAGAATTCTGTTGTAGTAATTAGGGTTACTTAACTACAGTTTAGAATTCTTATGTATTACTTCTGGTTTTCAGTAATTAACAGCAGTTTTCATTCTGTTAGTGTGTTGCAGAAAAAATATTCATACGACTAAGTTGTATTGTGGTGTAGTTGCAGCCTATATTAATTACCTTATTGTCGTTTGATCTTTGTAAACTATCCTAGACAATATTGCTTTTCATTCATTCATTCATTTATTTCAATTAATTCCAACGAGCCTGTAGGCTCATACATTGTACAGGACATTACATACTGGCGGGCACTTACACATCAAAATATAGTTTGTGTATATGAGATTATTAGTAAATGGTTGAGCAAATAAACACATACAATATATAAAATATGTACATCATCAATATGAGGATTACAGAGAATTATTTCTGGCTGTATTTACATTTACATAACATGAAAGTTGCAAAGCTGCAAGAATGGATTACAGAGTATTTTCATTTACATAACATAAGAGTTGCAGAAGTACAAGAATAGATTTCAGATTATTTACAATTACATAACATAAAAGTTGCAGACGTACACGTATTGATTACAGAGTATTTACAGTAGATATACATAACACAGAGTTGCAGAGGTCAATTTTATTTTGCACAGAATGAGTTATTTTATTTTTTCCTTTTCTTATCATTATTCCGTAAAGAATAGCTAAGGAGTGCAAGTGTAGGAACTGTGGATGTGGCCAGGCATTAAGGAATATGATGGAAGAGTTGAAGAGTTTGAAGGAGATAATTAGGATTCTCTCAGGGGACAGGAAGGAAAGTAGGCCTCCCTCAAAAAATGTACAGGATACAGTAGGTATAAAAGAGGGATGGGAAGGAAAGGGGGATATTGTAGGAGACAGGTGGTCTAATGTTTTAAGGGGAAGGAGATTGTAGGCTAAGGGCTTTATTTGGGATCACAATTCAGGACAGTTGTCTGTGAGAAATCGATACGAGTCACTGCAGGTAGAACAATCGAGGGAAGACGAGGAACAGGGAATTGTTGTTGAGAAGTGTGGAAGTAGGAGGAAGGGAAAAGGTAGGAAGGGAAATGTGGAGTAGTGGATAGGAAAGGACAGGTGGAACAGGGTCATGGGAGGCAGGAAAGGGAGGAGGAAGTAGCTTCTGCAACTGTCAGGAAAGATATGGCTGACCAGGAGGGGAGGGGATCAAATGAGGTGGGTAGGTTTGAGGCTCTGGTCATGGGGGATTCCATTGTTAGACATCTGGGGAAAGTGTGTGGAGGAAGGGGAAACAGGGTAGAGTGTTATCCAGGAATAAGGTTGAGGCAGATCTTGAGGAAAGTATAAGAGAAGAATGAGGGAAAGGAGAAGGTGGTAGTGTTTCATGTTGGTACTAACAACATAAGACAAGCAGGTATAAGTACCATCATAGTTGGGGATGTGTAGGTTCTGGTAAATGCAGCGTGGGTAAAGTTTAAGGAAGCAGAGATTGTTATCAGTGGAATACTGTGTAGGAGGGATACTGACTGGAAGGTGACTGGGGATTAAAATGAGACTATGGAGTGTGTATGTGGGAATCTGGGAGTGAGATTTCTAGATAATAATAGATGGGTAGGAGATAGGGATCTGCGCTTCACTTAAACTGCAGTGGTACATATAAGTTAGGAAATTTGTTTAGAAGGATTATAGGGAATTATATTCAGGGAAACGGGGTGGCCAAGGGAGTGGTGATAAGGGAACAGGGAAATGGAATTCAAGTAGGGATGACATAAAAATGTTAGTGCTTAACTGTAGAAGTATTGTAAATAAAAGGATCAAGTAATTTAAAGATATATACTTACCAGATATTGTAATAAGAGTTGAATCATGGCTGAGAAATTATACAATGGATGCAGAAATATTCTCACAGAAGTGGAGGGTGTATCGTAGAGATAGGATAGGAATGGTAGGAGGGGGAGTATTCATTCTGGTGAAAGAAGAATTTGTAAGGTACAAAAAGTTTAAGAAGACAAACATGAAATTCTAGGTGTAAGGCTCATCAGTAAAGACAATAGATGACTTGATGTCTTTGGAGTGTACAGACCAGGAAAGGGTAGCGCTGATGCTGATTTAGAATTATTTGATAAGATGATCACCTATGTTTGAATTGATATGGAAAGGAATGTGATAGTAGCAGGTGATCTCAATTTACCAAATGTCAATTGGGAAAGTAATGCGAACGTTCACCTGTCATTGCAGGCATCATCAGCCATAAGTTCTAAACTGCAAGTCAGAGCTCTGAGTGGATGCTACACTAAAACGTTTCTCAAAAATTAATTTTTTAATATAACAATTTGCACTGATGCGTAAGATCATCATGATCATATGTGAAGTAAACTGGCGGATCATGTCTTAAAGTTCTAATGGGGCGTCCTACTCGTGTCCACATTCAATAGAGATAATACAAAAATATAAACACTCATAATGCCGATTCTGAGACAGCAAACGAAGTCTATTGGAATCACAACTGTACACATTTCTTTTAGTATATACAGGAGATCAAACACGTTCAGCTCATATGGTTTTTGGGATAGCCAAAATCTTCTATAGATCAACATCATTTCCTTACAGAAATGAGAATCTCTATTAAAAATTTTTAGAAGTGAATTGTGTGATAGTACATATATCACACCCCCGAATTATATGTAGAAGTTAGAGATATTATTGTCAGTATTCGATTTATTATTATTATTATTATTATTATTATCAGTATTTCATTTGTATATTTTGTCATTTATATTGGTAAGCTGGAAGATATCCACATATGTAGTGTGCCCTGACAGTAGTCCCTGTGACCACTTTGTATATTTTAATTCTATATCTCAGTGTTGGGTTAAGCCGCGGCGAAGTAATGCAGTCGGAGATCCATGAAGGCTCCACTCAAGGGACGTGCAAGTCCGACGAGTTGGGACACAGGTTAATTAAGTGGACTGTTATCATCGTGGCTTTTAACGTGGAATGTAATCATCATTTCTGCCTAAATTACGTGAATATTCCACCATAGAGTATTAAGAGATCGAGGATATTGGCATATTCGACGAGATACATCGACCAACATTTAATCTTATCCTAAATTAAATAACTAACCTAATATTCCTACGCTACTTTAAATGATAACTCCGTAAAATGTTTTATTTTATGGAAGGATCTCCCGTTTAATGACTTTAAAATAACTTTAAATGCATCAACTACATTAAAACAAATTATTGGCATCACAAACGGATATGAAAGGAAAATATTATGTTAGATTGAAAATAAATACCTAACTTCAAGCTCTTGTTACAGATAAATACAACATCGTCAATCGAAACAAAAGAGACAAAGTGTCCCTCTGCTGAAGGCTTACATGGAAAGATCAGTTATCAATCTCGCATTTTTCAAAAATAAATCACTGGGAATCATAGAATCGTCCACTCCAGAATGTTATTTCCTACCCAAATATCTCATAATATTCCGTCATTTCTCCTTTAAAAATCATCGCACTATTTGTCGGTATCTGTCTATCTAGCAACTTGAAAAATACCGTTATTCTAACTTCATAAAATCACCATAAATGCAATAGAAATGCTTGAAAACACAGGATCGTAACATAATGTAACATCCATCAAAATCATGCATTTAAAAGACAGACTCGATCCTCTCGTACATTCATCGGTGACCGCACCTAGATAAAAAAAAAACATCAAGAGACATTGCAACGTCTACAATAACCTTGTCTAACTACGTTGATTCTGCGCCTCCGGGTACCTCTGCGACGTTGACCTGGAATACTACATTAGCTCTAGGCGTCAACTCAAATGATCTACAAAATCCAACTAGCAAAGAAATGGTTTACTTACCATAGAAGATCATATTTTCTTTACGACATGACCTCAATATCGTTACGTTTTCCGATTATTTGCAAAGATCCTAAACATCCCTTTAATATCGTGCGCTCTGGTCAATCTTGTATTTAAATAGGATAAATGTGATGACCATCTACTAGTGTTCGTGAGTGCAACATCCTATAACATTATTCTAAAATACGGCCTCGTACCTAAATAAATTATTCATCACGACAACATCAAAATTCACGCATGACCAACATAATTCCTACCGTCAATACCATCATCAGGACCTTCACATAACATCATCATAAAATTCGCAATCCTAATGACACGTCTATAATCATCACATCTCTCTATCCACGTAAATATTTTCAAAGATCCTACCGTAACTAACACCTTATTACATCGCACAACTCGTCATGCACAGCGAATTCACAATACTAAAGAACAATCTATTCAGGCAATTACGTAAAATTACTAAATACGTTGCCGCATTAATTCCATATCACCATAATAGTATCACACTTCTATTATCAAACACTGTATTTCCGCACAAGCACATAACTTTTTGAAGACCACAGAATCGCACATCGCAAAATACCGAGCTCCTCCGAGATATTCTGAGCTACAGGTTAAAATTAACGTTCATTACCATAACACCATTATGGTACCAATAATATCCATGTCGAATAATCTTTCGTAAAACCTTGCTAGCAAACATTAAAGAAATCTTACACAACTATCGCATATTATCACAACGTAGTCTGGCTCACCACACTAGACGTAACGATCATGAGTATTACAACGCAATGTCTAACAAATAACGGTCGCTTTCAAGTTAAAATTGTTCATGTCAAAATTGACAACAAAATAAATACTACTCTACAACTACAATAAGCAATTACGTGGCGGAATATGTATAAGATATTCAAGTACTCATCCTGGGTTGTTGCTCCACGACGGTGTCACCTTCCGAGTTCAGCTCTCACTCAATAACATTATCAAGTATTGTCTATCACATTTCAGATCAGATCCTTTGAGGTCCCTCTATTTTAGTTGTTCATGTTGATACGTGCACACATTGTATCTGAATAATAAACTGCTGACGGTTCCATATTACCTGAAACTTAGAGATATCAATTAGAACAAGGTCATACACCTTAATACAATTTTAACAGTTCAAGCGATACACTTGCCTTTTCATTCAATAACAAGATATCTTGTTTTACAATATTGTATGTTTATAATATGCCAATATCTCTTTAGTAACTCCTTTCAATACAATCTTTTCCCTATGAATTCTTGCTTCCGATCTTTATGAGATGCAGATTGAGAGTATATCAACTTCTTCAGAGACAAAACAGATTCTACTACAACATAATAATTGCAGACGGTTTGCTTTTCAGAATTCTTCTCAGCTTTTAGCTCCCATATGTTTCTGACAATTGGAAACATTTGACACATAATGTAAGACGATCTCGTACAAATCAGCTGTACTAGTAAAGGAACTTATTTAATAATTGCCGCCTCGTATTTAGGTTAGTAATCGACAGTTTCCTTTCTTCATCTCGATCGTCGGATCGTGCGAGACTAGATGTACAAGGTATGGCCCTCTCATATAAATTTATTGTTTACATATTTCATGGCCCTCAGTAACATTCTGTCGCAGATATACTGCCGTACATGCATTTCGGAAACTTTACTTGAAGAATACGTATTATTCATATAATCCTGCCCTATGTTTCACAATATTAACTATCTACCAATATTTCCAAGATACCACGGGGTTTAGAGCTGGTTATCAATCTGCTGATATCTTCAATTCGGCGATGCCGTTCACGTAATTAGACAAATCAACTGCCTTCTAATTCATCTGGAGGTGTGATAACCGGACATAAGATTTCATTGACATTATTTCTCGACATAAACTTCCAATGTGTCCACTAATCTCATCCTGACATACATTGGAAGGTTATATTCCTCCTCTACTCAAAAATGAAATTTCGTATGAAAGGAGAAATTTCATGTTCATGCCAGATCTTATCATAATTCTCTCCTTCAATGAAATCTTCTTTTATCACGTCTGAAATGAACGAAAATAACTCTGGTCTTAAGATACTGTTATACCATACCCTGTCTTCGAATCCTGTCTGGACTTCATCATTCGTCATCTGATCCGTCGGTCAGCGAATAAACATCCCAAGCATCTCCGTTTCTTTCGTCTTCCACGATGATATTGACTTCCTCCTCTTCAACGATCGGGAAATTGTACTGTTTAAGACTTGAAGCATTGAAAATAGCAATATTGTTGGACTCCAAACTCTGTATTTTATATGCGTTATTTCCCAGTACTTCAATAACTTTGAACGGCCCGATATACAAGTGTGCAAACTTGGAATAGAATTTTTCCGTAGGACAAGACACGGCTGGTTTTCTTACAAGAACATAGGTTCCAACCTCCAAAGGTTCTCGAAATTTCTTATGCCTTAACTTCTTTAGACGTTTTTCGGCCTGCCTTTTCATACACGCCTGAGCTTGCTTTATGTTCTCTTCGACGCTAGGACTTTCTTCGACTGGTCTAGCAATGATCTCGTTCCAGGGACGTCTTGGTTGCTCGTTCATGTGAAGAACGCTTGGAATATTGCCGATAGACTCGTGCCATGTAAAATTTATACAATCGGCTATTGTCGGTAAACAAGAAGTCCATGTCCAATGACGTTCATGGCAGAAAATCCTACAATATTTCGCAATTTCCTTCATGACCCTTTCAGCTGCATTGGACTCAGGGTGCCTTATGGAACTGAACCGGTGTTGAATGTTCATTTTCCTTAAAGCTTCCGCAAATTCGCTTGACGTAAACTGTGTTCCATGGTCCGTTATTATGCATTTTGGTTTACCCATCTTTGGTATCGTTACTCTTTCTAAACTCCTAATTATGGACTTAGAGTTGGCCTTCCTAATGGGCTGAAGTGATACAAATTTTGACATCACATCGAGGACTACCAATACAAAACGGTTTCCACGTTTACCTACGGGTAAACTCCCATACAAATCCATGGCATATACTTCCCTAGGTCGGTCTGGTATTACAGCTATCGGTGGTTGATACAATAATACGGAGTTATATTTCACCCTCTGGCATATATCGCAGGTTTTTACTATTCTCCCGATGGTTCTCCGGAATCCAGTCCATGTGAAAGTCTCTCCTATTGTAGCTGCTAATTTATCTAGGCCACCATGACCAATCATTCTATGGATGTACCATATGAGTTTACATCTTAATTTGCGTGGCACCACCACTCTTAATTTCTTCCGATCTTTGTCTATGTACTTATACAAGATGTTATTCGTCAGCACATAAACATTTATTTGATCTTCGGGTCCATCATCAGCTGATCTTCTTAGACAATATTCAATAATCTCTTTCAGAGATGAATCTTCAAGTTGCAACTCCGGCAATCGTTTTAAGCTTTCCAAGCATTCTTCATCCTCTTGAGTTATTTCAATAACATTGACCTCCAGAGGCTCTTCTGTTGGATTTCGGCTTAGACTGTCTGCCAACACATTACTTTTACCTGGGCAGAACTCAATTCTTAAATTAAATTGTTGCGCATAAAGTGCCCATCGTGACACTCTCTCGCTGGATAATGTGGTTTTTAACACAAACGTTAGTGCTTTATGGTCCGTCCTAACAACTACCGGATACCCATACACTATTTTCCTCCACTGTTGTAATGCGTAAACAATGGCCAACATCTCAAGCTCAGTGGTCGTATACTTAAGCTCATGGTTTCTTAATTTTCTACTAACGAAGGCCAAATAGTTTATATTATTCTCCCCATTACTCTCCTGATACAATACAGCTCCAACTCCAACTGCTGAGGCATCAGATTGAATGATAAACTCACGATCGAAGTCCGGATATCCAAGTTTTATACTGTTAGCTAGTAATTCCTTCGCGTTAACAAAAGCTCGATCATGACTCTCATTCCACCGCCAACGATTATTGGTCTTCAATAAATCTTGCAGGGGAGCTAATATCTCTGTATACCTTGGACAGTGGCTAGCGAAAAATCTCGTCATTCCCAAGAATTGTCGGATATGCTTAATCCTTCTGGGCTTCGGAAAGTTACATATGGCCTGTATCTTAACTGGGTTTGGTCTTATTCCAGTTCCATCAATTACATGTCCAACAAACAAGATTTCAGATTGGCAGAACTTTGACTTGGATCGATTGATTTTGAATCCAGCCTCATCTAAATTTCTTAGCAGCTGTTCCAACTTGACTACATGCTCCTCGAAAGTTGCTGTCGCCAGTACGATGTCATCAACATAAATGGTTATAAATTCTTTCACTTCCGGTTTCAAGTTCCTGTCTAAAGCTCGTACCAATGCAGCCGCAGAGTTAGAAATGCCGAATGGGAGTCTTTCAAAGATATACGTTTGATTATCAAACATGAAACCAGTAAATAGCTTGGATTTATTCTCCAAGACTATGTGGAAGTATGAGGAAGTCAAATCTAAAATCGTGAAAAATCTCTTGTTCCGAAATCCTCTTATTATCTCCTTTATTACTGGGGCTTTATCATACTCAGGAATTAATTTGGAGTTGACCTGTCTCGCATCAATGCACACGCGAATTGATCCGTTGCTTTTTCTTACCACTACCAGAGGGCTAACGAATGGTGTATGTGCTTTAGATATTATACCATTATCCATCATCTCCTGTATTACCTTCCTAGCCTCGGGCATGAATTTATCTGGTATAGGGTACGGTTTAATCTTAAATGGCCTCCAATCTTTCACTAATAACTTGTACTCAAAATTCTTTATTGCTCCAGGCTGGCTCTTAAAAGCATTGCTATACCTTTTCAGCAGATTCTCAATTATCCCTTGCTGTTCAGGATTTCCTCCTATTCCACTGTCGATTGTCTGTCCACATACAGCGTCTTCTGTGTCGTATCTTTCCATTATCTTCTCGGCAACATGTGCAGCTTCATTTATTGAAATGTTCATGGTTTTCTGTAGCTCACTCGTTTCCTTGTTTTCTATTCTAGCTGTAATGTCCTGTCCTCTTTCACCATCACATCTGATCCTTATTTCTTCTTTCTTTAAATCAATTACTATGTTGTTTTCCCTGATAAAATCTGATCCAATAATTAAGTTATATTGGATTTTGTCCATGACTACAAATGGATGTTCCATTAAATTTCCTCCGATCTCTATTGGCAAATAAGTTTGTATCTTGCATTTCGTGACCTTGTCTGGAATTATGCCCTTGATTTTCATGTTGGCAATCGGAATTACAGGCAAGTGTGCTTTGTCTTGTAGCTCTGAGAATAGTAGTTTGGAGATGATACTTATACTTGCTCCAGTATCCAATAATGACAATACTCGAATACCCAATATTGTGACGTAAATAACGGGTAGTCCTCTCTTTAATTTTGTTCCTTTAGGTAGACCGTCTTCGTGCAACAATTCCTCGGGTTCAAATTCCCACGATTCGATTCCTGCTATGACCCATTCGTGCTGCCTATAATTTGGATTTAACTTACTAATTCTATTATTTGTTACTGATTCCAAAACGAAGTTTTTTTTTCACCCCGTCATTGCCTTGATTATTCTTGTCAAATGGTGTGGCTGCGGGATTTAACGTTTTATCAGCACTTTCTTTTCTTTGTTCTTGTTGATACAACAGACTAGTCGCGCCCACGCAATCAGCGTTCATATCTTGATTCAATATCGCTCGTTCCCATTGCTTGCACTCCTGCTGCTTTCTTAATTCGCCAAGGTACCTTTCTCTTTCCTTGTTTATCTCCTCGTCCTGTCGAATACCTGATTGTCTTGAATTTTCTCGATACCTATCTCGGCGGTACGGCCATTTATCTCTGTTTCGACTCCACCTTGTATTTCTGTAATACCTAGGATATCTCCGCTCTTCGTTCCGAGACGGTGCCCACTTCTGGCGTGTCTTGTCACTCTTCTCGTCCCTATGTTCCACTCTTCTGTAGCCTTCATTCGTCCTAGGTCTATCTCCTTGACCGTGACTATTGTATCCCTGGTTTCTTTCTACACCTTCATCTCCTGCTGGTGTCACCACATTTACCGTCGGATCGACGTGTCTTACTATGCGGCTATTAGTATGTGTTGACGTGCTGTCAATTTGCCGAAGTATCGACTCTGCTTGCACGGCCGATTGAATGTTTGCCGCCGTCAATAATCTCTGTATATCCGCAGGGAACTGTTT
Organism: Anabrus simplex; assembly: GCF_040414725.1. Classification (NCBI taxonomy): domain Eukaryota; kingdom Metazoa; phylum Arthropoda; class Insecta; order Orthoptera; family Tettigoniidae; genus Anabrus; species Anabrus simplex. Next base: position 297,203,776 of record NC_090270.1, read on the forward strand.
GATTATTGCTCGTACCATTTCTGTTTCTGTAGGTGGAGAATCAAGCTCCTTCAGTCGATGAAATTGCATCGTGAAGTATTCGGCAAACCTACTCGGTCCTGTTAAAGAATATTTCTTCGAGTATAGATCGAGTCTGATTCCTTGCTGTACGTCGATTCCCCAGAATTTATCCAAGAAAGCCTGTTTAAAGCCTGCATAATCCTCAAAAACGTAGCGAAAAGCTTTAAACCAAATGAGTGGTGCACCCTCTAGGTGTTTCTCCACTGTCTTTAACTGGCGCTCTGTAGATACCTTTGTTTCCCTAAAGTATTCCTCAATCTCTCTTAGAAAACCACGAGGAGTCATACTGGATCCTATATTTCCGTTAAATTTCTTAGGCCTATCCTCATAAGTGCGTATAATGTTAACAATCTGGGTTCCACTTCCTGTATGAATTGTCCCGTTGTCATTAATATCAACGCAAAGCTGAGGTATCTCAAATTGACTGTTTACTTCAGTCTTCCTTCCATCCTCAATTATCGTCTGTCGGTCGTTCAACGATGATACCAAATTCCTATTTGTTTCGTTTTCAATTCTCAGGTTCTGTACGTCCTTTTGAATAGCATTTAAGTCGTCTTTTAATCCTTTTATTTGCTGGTTCATCAAAGTTTTATTCTCTTCAGTTTCTTCCGTTATCAAATTGAACCTGTCATTTATTTGTTCCCTTGCTTGGGTTATCTCTTTCCGTATATTCTCATTGGTGATAGTGACTTCATCCGATACCTTCTTGAGTTTTTCATCCCAACCATTATCAGTCTCTTTTATCTTCTCCTGCATCCCATCTACCTCTTCTTTGAGCTCTTTAAGGTCATGGTCGACTTGAACTCGTAACTCTTGGATGTTCGACTTAAAATCATCCTTCAATTCTTCGAATTTTTCTTGAAAATTCCTCTTATTCTCAATCATCGCCGCATTCACTTCTTCTTTTAAATTTAATACTTCTCCTTGTACCTCAGCGACTTTCGATCCTAATGATACAATCTCTTCTTGCATCACCTTCATATTTTCTTGCACCATATCGGTGATTCTGTCGAAAGTTCCTTGCATTTTTTCGTGTGATTCGTGAATTTCTGCTCTAGTAGTCCTCTGTGATTCCTGTATTTTCTTCTCGGTACTTTCTTGTGATTCTCGTACTTCTTGAATCCTTTTCTCAGTACTTTCTTGTGCCTCCTGAATTTTCTTTTCTGTATTTTCTTGCGCTTCCTGAATTCTCTTTTCTGTACTTTCTTGCGATTCTCGTACCTCTTGAATTCTCTTTTCTGTATTCTCTTGCGATTCCTGCATTTTATTCATTTTTCCAGCGAGCTCCTCCAATAACAGTTTTACTTGAGCAAGAGACGCCATCGTAATTTCCTATATCGTTCCTTATTGATAATATATCACCCTCAATCTCACTCTACAGTCTTTATCTAGTGTTTCCACAACACCTATACCTGCCTAGCACCTCACGAATTAAATTCAATAAATGAACGTATGGGTCTCTCCGGATCTGACCCGAAATATGACGGACATCCTACAATAAGTGACACGGAACAACCTATCGCTTTATCCGAGTTAAATGATTCATTATCCCGATTAACAAGAGCTGAAACTTTACAGAAAATCCTTCCATAATGTCATAAAATGAAACTAAGTAAAATCGTAGTACTAATTAACGGTCAAATCCTTCCAATATTACTCATAACATATATGATTAAATAAATATTTCAAACATTCTTCACCAACAACGTTGTAGATTCAATGTTCTCTGATTGCCGATGTTTTTTCGAGTTTTCCATTCTTTAAGTCCACTGCCACGCGATAAGTAATTCGAGTCTAGTCGTTCAGTAATAAAATAATTCAACTCTGGCCCCACAGTTGGGTGTCAAGTAAAATTATATAACCTATATGTGCCCTGACAGCAGTCCCTGTGACCACTTTGTATATTTTAATTCTATATCTCAGTGTTGGGTTAAGCCGCGGCGAAGTAATGCAGTCGGAGATCCATGAAGGCTCCACTCAAGGGACGTGCAAGTCCGACGAGTTGGGACACAGGTTAATTAAGTGGACTGTTATCATCGTGGCTTTTAACGTGGAATGTAATCATCATTTCTGCCTAAATTACGTGAATATTCCACCATAGAGTATTAAGAGATCGAGGATATTGGCATATTCGACGAGATACATCGACCAACATTTAATCTTATCCTAAATTAAATAACTAACCTAATATTCCTACGCTACTTTAAATGATAACTCCGTAAAATGTTTTATTTTATGGAAGGATCTCCCGTTTAATGACTTTAAAATAACTTTAAATGCATCAACTACATTAAAACAAATTATTGGCATCACAAACGGATATGAAAGGAAAATATTATGTTAGATTGAAAATAAATACCTAACTTCAAGCTCTTGTTACAGATAAATACAACATCGTCAATCGAAACAAAAGAGACAAAGTGTCCCTCTGCTGAAGGCTTACATGGAAAGATCAGTTATCAATCTCGCATTTTTCAAAAATAAATCACTGGGAATCATAGAATCGTCCACTCCAGAATGTTATTTCCTACCCAAATATCTCATAATATTCCGTCATTTCTCCTTTAAAAATCATCGCACTATTTGTCGGTATCTGTCTATCTAGCAACTTGAAAAATACCGTTATTCTAACTTCATAAAATCACCATAAATGCAATAGAAATGCTTGAAAACACAGGATCGTAACATAATGTAACATCCATCAAAATCATGCATTTAAAAGACAGACTCGATCCTCTCGTACATTCATCGGTGACCGCACCTAGATAAAAAAAAAACATCAAGAGACATTGCAACGTCTACAATAACCTTGTCTAACTACGTTGATTCTGCGCCTCCGGGTACCTCTGCGACGTTGACCTGGAATACTACATTAGCTCTAGGCGTCAACTCAAATGATCTACAAAATCCAACTAGCAAAGAAATGGTTTACTTACCATAGAAGATCATATTTTCTTTACGACATGACCTCAATATCGTTACGTTTTCCGATTATTTGCAAAGATCCTAAACATCCCTTTAATATCGTGCGCTCTGGTCAATCTTGTATTTAAATAGGATAAATGTGATGACCATCTACTAGTGTTCGTGAGTGCAACATCCTATAACATTATTCTAAAATACGGCCTCGTACCTAAATAAATTATTCATCACGACAACATCAAAATTCACGCATGACCAACATAATTCCTACCGTCAATACCATCATCAGGACCTTCACATAACATCATCATAAAATTCGCAATCCTAATGACACGTCTATAATCATCACATCTCTCTATCCACGTAAATATTTTCAAAGATCCTACCGTAACTAACACCTTATTACATCGCACAACTCGTCATGCACAGCGAATTCACAATACTAAAGAACAATCTATTCAGGCAATTACGTAAAATTACTAAATACGTTGCCGCATTAATTCCATATCACCATAATAGTATCACACTTCTATTATCAAACACTGTATTTCCGCACAAGCACATAACTTTTTGAAGACCACAGAATCGCACATCGCAAAATACCGAGCTCCTCCGAGATATTCTGAGCTACAGGTTAAAATTAACGTTCATTACCATAACACCATTATGGTACCAATAATATCCATGTCGAATAATCTTTCGTAAAACCTTGCTAGCAAACATTAAAGAAATCTTACACAACTATCGCATATTATCACAACGTAGTCTGGCTCACCACACTAGACGTAACGATCATGAGTATTACAACGCAATGTCTAACAAATAACGGTCGCTTTCAAGTTAAAATTGTTCATGTCAAAATTGACAACAAAATAAATACTACTCTACAACTACAATAAGCAATTACGTGGCGGAATATGTATAAGATATTCAAGTACTCATCCTGGGTTGTTGCTCCACGACGGTGTCACCTTCCGAGTTCAGCTCTCACTCAATAACATTATCAAGTATTGTCTATCACATTTCAGATCAGATCCTTTGAGGTCCCTCTATTTTAGTTGTTCATGTTGATACGTGCACACATTGTATCTGAATAATAAACTGCTGACGGTTCCATATTACCTGAAACTTAGAGATATCAATTAGAACAAGGTCATACACCTTAATACAATTTTAACAGTTCAAGCGATACACTTGCCTTTTCATTCAATAACAAGATATCTTGTTTTACAATATTGTATGTTTATAATATGCCAATATCTCTTTAGTAACTCCTTTCAATACAATCTTTTCCCTATGAATTCTTGCTTCCGATCTTTATGAGATGCAGATTGAGAGTATATCAACTTCTTCAGAGACAAAACAGATTCTACTACAACATAATAATTGCAGACGGTTTGCTTTTCAGAATTCTTCTCAGCTTTTAGCTCCCATATGTTTCTGACAATTGGAAACATTTGACACATAATGTAAGACGATCTCGTACAAATCAGCTGTACTAGTAAAGGAACTTATTTAATAATTGCCGCCTCGTATTTAGGTTAGTAATCGACAGTTTCCTTTCTTCATCTCGATCGTCGGATCGTGCGAGACTAGATGTACAAGGTATGGCCCTCTCATATAAATTTATTGTTTACATATTTCATGGCCCTCAGTAACATTCTGTCGCAGATATACTGCCGTACATGCATTTCGGAAACTTTACTTGAAGAATACGTATTATTCATATAATCCTGCCCTATGTTTCACAATATTAACTATCTACCAATATTTCCAAGATACCACGGGGTTTAGAGCTGGTTATCAATCTGCTGATATCTTCAATTCGGCGATGCCGTTCACGTAATTAGACAAATCAACTGCCTTCTAATTCATCTGGAGGTGTGATAACCGGACATAAGATTTCATTGACATTATTTCTCGACATAAACTTCCAATGTGTCCACTAATCTCATCCTGACATACATTGGAAGGTTATAGTAGGTATGAGTAATTTGTTTTGCACGAGTGGGAAAACATTGCTTTAATAACTCTGGTAATTTGGTTGAGTCATGTGGATACCCCAGTGTTTGTTGTGATGTACTTGTATCGGGATATTCAATGAGTCATGTATATATCCCAGCCTGATGAGATGAGCTTGTTGTTGTATTAGGGAAGTTCGTATGACTCATATGATATACCCGAGCGTTTGTTATTGTCTTGAGACCAAGTATGAGTTCAGGGTTGGGTCTTGACTAGAGATCACTCATGATCGGTGGGCAAGGACCAATCCAGACGTATCATCTGAGAGGAGGGGGATGTTGATGTCTATAAAGGTTGATCATACGGCGGCAACCGAGGTGATTGTAAAGGAACGAGAAGGAAGATAACTACAACCAATGACACTGTATAAGAGAACTACAACTGACGCACTGTACGGGAAGGAAGTGGTGCTGATACACGGTACTGGAGTGACACAGCTGCAATGGACTGGACTTCAAACGTTCGTGGAGCGTAGTCTTGTTATGTTCGTGGAAAGTGGCTGATTGTGGAGAGTGCTTGCGCATTAAGTATTGTAGCACTTGTGGGGGCCTAGCATTATATGTTGGTGAAAGCTATCTCAGACTTTCCATAAATTTATGTTGAGGATCGACAGACGTGTGTATATATCTTTACAACAAGTGTTAAAATATGTGAACACAGTAGTACAAGGTACAGTATCTGTGTGATGTGATAACTGCCGATTATGAGAATCGGTAAGTCGAATTGATATAGAGACAGTGAAGGGTATTTATCTTCATACATGTACATTGTTCATCGGACTATCTACAAATGGTAGCTTAGTTCTCGCTTTCGTTTTCCCACGATTTTCATTATTATTGTTGTTGTTGTTGTATATATGGAGTCTTCCAGCAATATTTTATGTGTGTATTATATGTATAGTGTTGTATGTTGATGAGATGCTCATGCACGGAATTTGTTAAGAATATAGTTAGCTATTTTAGAATCAGTGTTATTGATGAACCTAGGTGCAGTTCCTACCTAATTAGTCGTTTTCAGGAGGGTAGAAAAGGCCTGCAGCAGATGTACCAGTACGCAGCATTATGTACACGCCCTGGGATATACAGTTTATCATGCTCTTATCTAAATTCGAGGGATCCATTCTGGTGAACTCTGGCGCCCATACTACGGACATTTCGGTTAATTATGCTTATTAATTTTATTAAGTTTTTGAGAAATTTTATTTATATATTTTTATTCATGATTTTATTTATTATTATCAACAAAAAGTTACAATTGGCTTCCCAACATGTGGCTGAATGATTAGTACATCTGTTAGGCTTATAAGCGTAGGTGCACTTGTCAGGTGTGGTTGGAATTCTGCAAACTATATCAGTGAAGTGTTTTATATGTACATGATATGTATTTTGGAGCATGAAGAAATGTTTTATCAAGTCGAGTATTATACAAATGAGAAATAGAGAGGTTGTTAAAGTTCCTAGTACTAAGAATCAGGATAAGAGAGGTCAAAAGAATTCCACATTGAGTGTATCTAATTTGAGAGTAACGAAACGGCTGATAGTAGGAAAGATCAATTGGCAACGATAGGTGAGGAATCTCGTAACCCGTCTCAAACTCAGAATGTAGGGGATCAAGGCGAGGCTTCAATGTTCAGTATCCTTAAATCGCTACTTAATGAGTTGAAGGGTGGATTAAATGCTGTTAACAGTAAAATCGATAATTAGAGTGCTGTTTCTAATAGTAAAAGTGATGAATTGTCGAGTAAAATCGATAATCAGAGTGTTAAATTAAATTCAGTGAGTGTTGAACTGTCCAGTAAGATTGATAGTCAGAGTAAAGAGTTGAAGAGTGAATTGAGTTTTTTTTAAGTAATGAAATATACAGTATCAATAGTGAATTAAATTCAGTTAGTACGGAACTGTCGAGTAAGATTGAGAATCAGAGTAAGGAATTAAATTCAGTGAGTGTTGATTTGTCTAGTAAAATTGATAGTTTAAGCAGTGCTGTGAATGGTAGAATAGATGAATTAAACCAGAAGTTTGACCATCAAAGCAGGGAAATTCAGGAAGTTAATAATAAGGTAGAAGGTCAATGCTTGGAACTGACTGAGAAAATCGAATGCCGATTTAACGTAGTTAGGAAGGAATTTGTGGAAAACAGCAAGGAATGTGATAAGAGAATAAAAATAGTGGAGGATAAAGTCGAAGAAATAGATAGAATTAGATCTAATCAGAACGTTTTAGCGAAGTGTATAGATGAGAAGAATGAGAAATTGGGGAAAGACCTTAAGTCGGTAAAAGATGACCTCAAGTCAGTAGAAGGAAATGCCAGAATGGTAGTGGAAGGAGGAATTAAAACATGTCATCTGAAATTAAGGCAGGAGATCAGTCAAATCCAAGTAGGTAGTAGCATATGTAATAGGTACGTATCTTGTACGAAGGACTCTGAATTACCAAAGTTTAATGGTCGGCAGTTTAATCCGATGGAATTCTTGAAAACGGTGGAGAAACGGTTTTCCAAGAATCATGAGGATGATTTGATTGAGTGGAGTATGGTTGATGAGCTGTTGGATGTTGCATTTGTTGGAGAGGCGAGATCTTGGTTTCAAGTTTATAGACAGGGTATTTCGAGTTTGGAGGAATTTAGGGAGAAATTTAGTCCTAAATTTTGGAGTGATGCTATTCAGGGAAGGGAAAGAGATCGCGTGCTATTTGGCAAATATAGACCTCAGGAAGGTGTGTCTATGACGGAATATTTCTTGGCGCATGTTCTGATCAGCCAGAATATTGAAGGTCTAGCATCGGAGAGAGATACAGTCCGCCAGATGTTGAGGCATTTTCCTGAGAAAATCGGATTAGCTGCATGTATGCAGAATATTGTTACGATTAAAAAATTAGAGCAGCTATTAGAGAGGTTTGATGCTTTGGAAGGACAAGGGAGGACTAGGCAAAGTGAAGGTAAGAATTACGGGGATAATGGGAGACAAGGTAATCAGGTATTGGGAGATAGGAATAATCAGAATTTCAGTCATTCTAGGCAAGGGAATCAGGGTGGTAATTCCGGAAGGGGAAACAGACACTCTAATCAAGGAGGTAATCACCAGGAATATTATGGCAGAAGACCTAATGAAGGGGAATCAGAAAGTAGGGGGCGTACGGATCAAAGACCTCAAGATCAAGTGCAGAGACATGATAATTGTGAACAGTCCACGTCAAGTAATTTAAACCGGAATCGGACTTCTTAGTTGGGTCAGATAGGCAGCCCGATACCGAAATTCCTATTCGCGCGATGAAACAGGTAAGTTACGAGGTAGATGTGAGAGAGGAATTATTGTATGACCATGCGTTTTGTGTTCAGGGAGATTTTGAGAATAGGGGCGTGATGAAAGTAAGAATGATGTGTCGGATGTCTTACTTTGTGCTAGTGGTGATGGTAATAGCGGTGTTGCGATCGATAATCTTGTGAAAGTTTCTGAAATTGAAAGTGATTTTTTGTGAAGTTGATGAAGGTTGTTTTGTGAGTGAAGAGTGTTTACGGAGTATACATCACGAGGATGTTTTTGTTGATTTAAGTGTACGTGAGGAGAGTAAAGTTAGGTCCATCATGTGTGAAAATGGTTTATATTTCTTGTTTATAACATCTACCACTTTGTTGTTCACGAATCTTAGATATGAATCCCATTCTATACTTTGGGCGACTTTTAGATGAGTTTTGTATGGTTGTAGGTTCAAGAGCGATTTCGTTTTGTAATGAGACTTGATCTCACTCTTTAATCAGATTTCATTAATCTTTTGTTGAGTACTGTTGATTTTTGAAAAGGGAATGTTTTTTCTCTGTAAGTGTTTTAGAAATTTAAGAACTAATCCACTTTTCAAGCATTCTTTCAAGAAGTCAATGTCTCTTGAGATTTTGCTAATTCTGACTTTGAGATTCAGGTATCTATTGGACTTGGTCTTAGCCAGGTTGGCTACTCGATTACAAGTGACTATTTTCATTTTGACCGTATTGAAATTCAATATATTAAAAACGTTTGACAATTAATTTAGTGAAGACCACCTATTCAATATTATTAAAGTCTTTAAGACTATAATACAATCATTACGTTCAAGTTTAAGCACATCGTACATGTTTCAACTGTCATTGCAGGCATCATCAGCCATAAATTCTAAACTCCAAGTCAGAGCCAACAATGGCACTCCCCTACAATATGAGAAGCAGAGGTAAAGCGACTGTCAGACCACCTCACACAAGCAACACAGCCAAACTTCTCTCCTAAAGTCTAAAGGGTAAGTGTCAAGAAGATTAATTCCACTAATGAACTATCCCAATATAGCACTCGCACAGTTTTGAGTTTATTTCACAGATTTCAACACACTTCACGAGCTGTTACACTTACACCCAGAATCCAGTTGAACTCCTCTCTTCAGACTTACACAGGAATAACTTCAAAACTTCACAACCTAGACAGTATCCAGCATTTTTAAATGGAGATGGAATAATCTGTTATTTAAATGAGACTCGATCAAGCATTCTCTACTTGCAATCTTGCCATCTAACCGGCACTTCACTTCTAAAATTTCGTAATAGAGATTCTCATTTCTTTAAGGAAGTGATGTCGATCTATAGAAGATTTTGGCTATCCCAAAAACCATATGAGCTGAACGTATTTGATCTCCTGTATATGCTAAAATACTGTAAATGTGTAAAGTTGTGATTCGAATAGACGTCAATTGCTGTCCCAGTATCGGCATTATGAGTGTTGATATTTTTATATTATCTGCATTTAATGTGGACACGAGTAGGACGCCCCATTAGACTTTTAAGACAAGATCGGCCAGTTCATTTCCAAATGTACAATATGTTCTTATACATTAGTGTAAATTGTTGTAAAAATAGTTTTTAAGAATAGTTTTAGTACATGTTAATCTCCTATATAGCTGAAAGAATGTGTAGATATTTTGATTTCCACTTGATTTCATTTGCCGTCTCATTATCGGCATTATGAGATTTTATATTGAACCATATCACCTGGTCACGGTTCAATTAACATACCTATTATAAGACCAATGGGATCTACAGTATATTTCATTTTATTCACCAGTTTCCATCATCCTGTAAAGTGAAGAGAGCCTGGGTAAGACTTGCATTGTGTGAGTTAGGGTGTGCCGCCTACGCAGGTACATGCTAGCGGTACAAGATAGGTGTGGTAGACCAACGTCTCCGAGAACGTTAAGTTCAAACTTTTGGACCAGGCTAGTTAAACAGAAAATATAGCGGTGATGAGACAGGGAACTTTGAAAGTCGTGACGTAGAAGAGAGACGACCAATAGAAGGCACGGAAATATGAGAAGTCCAGGACCGATAGACTGTCATTTGTTCTACTCTTTTTATTAATCAGGAGCAATAGTTAATGCCGATCTGACCAGATGCTGCATGCTGGTAATTAAGGATTTTGATAAAATATCACCTCGATATCATGCGAATAATTTAAGCATCATGAAATTCAAACGAATCAGCGGTTGAAGGGGCAACGGTGATACTACAAAGAAGTTTCAAACGAACCTAACGTAACTTATAGGTGAGGCGTACCAAGCCTGATTTGAGAAGAGTACAGAGCAGCGAACCTCACCCGAGTCCACTGTAGCTACTTGTCGTGGTCAGTTGAAGTGATCGGTCGCAACGCGTTTGTATTTCCATTGTGTGATATCCAGTGTGCCGCGCGAACTGTCCTCATAATATAAGACCGTGTGCTTTCGTGCAACAACTCAATATGAACATTTATATAAGCGTCATAGATATGATCCATTCACGCAGAAATTAGACTGTGATTCGTTAATTAATTAATAAACTGTGACATTAATTAACAGAGTGTTAGGAGCTCATCCGAGAAACAGTGATAGGTGGAGACATAAAGGAAGCCGTGTTAAAGGGAATTCAAGTGCGGTTTGCGCATAAATTATTGCCTTCATAAACTAAGCTATAATCGAATGTCTCTAATTAACGTGAGCACTGCGAGTGATAGCCAGTCCATTATGTGAGACCGAGTATAACAATCTCGTAAAGATCAGTGCGCAATAGGCAAATCATATCACTGTGTTCATGTTCTAGTCAGCTGTAACTGTTATCTATGTTCAAGAAAGAAGAACTTCCCGGGTTAGTGCAAGAAAGAAAACCCAGAACATGAACCAGATCGTCCCGGGGATTGAAGACCACCATTCCAGACCAGACGTCTCCATCAATATGATGGGCTAAGCGAGACACGAGTCCCGGCTATTGAGCTAAGTGATGATGCAGAAGTTGGTTGAGTTTAATCCACATTTTTTTGCATGATAAATAAGATCATTCGGATTGTGCCCTATCTTGTATTAAGTTAGTTTGTAAATATGCATGATTAGTTTGTTTTACTTTGATGCCTTACGCATAATATGATTTTTCTTCATCAATTAGTGCTTGGGACTGACAATCCATTTCTTTATATTATACTTAGTTTTGTTTATCATTGGTTAAAGGGAACGATAGTTTAGTCAGTGATCGTGTTTGTTTACAATATTCATATGGCACCGTGTTGATGGTGCAAGATTATACCGAAGTCATGATCATTTCAATGTGTGGAGGTGCTAGGACCTCAGATCTTGTGCAGGGAATTAAGCCAGAACAAGAGATAGTTAAAGATTAGGAAGGGTTGTGTTGCATGCTTTTACAGCTGGTACTTCGAGCAGAGTGTATTGAACTATTTAACACCATTGTAGCAAGATCTTCTATACGATTAAGCGAGGAACCGAACCGTAGCTAGGGATATGAGATGTGATTGGTAGGGACATATTAGATGGCCAGGATGCGCCATGTTATATTTGCACTGCCGTGGAGATACGGATATTGCGTAGCGTGGCAACGAGGTGAAAAGCCGTGATATGGCCAAGTTTGTGAACCGGCATACTGTTGTTGTGAAAGCCGAGAGCGCTGATAGAGATTTTGTGTTGGCCGTGAGTGCTAATAAGACATAAAATAAGGAGCCCAGAGGATGGCCGATATTTCCGGAATGGATAATTTCCGAGGAATATTTCTTTATTGTAATTTGCTTCTGCCTGTGAGTAGGAAGTCGAGGTTATTTGGCAGCCATGAAGGGTGGTTTGTACTGGAATAAAGTGCAAGGTGCGACCAGATGAACCCAGGCAGGTCCCGTTAACTTATCCCAAAGCAGAGGGGAGGTTCTGACAGCTGATCACTTTCACTCTTGTCATTCATTTACGCTCTCCAGCTGAGACCTTGTTTTGGTTTATACAGAGACACACCGAGGGGGCGTGCCCGCATACCGTCGGACATCCCGGAGGATGACTGAGGAACGCGCCAATTGTTATTTAAGCGTATATTTACATGTGTTTTCTTTTCAGATAGTTGTGATGTTGAAGTGTATGTTTTGTTTTGTGATGTTGTCATAGTGTGTGTTCAGCGTTGTGTTAACTTATGGGAAACAGTACGGGCTGTTTTGCCGGGGTGGAAGTTCTGACTTCTCATTTGCATACGGGCCGTCCGTATTTAGCTTCCGTGTTATTGTGGGGTTAGTGCTGTCAGTCCCAAGACTGCATTGTGTGTTTATGTTTACCGATGTATTCGGCTTTTATTCATGTAAATATTTGGGCGTTCAATGCGAATGGTATCTTGTTTACTTGCGTTTCTTTATATAACTTTCTTAAGGCTTTACGCCACTTGCGGATCGAATTCAACTAGCATAAATCTGAACAGGCATATTGAGTCAGCTGATTCACCACTTATAAAGAGTGTCACTTTGAGTCTTATACTTATATCGAAGGGTCACGCTTTGTGATACCGTGTTATATTTGTGCATATTCTTGTAAAGTTTGTACGTTGACGTAATGCATTTTTTATAATTAAAGTTTTTGTGTGATCCTTAAAACCAAGTTTCTCATTTAAATACTATGTATTTCTTAGACCTGTCCTTTTTGGTGCGTATATTTACTTTGGATAGAATTTTGAACCCATTTTCTTTTTTTCGGACAAACCACGCGTCTCACCATTGAGCTAGGCCTTAGGCACATGGACAGGATCGGGTACAATATCTTTGTATTATCTCCATTGGATTTGAACATGAATTGTACGTCCCATTAGAACTTTATGACATGATCAGCCAGTTCACTCCAAATATGACTATGATGTTCTTGCACATCAGTGCAAATTGTTATATTTAAAAAGATTTTTTTTGAGAAAAGATTTAGTATAGAATCCATTCAGAGCTCTGATTTGGAGTTTAGAATTTATGGCTGATGATGCCTGCAATGACAGGTGAAACATGTAACATATACTTAAACTTTAATATAATGATTGTATTATAGTCTTAAAGACTTTAATAGTATTGAATAGGTGGATTTCAATAAATTAATTGTCAAACATTTTTAAAAGAACCTGGTCCGAAAAGTGCCAGCTTTTATAGCAAGAGGGGAAGATTCCAGAAAACTCTGGGCCAAGGCCCCTACACACTCCCAATTCTCATTGGATTATGAAAAAATATCAAAATTTTATCATTGGTGAATAAATGAATGTACAGAAGTTTTCATTGACCAATGCCTAAAGTTGGCGGGAAGAGATAGAAGTGTTTATAACATCTTAACATCAAAAACAAACACTAAACATTCCAGTTTAGGAAACCTTAACACACAAAATTTATCTTATATTTTAATAGTTCATCTTCACCCTACAGGGCACGACATAAGTTTTTAGTAGAGAAATCTGTTGAAAAATGTTGAAACTTCTTGTACTAGTAGTTTCAAAGTTTATGTTGCAGGCGGGCTTACCCAAGGCGCTTAATTTAAATGCGCGGGGCGGGTGTACCTCCGGTACAATAATGATAATGATAATAATAATAATAATAATAATAATAATAATAATAATAATAATAATAATAATAATAATAATAATAATAATAATAATAATAATGTTAAAACAGGATACAGATATATGCAGATGTTTACACATTACACAAGCTCCAGCTCGAAAGTCTAAGGTGTAAGATAAAAGACTTCGCCCAGTGGAGCGTTATCCGGAAACATGCCCATAATGCTGGCAGCATTTCCTCACTGGATAGCAATTCCTATCCGCTGCCTCAGGAATTCTGTTGAGGACGAGTCTCAAGTGATTGCAGACAGTTGTTTGCCAATTTCTGAAATCAGACTTTTAGCCTCTTGACACCACGTCCCCATAGTTTCGACTGCGAACACCACGAAAATGTAGTTGTCTGTTATAGCTCTGTATTTTGCCCTTTAATTGCGCATGGCCAATTCCGCAGCAGAACCAGCAGCCTTGCAAGTGTGAGGCAAATGAGATTGTGCTAAAGTATTGACACACGTGGCATCCCACAGGAGAGACCTGCCTTTGTTCCATGGGACTAAAGTCAGACCATCAGGGTGTTTTCTATCTGTGCAACTAATTCCACTCGGTTCTAGGACAGAAGGGACATCAATAGATGTAAAAGCTCTTTTGATAATGCCATTAATTGAACAGTGTCTTGAAAATTGACCAGCACTCTAAGAGCAACTTAGAGCATGGTGGCCATATACGTCGACTTCCGCTCCACATATGCACTTATGTGACTGGCATATTTTGCAACCAAGGCGTAAACAGATTGCAATTTTAAATGGCATGTTACCCATAAGTGTGCTCACATTGGGTGACGGGAAAGCCTTAAGCCATAAGCCTGCTTCCTTTTCCTGAAGACCAAGATGTCGTGCTCGATTAATTTCTGTTGGACGTGGTAAAATAAAGGAATTGAAAATTCGACTTAGTAGACTGATGGGAAATATTAAAGGTCCGAAATCCAGTAAACGACGCCTTCTCATGTCGACAATTCACTCAGTGCTCCTGTATGGCTCTGAAACCTGGGTTGAATCCTTGATATTTGCCTGGTATCGGAGAACAGAGACTTAATCTAATACTTTTTTATTTATTTTTTATTTTTTACTGGGACTCTGGAAAATCTTCAAAAGACACTTCTGAAGGGTCCGCACTCCACAAGTGTGTGGTATTCTTACCCACTAAAAACCACACACCCTTTTCCCACAATGTGTATTATCAACCTGGATCCGTTCTCGCATTACTTCAGAGTGGTGTTGTGCTTTTTAAAAAATGCTATTTGTTCGGGGCGTCGACCCATGTGGATCTTTTGCCCCTACTGGCACCATATTGTATGAACCTGCGTGTAATTGGAATGGTGGTAGTGTGGAATGTTGTGTGTGAGGAAAGGAAGACTAAGGACATCACAAACACCCAGTCCTCAGGCCAGGGATATTAATCATTAGAATTTAAAAACCCTGACCCAGCCGGGAATCGAACCCGGGGCCACCGGGTGACAGGTGGACGCGTTGCCCTTACACCGCGGGGCCGGACGATGTCGTGCTTACTTAGTCTTTCAGAGTACTTTTTTCTTCATTTCTCCTTTACGGGCGTTTGTACGCTTCCAAATCCCTCTTCTTCTGGCGAAGGACATCCTCCACATACACTGCCACACGATCTCAGGATTTCTGATTTTGTAGCATCACAGAAATAATATTATCTGGTGTCAGTTCTCCCAATTCACTTTCCACACATCTTCTCTTTACCATCCAATGGCCGCATACAAAGGTGTGAAGTACGTCATCGATGTTGTCACAGTATATACATGGTGCATTACTTGCTCTGCCCACTCTATGCAGCAATTTCCAAAAATATTCATGTCCTGTTAGAAGCTGCGTGAGGTTGACTACCGTGGACTCTTTTAACCCAGATATCCAAGCGTGGTATCAGTCGCTTGGTCCATTTACCCTGAGGGTCACTTTCCCATCTAAGTTGCCATCGCCTCATCCATTGACTGAAGACATGCTTCTTTGCACATTTCTTTCCGAGCTCTCCTTGGGTACGCCAGATTTCTTGTCGCTCCAATGCAAGTAGATCTATTGGGGATATTGCTGCCAACATGAGGACTGCAGGTTCGGAAACCATGCGGTATGCACATGCAATACATAAAGCTGCTCTCCGTTGTACGGCAGCTATTCTTCTCCGATACCAGGCAAATCTCAAGGATTCAGCCCAGATTTCAGAGCCGTACAGGAGCACTGACTGAATTGTCGACATGAGGATTCGTTGTTTACTGATTTTGGACCTTTAATATTTCCCATCAGTCTACTAAGTGCAGTCATATATTTTACTGCCTTGTGTGTCGCTTTCTGAATATGATTCCAGAATGTGAGGTTGGAGTCAAGTGTCACTCCTAGATATATTGTGCTCGTAGACGTTTCAATCATTAACTCTCCAACAGTCATTGGCACAGGAGTCCTTTTCCTTGTCAGAAAAACTATCTTCGTTTTGTGTTCTGCTAGTGTTAGTCTGTGACTCATCATCCATTCGTTTATGTGCCGCATCACCTGGTTCAGTTTGATTTGAGCCATCTCAACATTATGAGCCACTATCAAGGCGACAACATCATCAGCGTAGCCCACAAGCTTTGTATCCTCTGGCGTCTCCAAACGTAACAAGCCATCATACATGACGTTCCAAAGATCTGGGACAAGGATCGATCCCTGCGCTGCACCAGCTGCCAGTCATTTTGTCCTTTGTCCATCTTCAATATCATACAGCAGAGTGCGATCCTTGAAGTAGTCTATCATTATGCGCATAAGATATTGTGGTAGCTTGAAAGTTTCTTCAAGAGCTTCCAACATGTAGCTCCACTTTACCGAATTCAAAGCATTCTTCACATCCAGGGTCACAAGAAGTGTCAATTTACGGGAATGATGATTACCCGTTTGTGCTCTTTCTGCTGTATTCACCACCTCCCACTTTGCATCCAGCGTCGAGTGCCCTCTCCGAAATCCATGCTGGTGAATAGATAAATCCCCTGCTAGGTGAACTGCTGAGAGAATTCTGGGCTGCAGAAGTTTCTCCAGGCCTTTTCCAGCTGTGTCCAACATACATAAAGGTCTATAAGCACTAAGTTTCCCTTTGCTGATCAAAACCAATCGGGCCATTTTCCATCGGGGACTAAAAACACCCGCTTTCAGGCAGTGGTTGTACATATTCAGCAACAGTTCTGGACAGAGTTCTGATATTATCTTTAGCATCTGGTCCTGGAGTCTTCTTGTTTCAAAGAGAGCTAATAGCTCTATTCAGCTCTTCTACTGTGAAGAGGGGTGCATCATCTAGTACTTTTTCATCGTCACAGTCAATTCACTCTGGATGGTCGTGGAATAATGTATCCACAATTTCATTAATGGTTTGTGGATCCATACTCGGGGTTGAAAATGCCCCGAGTTTCTTCATTACGATCTTGTAACCTGGTCCCCATGGATCATCTTCTACTTCTTTAGCCAATGCTCACTATTTATTGGCTTTACTCCTTCTAATTGCATTACGGAGTTCCTTCTTCCCTGACTTGTACTCTGCTGCGACTGAGGTATTCTCTGGACTGCCTCTCATCCTCTGAGCCCTGCGTCAAAGTCGCAGATAATTCCTTCTAAGTTCAGCAAACTCTTCAGTCCACCAATACGCTGGGCGCTTGCTATTTTATGGTCTCCTTCGAGACATTGAGATATTGCATGCTTGCTGGATTAGCTGCATGGTGAGTTCAACACATACACCAACTGCTTCTTTCCCTCAACAGCCAAAGCATTTTTCTGTTATGTTCTCCATTCCGTATTACATCAAGAAATTTTGCCTTATTGACACCGGCTATGTTCCACTGTGCTGGCCTGTGCAAGATATTTCTTACTTGAGGAGATTCCTGGAGCAGTCAAAAGATGATATGTTGGTGATCACTCCCCGTATAGTTCTCGATCCCTTGCCATTCAGTAATCTTAGGCACAATATCCTCCGATGGGAAGGTTACATCCAGTATTGTTCCCTGACATCCTGGCCGTCGAAATGTTGGCACATATCCAATGTTGGTAACCATCAAACCTGTTCTGGCTGCCATCTCCATTATACGTCGTCCTCTGGAGTCTGTTTGTGGCATGCCCCATTCCAACGCTTGAGCATTAAAATCACCAGCGACCACCATTCTATTTTCCATTCTCCGTAATGCATCCTCAAGTTTAATCTGAAAGTTGGGAACAGATTCATTTGGCATAAAATAGCAGCTTACAATAGTGATTTCCCCAATCTGTACCTAAACAAAACCATCTTCACATCCATGCTCTGTTTCTGAAAATTTTCCCAGATCTGGTATCCAAATTGCAGCTGATCCAAGATTATCCACATACACTGCAATAATAATAATAATAATAATAATAATAATAATAATAATAATAATAATAATAATAATAATAATAATAATAATAATATATGTATGTATGTATGTATGTATGTATGTATGTATGTATGTATGTATGTATGTATGTATGTATGTATGTATGCATGTATGTATGTATGTTAGGTATTCAGCCCGAAGGGTGGTTGTATTTTCAACAGTCATAGATAGCCTAGGTGTCACTAAAGAGGCGTACTAGGGAAATGAGGAGTGAGGTAGTTTCCCGTTGCTTTCCTCACAATAATAATGTTATTGGTTTTACGTCCCATGAACTACTAACAGGTTTTAGGAGATGCTGAGGAGCTGGAATTTTGTCCTCCAGAAGTTATTTTACGTGCTGGTAAAGCTACCATTACGAGACTGGTGTATCTGACCACCTTCAAATACCACTCGACTGAGCCGGTTTTGAACCTGTCAACTTGAGCTCAGAAGACCAGTGCTCAATAATAATAATAATAATAATAATAATAATAATAATAATAATAATGGAATCTGGCCTCGGGAGAGGTCTGGTGCCAGTCCTATGAGATGTCGCTCAGACGACCTACACATCTGTGAAGTTGGGTCCCTAACTAACATGAATATTCTAATGCTGAAGACAGCACCAACACCAAACTTCAGAACCAGAAGAATTAACCAATAAAGGTTAAAATCCCCAACCTGGCTGGGAATTGAACCTGGGGCTCCTTCAATGAAAGATGAGGATGCTAATCAGTACTTTTTTCTGCCAGTGTGCAGTCTCAGTGCCTTTTTATTCCAGAGTTTTTAAAACAGATCTGCAATTTATTGACAGATAAATCTACTGTAAGTATTTCATCAGATGTTACTGTGTTCAAGTTTTTAATTTTCAGTTTTCATTCTCGCAAGTTGAGAGCATGCTTATATGTTTCATAGGCTTCATAGGTTGGTAACGCAGCCAGAAAAACGAAGTTATTCACCTTCCAATTGTTTCTATTCTCAGACTAACAGTTCTATATCCGCTCTGCAACAGACAGGTCTTCACATGAATTTTGAATAAACACTGTAAGTTAAATCAGTTCAATCATTGTTCAAAATGAATAAATAAGTAGTTACTTTATGTATTGAGCAAAATAGGGAAAGCTAAAGAAGTAGAAATGATCGTTGGACACTTTCAAAGGGGAAAGAAAAAATAAATAAATAAATAAATAAATAGAAGGCGTCTGTGAGAGAAGGGAGCAGATGGTGGCAAAGACAGTACATGGAGTTCATGTTCGAAGTGTGGAAGTTGCTGTAACAGCACCTAAATAGTGAGTAACGCCACCTTTTCTCCCAGAAAAATAGCACTGATACTAACCATTTAGCCATGGAGCTGGAAAAAACTCGTGACCTCATTCCAAGGTGGTGCATTTCTTTTCAAACACAACCCGAATGGAGGTGAAGTACGTGTGCCATTCTAATCTCATACCAGCCCTTCTGCCATTCTTAATTCTCTGACAGTAGAGAGAATCGAACCTGGGCCTCCAATGATGGCAGCTAGTAACACTAACCATTATGCTATGAAAGCAGAAGTTGTACACTTGAATTTCTTCATAAAACGATCATCACCATCAGCAAATAAAACAACTATATTTCTAGTTATGAAACAGATACACGCATACATACATAAATACATCTTCATTATACACTGCCATGCCTTTTGAGTGTTTAGTCTGCAAGCCTCTGTCAATTTATTAAACACCACCACAATCCTCTATTTGTAACTGGTTCTGTGATCTCATTTAGTTCTATACCTCTTATCTATGAATCATTAGAAAGTGAGTCTAACCATCATCATCATCATCATGGTCTCCCTCTACTTCTCTAACCCGCCATGACAGAGTCCATTATTCTCCTTTGTAACCTATCTTCCTCCATTCACCCCACATGACCTCACCACCAAAGCCGGTTTATGCATACAGCTTCATCAATTGAGTTTAATACTAACTTAGCCTTTATCTCTTCATTCCAATTGTTCCTACCTGTTTGTACCAGCGATCATTCTTGTTACTTTCATATCTGTTAACTTCTAACTTATGAGCTAGATATCCTGAGTCCACCAAGCTCTCATACTCGTACAGCAAAATTGGTCTGAAAACACACCTATGTAAAGATAGTTTCGTCCAGGAGCTGACTTCTTTCTTATAGAATACTGTTGATCACCAACTGCGAGCTCACTGTATTAGTTCTGCTGCCCCTTGATTCAATCTCATTTACCATACTACCATCCTGGAAGAATACTTGAAATTATCTACCTCTTTCAATTGTGCTTTTCCAACCTGACATTCATTTCTCTTACGTCTCTCCCTACTGACATCACATCAGTCTTGGAAATATAGATTTTTCATATCGTACTCACTGCATCTATTTTCAGGCTCAAAGATATTAGACTGCAGATTTTCAGCACAGTCTGCCATTAAGACCAAGTTTCTTTTTTTTCTAGTGGCTTTACGTTGCACCGACACAGATAGGTCTTAAGTTGACGATGGGATACGAAAGGCCTAGGAGTTGGAAGGAAGCGGCCATGGTCTTAATTAAGGTACATCCCTAGCATTTGCCTGGTGTGAAAATGGGAAAAAATGGAAAAGCATCTTCAGGGCTGCCGGCAGTGGGATTCGAACCCACTATCTCCCGGATGCAAGCTCACAGCTACGCGCTCCTAACCGCACGGCCAACTCGCCCGGTAGAACAAGTTTCAACAAAGGCCAAACTGCTTACTACATTTCCACCTAACTGAATACCACCTTACCACGTTATACTTCTTAGCAGATGATCTATATAAACTATCAACAAGAAAGGCGAGGGATTACAGCCTTTGCTAACCCCTCTAAGTACCCTGAACCAAGAAATAATTCTACCATCAAATCTCACTGCAGCCCTATTGTCAACATAAATGTCTTTGGATGCTTTTAATAAACAACTCCTAATCCCATAATCCCCCAGTACAGCCAAAATAGTTTCCCTCCATATTCTGCCTTATGCCTTCTCTACATCTACGAAACATAAATACAGTATATCTGCCTGTTCCTCTCGTTGCATTTTTGAATCACCTGGCGCATACTGAAAATCTGATCCTGACCGCCTTCATGTGGTCTGAAACCATACTGGGTTTCATTCAACTTACTCTCCAGCACTGATCGCATTCTCCATTCCAAAATGCCAGTGAACACCTTGCCTGGTATAATGAACAATGAAACCCCTCGATAGTTCTTGCAATCTTTCCTCTTCCGTATTACTGTTTTCTTACAATCAGAAGGTACCGTACCTTACTACCATTCCGCCAGGTTAAGTGGCTGAGGCGGTTGAGACACTGGCCTGACCCCAACGTGGCAGGTTTGATTCTGGCTCAGTCCGGTGTTATTTGAAGGTGCTCAAATACGTCAGCCCCGTGTTGGTAGATTAACTTTTTTTGCTAGTGGCTTTACGTCGCACCGACACAGATAGGTCTTATGGCGACAATGGGATAGGAAAGGCCTAGAAGTTGAAAGGAAGCGGTCGTGGCCTTAATTAAGGTACAGCCCCAGCATTTGCCTGGTGTGAAAATGGGAAACCACGGAAAACCATCTTCAGGGCTGCCGATAGTGGGATTCGAACCTACTATCTCCCGGATGCAAACTCACAGCCGCGCGCCTCTAAGCGCACGGCAGACTCGCCCGGTGGTAAATTAACTGGCACGTAAAAGAACTCCAAGGGCTAAATTCCGAAACCTCGGCGTCTCCAAAAACCGTAAAAGTCATTAGTGGGACGTAAAGCCATTATTATTATTATTATTATTATTATTATTATTATTATTATTATTATTATTATTATTATTATTATTACTAACATTCCATGTTAAATTTATTACTCTATGAAGCCATTTCATCCCTGCCTTTCCATTATATTTCAACATTTCAAATCTAATTTAATCATTCCTGCAGCTTTATGATAGTGGAGTTTATTTACCATCATTTCCACTTCCTCAAGTGTAATTTCACCCAACATTACATTCCTCCTCCACATGAGCTCGTTTGTTCGTGACGTCACCAGAAAGATTTCCTTTTACGACGAGAAAATTTTCCAAATATTCCTTCCACCTGTCCAGTAATTCCCTGAGATCTATTATGAATTCACCTGAATGACCCAAAACACTATTCATTTCCTTTTACCCTCCCTTTCTAAGATTTTTATTATTGTCCAGAAAGGTTTCTCTGCCACTTGACCTAGCCTTTCTAGGTTATTACTCAAATCTTCCCACAATTTCATGTTGGAATCAACAGAAAAAATTTTGCTCTGTTCATTTCATCTATGTAAAATTCTGTCTGCATCAGTCCTTGTTTGGAGCCACTTCTGATGCGCTTTCTCTTTACGATTATAATCTGTCCGCATATTTTCATTCCACCGAGATGTTTGTTTTTTTCCATCTTTACACTCGGTATTTCCTAGATATTCCCTTGCTGTCTCTATTACAGCATCCCTGTATGTCACCCGTTCTCTCTCTATATCCTGAACTTGCATATTGTCTACTTTTTGGAACATTTCACTCATCATATCCAAGTACTTATGTTGAATTTCCTTGCCCTGGAGATTTTCTACCCTCCTCCTTCTTCTTCTTCTTCTTCTGCAGCCAGATTTCACTTTCTCTAGCCTAGGCCTAGAGATTGAATTCATATTCGGTTATGATATAGCCAATTATGGATCTACTGCACCTACCCCCCCCCCACCGCATGTGTAGCGGCGAATAGCCTCATGTTTGAAGAATGGGTTCATAACTGCTAATCCCATACTAGCACAGAAGTCTAGTAAATGCTTCCCATTCCTGTTAGATTCCATAGCTTTCCTACATTTACCCATCACCCTCTCTCATACTTGAGTTCTACTTCCAACTCTTGCAATGAAATCACCCTTTAGCACTATTTTATCCTTGCTGTTGAGCCTCACTATGATGTCCTTCCACTTCCTAGGCCTTTCCTTTCCCATCGTCGCCATAACACCTATCGGTTACATGTGATAAAATTCATTTTTGGGTCCATATTGATAATATTTGTATTAAATAACACTGAATGTTTTATTATTCATCCACCTATTCAATACAATACAATTTTAAAAATTAGGACATTGTTCTTATCAAAATTGTTAACATGAAATTAATATATTATATGGTACATGTTTCGCCTATCAATAGTAGGCATCATCAGCCACATTTTTCACCTTAGGATAGATCAGGTACATGATTGGAAATAATTTATGAATGCTGTTAAAAACTATGTCGTTTAAAATGTATTGGAGATTGTTAAACACTATTACAATATAAAATGTAGTATGCTATTATTTGGCAATATTTGTGACAATATTGGAGTCTAAAAACATGATAATTATTTGATGATTATGACATTTAAAAAATAATACAATAGAGATAAAATCAGAAAACACATTCCATTTAGTTGTCAGATGGCGTATTGTTAAAAACTTACGGAAAGTTGAGCAATAGTAATGGTCGTTGGTTCTTGAAGTTATAAAATTTTGATTTTCATTTATTTGCTTATAAATATTGGACAATTTTCATATGGTCTGGTTCCTTTTGAGATAATAGTAGTTGTAAATTTTGGTACCGTAGGCTACATTGAAGTCTTTGTAGGCGTCATTAGACCATCTTCTTTGATGTGGTAAAAGTTCGTAATGGGTATGGCTCTTTGCTGCTGGGCGTGTTGAGGTGAGCTTATTAGTTGGAAGGGAACGTTGTTGTCGTTCGGTGGTTATCCAAAGATATGATGAGTTCTGTAATTAAAGAGTTAATTTGAAAATTTAATGAATAACCATAATTTAAATTAAGGAGTTGAATAGTGGAATTTAAATGAAGAGTGTTGACACTTACCCCTTCGACAGCTGAGATGTTAGCTTACGTTGAGAGTTTTAGAGTAACTGGCAGTCGCCGAGCTCTTACTACGTGTGTTGTATTTGTGAGGTCTTGGTGGAGGGGGTTGAGCTTGAGAAGGCGTGGCTGAGGGTCCATTCGCTGCGCGTGAGGATGAGTTGTCGGCAATGGGAGGAGGGGAGGGAGGCGGTGTGTGTGTGTGTTGGATTGGTGGACGTGTTTACTGATTTGGTGCTAAATATTTTGCAAAACTTATTATTCAGAAGGAATGGTTTTTGTAATAGAATTGAAATCTGTTCATAAAGAGGACTTTTGTTATCAATTACGTCATTTAAATTCTTGTCTTTGTTAAAGTGTTGATCTAAGAAGATGTATAAGTTTTCGTATTCTGTCATGAGCTTACCCTTTTCACTTCATTTTAAAATTTGTAAATCCTGATCTATTGTAGTAAATTTGTGACCTGTTTCTTTCATGTGGTTACTCATCGCAGAGAATTTATTATGTTTTTGGTCGTTATAATGTTCTGCATATCTAGTTGAAAAACAGCGGCCAGTGACAACATCCTAACGTTAGACAATAATATAAAGTTCACACAGGAAAACGAAAACAACAATTCAGTCAATTTTCTAGACATCAAAATCAAGCAAGTTATGAACAAATTTGATTTCCAAATTTACCGCAAGCCTTCATTTACTCCAATAACTATAAAAAAACGAATCTCTGCACCCAAATTCCCATAAACAAGCCACTTATTACAATTTAGTATACAGAGCATTAAAAATCCCTCTTTCACCGAATAATCTAAGAAAAGAATTAGATTTCATAAAAGAAATAGCCATATTCAACGGGTTCAATCTAGATATGATCAACAAAATCATTAATAAAGTCAGACTAAAATTAACCACAAACCTTTCTCCAATAAAACCCAACAAACCAAAATTCGCGAAATTCACATATACCAACACAAAAATTCATCAAATCACCAATCCTTTAAGAAAACATGAGGTAAAAATCACTTACACAACGCAGAATACAAATCGAAATTTATTTTTTAATCATAACTCAGTCAATTCAACCAATAATTATTCAAGTTCGGGTATATATAGACTAAAATGCTCAGTATGTAATTTTTCTTATGTTGGTCAAACTAGCCGCTGTTTTTCAACTAGATATGCAGAACATTATAACGACCAAAAACATAATAAATTCTCTGCGATGAGTAACCACATGAAAGAAACAGGTCACAAATTTACTACAATAGATCAGGATTTACAAATTTTAAAAAGAAGTGAAAAAGGTAAGCTCATGACAGAATACGAAAACTTATACATCTTCTAAGATCAACACTTTAACAAAGACAAGAACTTAAATGACGTAATTGATAACAGAAGTCCTCTTTATGAACAGATTTCAATTCTATTACAAAAACCATTCCTTCTGAACAATAAGTTTTGCAAAATAATTAGCACCAAATCAGTAAACACGCCCACCAATCCAACACACACACACACCGCCTCCCTCCCCTCCTCCCACTGCCGACAACTCCTCCTCACGCGCAACGAATGGACCCTCAGCCACGCCTTCTCAAGCTCAACCCCCTCCACCAAGACCTCACAAATACAACACACGTAGTAAGAGCTCGGCGACTGCCAGTTACTCTAAAACTCGCAACGTAAGCTAACATCTCAGCGGTCGAAGGGGTAAGTGTCAACACTCTTCATTTAAATTCCACTATTCAGCTCCTTAATTTAAATTATAGTTATTCATTAAATTTTCAAATTAACTCTTTAATTACAGAACTCATCATATCTTTGGATAACCACCGAACGACAACAACGTTCCCTTCCAACTAATAAGCTCACCTCAACACGCCCAGCAGCAAAGAGCCATACCCATTACGAACTTTTACCACAGCAAAGAAGATGGTCTAATGACGCCTACAAAGACTTCAATGTAGCCTACGGCACCAACATTTACAACTACTATTATCTCAAAAGGAACCAGACCATATGAAAATTTTCCAATATTTATAAGCAAATAAATGAAAATCAAAATTTTATAACTTCAAGAACCAACGACCATTACTATTGCTCAACTTTCTGTAAGATTTTTACAATACGCCATATGACAACTAAATGGAATGTGTTTTCTGATTTTTATCTGTATTGTAATATCTTTTAATATGTCATAATCGTCAAATAATTATTTTATATTGTAATAGTGTTTAACAATCTCCAATACATTTTAAACAACATAGTTTTTAACAGCATTCACTAATTATTTCCAATCAGGTACCTGATCTATCCTAAGGTGAAAAATGTGCCTGATGATGCCTACTATTGATAGGCGAAACATGTACCATATAATATATTAATTTTATGTTAACAATTTTGATACGAACGATGTCCTAATTTTTAAAATTGTATTGTATTGAATAGGTGGATGAATAATAAAATATTCAAGTGTTATTTAAGACCTATCTGTGTCGGTGCGACATAAAGCAAATAGCAGAAAAATAAACCATAAAACTTCATGTAAATAAATAACTATAATTTAAAATAACATTTATTTTAGTATTGCCATTGATGGTTTCATGGCCCGTACTTATAGACATGATACTGTATAGGCTTTTGGGCTTATGCCGTGACGCAGAGCACAGTTCTTTGCGAAACGTAAAGAATTTCACCTTATTTTCCTGACACAGCATAAGCCTAAAAGCCTATACAGTATCATGTCTATTTATTTTAGTAATTTATAAAGTTTATAATATGTTTCGGTGAAACTTGTGAGTGTGTTGTAATATTAGAATAAGTAAATTGTATGATCACGATCAAAACTATAAATTTTACAACTAGTAACAAGTTATTTTTTTTTTGCTAGGGGCTTTACGTCGCACCGACACAGTTAGGTCTTGTGGCGACGATGGGATAGGAAAGGCCTAGGAGTTGGAAGGAAGCGGCCGTGGCCTTAATTAAGGTACAGCCCCAGCATTTGCCTGGTGTGAAAATGGGAAACCACGGAAAACCATTTTCAGGGCTGCCGATAGTGGGATTCGAACCTACTATCTCCCGGATGCAAGCTCACAGCCGCGCGCCTCTACACGCACGGCCAACTCGCCCGGTAGTAACAAGTTAACTGGCAATTAGAACAATATGATTATGATTATGATTACTGATGTCCAAATACAATTTGAGCCTAACTTCCATCCATTTATTTACTGCAAAGGTGACCCTTTAGGTGGAGAAAATAAAAGTAACCAAAAAGTATTTGTTAGGAAAATGATGCTCCACATCTGTTGGTTTATTCCTTCAATTTCTGCAGCTCTGAATGTTTACTACATCTGATGAGTTTTCTTCAGGCTAGAGATTCCCTTTGTGAGCATTTATTTTCTGACTTCTCAGTCAGGGATTGGCCTTTTGTTAATCAGCTGACCCAAAAAGGTTTTACAAAATGCAATTCTTCTAAGGAAAATTCAAAATGATGAATTTATTTATTGACCTCCATGAACAGTTCTAAAAGAATTAATATTTATTTATAAGCATGAATGGGTGACAACGGGGTTAAAAGTCAGGTTGTGAGTTTCACAAATAGGAAAAGTCCTCTCAGTTTTAATTACTGCGTTGATGGGGTGAAAGTTCCTTTTGGGGATCATTGTAAGTATCTAGGTGTTAATATAAGGAAAGATCTTCATTGGGGTAATCACATTATCGCCTACTTTCAAGGAGGTATAGCACGATAGTATTTTCACGACCATGGGTAGTATAAACACGGAAATTCCCAATAGAAGGTCGTAGCAACACGTGGAAAATACTAGTGCCCACCAAGGTCAGGTGGATAAAGAATAAATCATTTACTACTAAGTAAAATAAGTTAATACTGACTAAAATAAAACAACAGACTTAGGTTAAACAGGAACTTTAATAATAGGAAAGAAAAGGTTGGCACAAAACAAATAATAAGTCCTGCATATAAGGTACAGGGAAGATTAAATTAAATTAGGAAGCCTAGGACATCAAGTTAGATCCAAATTAAAATCAAAAGAAACTGCTTTCACTATTCAAATCGTAGGATAAATCTGGAATTTATTTCAGGGTAATTTAGGAAACGTAGTACTTAATGAAAGTCCCAACCCTAAGATCTTGGTTTGATTACACAATGGTAGTAGAGTAGAAAAATGCTTTTCCATGACTACTTCAGAAGTCAATCAACATAAATCAGAAAAGCCAAGTTACATATCCCCAAAATACACCAAGAGCAGATCAGGCGCGCGTAATAAAAATAAAACATAGAGGAGAAATTAGAAATAAAAGCCACCAAGAAAAATAATTATTTAGTTTAAAATGTTAATACATTAGAACACCAAGAACCGCAGAAATACGAAGCACGAACTCCGATTCGCATACCCCACCAGAACGAAAACACAATCAACTAACTTCATATGTCCACCAGCAACAGTCACATAAGACGTCAAATGTCAAATATAATAATTACATTCACCAACCAAGGGTTGTGAATGTAACCAAGGTAACCGGTCACATGACCAAGAAAATGGCTACCCTTACAAGATAATCAACCAAAGCTAGAACCAGTCATTTAATAACAATTTTTCTACTCGTACATTCTCCCATTTTCACACAATGCTTCGTATAGTAAGATATTACAGATTTTCCAGACAGAATTAATGCATAATACCCCTTTTTAAAATTAAGACGTCCTCTCGAAGGTATAGTAGAAGTATGAAGACGAACGTGTCACAAAATCATTGAGTACATTAATTTTCGTATTAAAGGATAGAGTGGTTAACAACCCGAAATCATTCTATGAATAATTACATTAAAGCCCCACGAAATGTTTATAACCTATTCACAATAAAGATAGCCAGAAATTCAGTCTCTTTGGTTAATCGAAAATTTCACTAACAGTGATAATTGAATTTTACTTAGTACAATTTAGGTGTAGATATACCAGACGACACAGAACAGTTCGCTGATAATTACTGTTATCACATCCATATACTTCCAGGATCAAGACGAAGATTGTAGTTACTTACAGTTTCCCAAGTTGACAAATAAAATACATCAAAACCGACTGGTGACTATCACCACACGGCGATAGAATTACCCCGGATCAAAAGGGTACATTTTCCTCCTTTTTTCCTCTGCCAATACGTAATTTAAAGATCCAACAGCAAGAGCAAGATTTTTCTTCTTCTATCCTCCATTCAGAAAAAAAACAGATGACGACCGAAAATATTGTCGTTGTGTACAGAAACAATGCATCAAAAGTTAAGTTGGGTACAAGCTACAAGAGGGCAGCACAATACATGTCTTGAAGTTCACTGGAGGCTACTGCGTGCGGGAGGCTCCAATACTACTAGCACTTTGCAGAATGATAATATCAAATACAGTAGAGATACTACGCGACACTTACGGATTTCGCCTTGCTAAAACGGGAGACAATTCGACGGTGGCGCTCCTAGTGACTTGACCTGAACAAATCGCGCTAAATTCAAATATCAATGGAAATGTATAAATAAATTACGTCTAGAAAGAAAGTGTTATTGAGATATTAACTTCGAAGTTGCTAAAGCAATTCTGGATAAGTGAATGAAGAATTATTTTAAAGATTATTATTCAAAGACTGAAATTAGACATATAAACAAGAAGTGAAATGGACTGGTGTGAAATGGCTTTATCTTTCATTTATGCATTACTTTTTTAGCTTTAGCATTCCTGCCTGAACTCTTACGGTTGGATTTGTCCTTTTTATTTAAAAACATTGTATCATCACATCAAGACACTTGTCAATAAAAATATCGGCACATTCCTTACACATATGATGCAATGAATTAACATTTAATAGCTGGACAATTTTCCTCTTAACATGAAACCTACTAACAGAAAGATATTCCTTACACATATGATGCAATGGATTAACATTTAATAATAATAATAATAATAATAATAATAATAATAATAATAATAATAATAATAATAATAATAATAATAATAATAATAATAATAATAATGTTTTTGTTTTACGTCCCACTAACTATTCTTTTACGGTTTTCGGAGACGCCGAGGTGCCGGAATTTAGTCCCGCAGGAGTTCTTTTACGTGCCAATAAATCTACCGACACGGGGCTGACGTGTTTGAGCACCTTCAAATACCACCGGACTGAGCCAGGATCGAACTTGCCAAGTTGGGGTCAGAAGGCCAGCGCCTTAACCGTCTGAGCCACTCAGCCCGGCGAATTAACATTTAATAGCTGGACAATTTTCCTCCTAACATGAAGCCTACTAACAGAAAGATAATCTATAAAATCCCAGCTTTAATCTGAGAAGAGGGATAAAGAAAGAAAAGTATGAAAATGTTGTCGATAGTGATGCTTTAAGGAATATTTACGTACAATTAGAGCAAAAATGTAACATACACTTGGCTGTATTGTAGAGGATTTCTAAAGTCGCTGGCCTGGAAATGAACTGAACAGATCTTATAATTCTTATATAAGCGTAACGTCCCTTCTTGTACACTTTATTCAAATCGCTTCTGTGACATTTCAAAACCCACTTATCCCACCTACAACAGCACATCGGTATTGAAGGTTAACTGCTGCACTATAGAATAAAATATGCGTATTACATTTTATGCCAGTTAAAATATGGGTCGAGCAGGTCAGAAGATTATGAAGTACTATAAAAATCTCTGTAACTGAAGAATATATATAAAAACACAATATTACTTACATGTTCTTGTCACGAGGGAACCTGAAGAACGACCGCGCATTCTTCTCTACTTCGTAATTACTGCAGCCAAACACAGCACATACCTTTCTCCTCATGTTGAAAGGAGATATCAAGGAATGACACACACTACTATTTATTTATGTCAACTCACTGAAAATGCATAAATAACACCAAAAATTTCACACAAAAATACACGTGCTCTTATGAGAGAATCAGTACTGTTCAGGTCTATCCGCTATAGTGAGCTCCAGTAGCTGTCCCTCGATATCGCGCTCAGTGTCGCATTTTATCTCTACTGTATTTGATAATGTGGCTTATTTTAAATGCCCTTAAACTGTCCAATTTCCGTCAGAGCCTCCCCCTCCAAAAGATCAACATAGGGCTGGGCTCAGCAACAGACAATAATGGCGGAAAATTTTCAAATTTTTAGTGAGATTTAAGGTTCCTACTTAGCGTTTGTAGAAGTAACGAAGATGCAGGTTGGAATAAGAGCATAGAGAAACCCATGTAGACCGGAAACCTCCACAGTTAGCAAGTTGTTCGGTATTCATCGGAGTTCAATAGGTAAATGTTGTAACCACGAACACACATATCTTGATACTAGATACACAATTTTGAAAGTTTTCTCCTCATAAAATGATACCAAATCCAATATTAAATCGTCCTATCCAAAGAAAGCTAGGTTACCTCTTTTTTAAATGATACAGATAAATGCATACGTTAATTAAACCTTTGGGGCTTCTGCTGTAGAGAAAGGCATGATTCTCTTGTAATTTCTAAGTAATTTATCGAAATATATTTATTTAGTGATAAAAGGAATCAACGCATAAAGATTCACTACACGGAAATGTTAAAACCCCAAAACACAGGAACATTAACCATGTTTAAGAAAATAGAATATCAGGTTCATCTCAAGATAAATTCAAAGCATAAACAGAATCACCCCAGAAAATCATACATAGACCAAGGACAGGTCTCAAACAAATTCAATTAAATAGAAAACCAAAGAAAATAAAAATGTACTTTGAACGTAATAGCATCAGCACTACCAATCAGTGAGTTAAATAGTTATCACTATCACTATCACTATCAGCCATATTCAATCGTTTTTACGATGTGGCCTCTTTAAGTCCAAAGCAAGGTAGGTTTTCATGAGGTCTCTCCATCAGGGACGGTCTTGAGCGATGTTCTGCCAATTGATCCCAGTAATCTTCCGGATGTCTTTATCCCATCTGTCCGGTGGTCTTCCCCTTGGTCTGAGATGATCTTTCGGACACCACTCAAGCACAAGCTTTGTCCACCTACCATCAGTTCTCCGAGCAACATGGCCTGCCCACTGCCATTTTAGGGTAAATACCCTTTCTAAAATGTCACTGACCTTCGTGACTGACCTGATGTAATCTGCTCTCTTCCTGTCTTTCTTCGTCAAGCCTAGCATGAACCGTTCCATAGCTCTTTGGGTTGTTCTGTGTTTTTGCTTAACAAACTCGCTCAATGTCCAGGTTTCACAACCGTAAGTCAGTACGGGGAGAACACTCTGGTCAAAGACTATCTTCTTTAGGTGGGGTGGCATGTTGGATTTGAAGACTGAAGAATTTCTTCCGTAGGCTTGCCATCCTAGTTTGATACGTCGGAAGATTTCCGGCCTTAAGTCCCCTTTCATGTTTACAAGTTGCCCAAGATAGACAAATTCATTGACCTGTTGTAAAGTGGTGTTTCCCACATGCAGCTTTCCTGCTGGGGCCCACTTGTTAAGCATTACTTTGGTTTTAGAAAGGTTCATGGATAGTCCCACTTTTTGACAGGCTGAGACAAGATCATTTATTAGAGTTTGTAGTTCATCGATGTCGTTGGCCAAAAGTGTAATGTCGTCTGCAAACCTTAAATTGTTCAGCCTTTTCCCATTGATTTTGATTCCTGTGCTTTGCCAGTTGATTTTTGACATGGCCATTTCTAATACGGCTGAGAACAGCTTGGGAGATATGGGGTCGCCTTGCTTAACACCTCTTTGAATGGGAAAATCCGTGGTTGGCACATTGATGTTCACGAAGGCTGAAGAGGTTTCGTAGATATGCTGGAGAACTCTTATGTAGGCAGCATCGATGCCGTGTTCAGCTAAGGCTTGCATAACAGCAGCGTGGCTCACCGAGTCAAAAGCCTTTTCAAAGTCCACAAAGGCTAGACAGAGCGGCATTTGATATTCATTACTTCTGCTGATAACTTCACGAAGGGTGAGTATATGGTCGATTGTTCCAAAACCTCGGCGGAAACCTGCTTGTTCAATTGGTTGGGCAAAATCAAGCGTTGAACTGATTCTATTTGTCAGTACCTTGGTGAAAACCTTGTAAAGGACAGAAAGCAAGCTAATAGGACGATAGTTTCTGATGTCATGTATATTCCCTTTTTTGTGCAGGAGAATTATCATTGCTCTGTTCCAAGATGGAGGGATGAATGCATTGTGTAGGCAAGACGGGAATATTTTTGCCAAGTGGCTTAAAGTTTCATCACCAGCAAGTTTGAGAACGCTAACTGAAAGGTTATCGCTACCTGCGACTGATTCTTTTTTCATACTGTTTATAGCATGTCTGATCTCAGATGGGAGAACTTCCGGGACTTGGGAAATGTTGGATAAGTCAGGCAAGGACAGGTTATCATCAGCCTTCTCGTACAACTTGCTATAAAAGTTCCTGATGAACTCAAGAAGTTCTTCCCTATCAGTAATTCGTCCGTTGTCCCCATCTAATGCAATTAATTGCTTCTTCCCGATCTGTAGCTTCCTTTTAGCAGACTTCAAACTTGTTTTTTCAGATAAGCAAGTTCTCAGAGTATCTTCGTTGAATTTCTTTTAGTCGGCTTTAATTCTCTTTCTTATGGTTTTGCACAGCTCAGAGTACTGTATTTTGTCACAGTCAGACTGAATTTTCATTTCTCTCCTCCTCTTTAGCAGGTTCCTGGTATCGTCACTGAGTTTCTTATCACGAGTGTTATTCTTTTTCAACCCTCCAATTACTTCAGCTGTATCCATTAGCATTTTTGCCAGATTTTCACCAGTTGTGTCATGTAGGCTTTGTTGAAGGGCTTGATGGAATTTCTCTTTATTTTCTTCTAGATGTTTAAGATTTATTTGTTTCTTTTTCTCCCGCACTAGTTTAAGTCGATGTTCCCTAATGTTTAACTCGGCTCTAGCCCTTACTAGTCGGTGGTCACTACCAGTATTGAATCTGTTGAGGACTGATACATCTTTAATAATTTGAGGGATGTTACAGAGAACAAAATCGATCTCGTTGGTGAATTCAAAATTGGGACTTCTCCATGTCCATTTACGCCCTGGGTGTTTCTTAAAGAATGTGTTCATTACACGCATGTTGGTGCACTCGGCAAACTGGACCAATCTCTCCCCTCTCTCATTTCTCTCGTCTATCCCATAGTTTCCAATAACAGTTTCACCAGTCTTACAGGTTCCAACCTTCGCATTGAAGTCACCCATTACTATTTGAAAGTGACAGTCACTCCCCTTCTCACAGGTTTCATGTAGACTCTCATAAAAGAATTCTAACTCCTCGTCAGAGTGGCTTGATGTGGGCGCATATGCTTGCACAATGTGCACTTTGTATCTCTTAGAGAGTTTTAGAACTAATCGCGCAATTCTACTTGAAGTACCTTCTAATACAGAGACCTTGTTCACGAGATGTCGGTTGATTAGGAATCCTACTCCATTAAGCCCTCCTTCTGGTTCACCACAGTAATAGAACAAATTACCAGAATTCAAAAGGTAACACCCTTCTCCTTTACGGCGTACTTCAGATAGACCGATTACGCTCCAGTTGATCTTTCCAAGTTCATCTTCGAGCTCTTCTAATCTGTCATTGCTTAATAGAGAACGACAGTTGTACGTGCAGAGCTGGTAGGTTTGGATTTTTCCTGTGGTTGTTTCTCTTTCACGGGACATCAAAGTAGCACCCACCCGGAGATCCGATTGTGGGGCTATTTTACCTCCGGAATGTAGGAATTTCACCTTAATGTCACTCATTGCCTTTTGACTTAAAGGATGTGAAGCGTAATCACCACGCCTGCTTCATTGACGGATTGGTGATCCTCCCGCACTGATCGGCTCGCCGACCCAGCTTCCCGCTGGGATTGGTTACCCGAACCTTCCGCTGGGTTGCTCGGCTTAACGGGGACACCTCTTGTAGGTTACGTGCTTGGAGTTGGAGTGTGAGAGGCTAGAGGACTCAAACTTGCCGAGTCCTTATGTTATTGTTGCAAGATGGATTACAACGACGCATCACACTCCCATTAGTTAATATTTCAAAAACAATGTTGTACAACCAACACTACAGAAGCATTACCAAAACTTAGATCAACATCTCACGGGTTCTAAGCATCCCAACAGGAAGATGAAAGAGAAAGGGATACAACTCAACCAACAGAAGAAAAACACAGAAAGCACAGAATTAAAATCAATGCCAATTCCATGACTATAAGATAAACAATTTTCAAAGCAAGGGAAACTTTGACCCGATCTGTTGGAGACCTTCTTCGAATAAAGATGGTAGGGTTGCGCATAGTTTGTAGTCGACAACAGATCAGCCAAGCAACACCAAGCAAGAATAGTTTACAGATCAACACCAAATTCTCGTCAGAGCATAATAAACCCCATGCAATAAACAGGACGGAAATCGTGACCCCCCAAAAGCTTCAGGAGGGAATACAAACCGGAATTAAATAACCAACCTATTACATGGCATCAATAAGTAATTCATCCTCAATGGCACATCCAATCACATCAAAAGGCAAAGGTAAGACCTCAGATTAGATAACCAAGAAGGAAGATAAAGAGCGATGACCTACACAACGTACACTACCGGTTGTCCTTTACAGAACCACTGAGGAAAAGAGAACGCCAGAGGGTGGCACATAACATAAATAGAACCATATAATAGAACAAAGCAAACACAAGATTACGTCGGATTAGCTGGTAACGCAGAGAAACGTGAGATGAAGCAACCAAGGTACACGAAACCAAGAAGAATTTAATAACAAGACAAGGTAATTCACTATGAGTTCCAGATACACCCTTTAATTCATTCCAAAATCTACTGAGGCACAGAGGTACAATTAAAGGTAACACACGCCCATACCGAAGTGCCATAGCTACTAAATACTTGACACGATACCCAAGGAACGACCACTGACAAGACACACGGGTTAACTGATTAGAGTTTAAAATACAAACATCTTCCACACCATGATCTTCCTTCATAATTCCATCGCAATAAACATTAAATTAGAATTACTCCACCAAAACTGATCATAAATCAACGTTCTCAACCACACCGATTAGGTCCAAGAAGATACACGCTTCGGGGAAAGATCCCATTAGCAAAACCAAAACAACACTGACAACCAATAGATTAGGTAAATTACATTACACCAACAGCGATCTGCAACTCAAGAATGAAAACAAACCCTAGATACCACTAAGGTTGAGAGTTAAAGAAATTCAACAACAATGCTCAGGCAGTGTACAACTCAATTCCATAGCACTAAGAAAAGATAATAGAATTCCAATATAGTTTCCACCTAAGTAAGCAATGCTAACACCTTTACCAGATAAATGAGATTAGGGATAGTTTCACGCTTAGAACCAACCCAGAAGCAGTTGACAAGGCTAACCAAGGAGAGAACACAAGGTCATTGAGATATAGATAAGTACAAGGTATCAGTATGTAGGAAATGAAGCTCGATTAAGACACAGAGTCCATGCACTAGGCAAACGAACTATTATCTCCACCACTAACTAATCATACAACATCAAAACCAATAACCACTCCAAAATAAACGACATAGGACGTCCCTCGAATCACTACCAACCCCCCCCACACACACGCACAATGAAAAGATGACAAATGGAAATCATTCACGCAGTAAACACACTCCATTCATATCAACACAATTACTCTTTAGGATAACAATGATCAAGACACATCGTAATAAATTAATCCGGTATTCAACATTCTATGCGGAAACAACCAGGACATGATTCGTTAGGTTAAATTATCCACTTAGTGGATAGAAACTATCTGCAAGGTACAATTAGCAAGGTAAACAATATAAATTACTAAAATGGTAATTCAGTAGTACACCACACAAGCATTAGTTTTCAAATAAACAATGATGATAATTTGGGAAATAACTCAAGAACACTAAAACAGATAAGATTACCGGAAATTCACAGGTTACAAGTTATCAATCAGAAAATCATCCAAGAAGTTACCAAATGAACTATCCACAAATACTTAACACAAGGCAAATAATAAATTCACTCACCAATCAGTAGTATGCGTAACAAGTTCAATTAAGGGTATTAATTCTCCACCAACGTTACACTTAACACAAGGTTTCAAGAAGAAAAATCAGCAATTAACCGGGTTTAATTTGGGAAAGGTGAACACGCCTAATACGTTTAGCAATCGGATCACTGACTAAGACAGATACCGGAGTTAGAAGCTGCAATAAGGTACAAGGACCTTGATACCTGGGGGCAAGTTTTGCAGAAAACTTATGGACAGCCTTGCTGATGGGATAACACTTTACATAGACCTGATCACCAACGTTCAATTTTGATGATTTTCTGCCTTTATCATACCTATTTTTAACCTTTTCATAGGACACAGCCAAATTTTTCTTCGCTTCATTCCAAATCTTTTGGACATCTTTATGTTTAGACAATTCAGGCAACAGATCTTCAATAGACAACAGATTGGACATAGGAGAACATAAGGTCCATAGGTGTCTTTCCATGAGATTTATGAGTAGCACAGTTAAAAGCGTGGGCCAGCCAATGCAAACAAGAATCCCATTTGCATTGGTTGATTGGTTGTCGTGATGATATGCAATCAAAGCAGACCTTAAGTTTCTATTTAACCTTTCAGCATAAGAAGGATTCGGATAATACGGAGTGGTAGTAACGTGGGAGATGCACAATTCAAAAAGATATTTCCTGAAAGAATTGCTAGTGAAGGAACTAGCATTGTCAGAAACCAGAAACTTGGGAGGACTGAAGGATGAGAAGATGGAATTTAGGCAGTTAATCGAAGTACGGGAGTTGGTGGACCTGGTGGGAAATATCCAGCAAAATCTAGAGAAAGCATCAATACATACAAAGATATGAGTGTTTCCTAGAGAAGAGCGGGGAAAGGGTCCTACGTAGTCAATAAATAACCGTTCCATGGGGCGAGAGGCTTGGGACGATGACAGAAATCCAATTCTGTTGTTCAAGTTAGGCTTACTAATGCCACAAGATTGGCAAGATTTTATCATCGTTCTAATGTCATGATCCATTTTCTTCCAAATGAAAAACTGTCGAATCATTTCCCTGGTTTTGTAAGTACCTAGATGGCCACCGAAGGACGAAGAGTGATAGTACTTTAAAATGATGGGTACAAGAACCTTTGGAACAACGATTTTTAGACTACGGTCCTTCCGACGCTTACAACAAAGGACACCTTTAGACAGAGA
This sequence comes from Anabrus simplex, assembly GCF_040414725.1. Lineage (NCBI taxonomy): Eukaryota > Metazoa > Arthropoda > Insecta > Orthoptera > Tettigoniidae > Anabrus > Anabrus simplex. The sequence continues at coordinate 297,242,167 of NC_090270.1, forward strand.
ATAGAGTTTTACTTCCTTACCATCATTAAATGCGTATATGATCTTCTTCAATTCAGGATCCGACTTCTGATGATCTTCGAACTCATGATATACAATAGAGGAAAGTCTGAAAGGATTGCGCCGACACCAACAGCATTGACCTCAAGTTCCCCCACATTTGGGTTCAGTTCAGACTCGTCATTCCCTTTGAACATTCTACTTAAACAATCTGCAATGACATTCTCCGAACCTCTAATATGTCGAACGTTGAACTTGAAAGAAGAAATACGGACCGCCCACCTGGTTATCCTTCCGGTTCTTTTGGGCCTATCTAGTACCCAAGAAAGAGCCTGATTGTCTGTTTCCAACTCGAAATTCACATGTTCAATGAATAGTCTAAACTTTTCAAGAGCAAACAAGACTGCAAGACATTCTAGTTCATAGACGGAGTACTTTCTTTCCAAACTATTAAGAGTTCTAGATACGTAGGCAATAGGTCTACGTCCACCATCATACTCCTGCAAGAGTACCCCAGCAATAGCCTTATTGGAAGCATCGGTTTGCACAACGAATCGCTTGTTAAAATCAGGAATTGCCAATACTGGAGCATTGGTCAAGACAGCTTTTAGAGAATCGAAGACTACTTGTTGGGCGTTACCCCAGGTGAACTTCACATCTCTGCGTCTAAGATAATTCAAGGGAGCAGCAATTTCTGCAAAATTTGGAATAAATTTCCGAAAAAAATTGACCATACCAATGAAGCGGGCAACACCTTTAACGTCCCTAGGAGGTTTGAAGTCCCTGATAGCTTGAGTTTTGGAATGATCAATAGAAACACCTTCAGAAGAAACTACATGTCCTAGGAAGGACATGCTGGGTCTGGCGAATGCAACCTTTGATAACTTCACTGTCAGTCCGGCCTTCTTTAGCCGTTGCAAGACTTCCCTGATGTGTACCATACGTTCCTCAAAGGTATTCGAGAAAATTACCAAGTCGTCCAAAAAATTAAACACGAACTTGAATTTAATGTTCGAGAGAACGGAATTTAGCAGTCTCGACAACACAGCTGCTCCACAGCTCAAACAAAACGGGAGCCCCAGGAACTCATACAGGTTCCAGTCGGTTATAAAAGCAGTAAGAGGAATGGATCTCTTGGATAAAGGTACTTGATAGTATGCTTGGTTCAAATCAAGAACGGTGAAAAATTTCGCCCCAGAAAACCATCCGAAACAAGTGTCGAGATCTTGCACGGGGATAGATTGGAGTACTATCTTACTGTTCAAGGCTCGATAGTCTATCACAGCACGAAAACCGCCAGAGGGCTTAGGCACTAAGAACACCGGAGACGCATACGGAGAGGTGGAAGGTCTGATAACTCAATATTTTTCCATCTGTTCCACAATCTTCTTCAATGCCAGCATACGTGGTGGAGATAGACGATACGGAGGAGATCTAACCGGTTGATGGTCTAACAACTCAATGTCATATTCTAGGACATCAGTCAACCCTAATTTACTTGTTAAGACTTCCGGAAATTCTTTACAGGGGTTACGCACTTGTTCAGCTTCAATTTCCCCTAGATGTCCCAGATCAATGCAATTCAGATCACTATCGTCGTCAGGAGACGGGTAACCTACACACGAAGCAATCGGTATCTTCAACGGAGCATCAACCAAAGCAAACTTAATGTCAGGTGAAAATTTTAAAAAGAAATTCCTACTCTGTAAGTCTAACACTAGGTCCACACTAGTCAGAAAATCCGAACCAAGAATTATATTGCAAGACATGTTCGGTGTTACCAAACATTTTACCTTCCAGGTAAATCCACCAATCCTCAACTTAAAATTCACTGAACCTAAAATTTTCAAAAACTGAGAATTAGCAATGACGCATTTGACATTACTAGATTCCAGTTCAGGCAATTTACATGAAGATTTCATTCTATAGTACCATGTCGAATTAATTAGGCACACTACACTTCCGGTATCAAGTAAGGCATTTACCGGTTCATTATTGATTTCTACCGAAGTACAAGTACTCTGGGAGGGAACATGAACAGAAATCTTGTTACATAGATCTGGGCAAATAATTTTTTCAGAAGTACAAGGATTTGCAACGCTAGGCCTGTTACATTCCAACTCGTTGTCTTCTAGTCATTGATTACTATTCTGAACTGACAAAGGACAGTTTTTCTTGACATGTTGTTTGGATCCACAGGAATAGCAACCACCAGAATAACATTTAACAACTGGACAAGTGTTCCTCAAATGACCCCTAGATCCACAATTGAAACATTTGCGAACATTTCCATCCTTAGAAACTGAAGAGATAATAGGATTCCCTTGTCTAACAGGAGGAGGAAGGTTGACAGGTCCGGTAAAGTCACCATGTTTGACATCCTCAGCGAATGAGCATGCCTCTTCCAGTTCTCGAAAATTGTCGGGACATCGGGTCAACGAGAGGTAGGAACGATACGAGGATGATATGCCTTTTAAAATCCTAGCTAACATCTCACTTTCCTGAACAGAAATCATAAATACTTCGCAGTAAAATCTTACGTCCAAAACATAACAAATTTTCATGTAGAAACTGAGTTCGGAAACAGTGTTGAGGAATTAAGCTCTGGAGAGCAAGAGATGGAATGAACTTCCCTAGTACTAGTTCATGGAAAGCATTGATGGATAGGTTCCGTGATATAGCTTCCGAGATCTCTCTTTTTAAAATCCTTTCACAGTGAGAAAAAAGAGCACGAAAAATACCTAAATCGTCCACAGAATAAACATTAGCTGACTCCGTCAACTCCACAAGAAATCTTAAAAACCTGATGCTTTCTTCAATAGAATTAACTGAAAAATTGTTTACTCTTTTAAAAATCTCCCTCAAACAATTAGGAGATGACGCAGAATTAACTCGGGTTAACAAGTTTTCTAGAATAGAAGGTGTGATACCACAGTTACATTGGTTATGTAGAGAGGATACCATAGTAGTTGAAGAAGGTTCAGACGTAGGCATGATGGAGTTAACTTTCTCAGAAAATCCCATATTACTAAAATCTTTGTTGATCAACAAAAGGTCAAGTTAGGCTGAAATGCCCGAAACAATAGTTATTAAGTTAATACATTCTGACACAATTTCGTCCTCAGGTTTAACAGCAAGAATGTTCTGAATGCGCCCAAGATAGTGATGAGTTCTTTTAACCTGTTCACTTGAGCTCTTAAGGGAGGTAATTCAGAAAATTCTTCCCTAATGACGTTAATTTCTTGCAACGAGTCACACATCACACTTAAAAATTCCCCACATTTAGTTCGATCAATAATGGACAGATTAATAGGAACATGAACATTTGCTGTCAGTAAGGCAGCACACTCTCCTATGGTACCAGGTTCCTCTAAATTACGGATCGACAGTTCATATATCAACTCAGCCTTTCGAAGCTGATAGGGAAATATCACCATACGAGACATACTTTGTGGGTAAGGAACACTGAAACAAGATTACACTTAATACACACTTCCTTCGCTAAATTATTTCCAACTAGAGTACAGGCGGATCAACACCCCAAAGAAAGGTTATGAGCAACGCATAAGAGCCTTTAGACACCGAGAAAACGATTAGAGATGCAGTAATCTTTACTTCGCAGTTAATTCGGGTAGGCCAAACTCGTAGAATCATCAAACACAAGGCAGAAAGAAACAGATACACACAAAGACAAACAACAGTGTGAGATGTTTTCACTTTTCTTCATGTAAATAAAATTCTCAGTTACAGGACTGAGAAGTTACTAAGAGAAAAACAAATAAAATAACTCACCGTTTGTCAGCCTTACTATTAGATCAAAGCAAATTTCCAGCAGCAAGCTAGCATACCAAGCTCCCAAGCCAAAGAATTAGGAATTCATAACCCTCAGATACCTCAAACTCCAGCAATGGGCTCCCACCAGATGATAAAATGAACATGGAACAGAAATAAATTAGCATTAACACAATTCATATCTTGCCTTCCCCTTTACAATTGAGTACCTTTAAAATGTACCTTATTATTTTAGTCAGTATTCAACAATTTTAAAGATAGGTAAAATGACCTCCAACAGATACCAAAAGGGAAATTAATTCACAGGGAAAATTAAAATGCAAACCAAACCAAAGAACCACGCTCTGCTACCAAAAACACTATCGCGTACTTTCAAGGAGGTATAGCACGATAGTATTTTCACGAAAATACTAGTGCCCACCAAGGTCAGGTGAATAAAGAATAAATCATTTACTACCAAGTAAAATAAGTTAATACTGACTAAAATAAAACAACAGACTTAGGTTAAACAGGAACTTTAATAATAGGAAAGAAAAGGTTGGCACAAAACAAATAATAAGTCCTGCATATAAGGTACAGGGAAGATTAAATTAAATTAGGAAGCCTAGGACATCAAGTTAGATCCAAATTAAAATCAAAAGAAACTGCTTTCACTATTCAAATCGTAGGATAAATCTGGAATTTATTTCAGGGTAATTTAGGAAACGTAGTACTTAATGAAAGTCCCAACCCTAAGATCTTGGTTTGATTACACAATGGTAGTAGAGTAGAAAATGCTTTTCCATGACTACTTCAGAAGTCAATCAACATAAATCAGAAAAGCCAAGTTACATATCCCCAAAATACACCAAGAGCAGATCAGGCGCGCGTAATAAAAATAAAACATAGAGGAGAAATTAGAAATAAAAGCCACCAAGAAAAATAATTATTTAGTTTAAAATGTTAATACATTAGAACACCAAGAACCGCAGAAATACGAAGCACGAATTCCGATTCACATACCCCACCAGAACAAAAACACAATCAACTAACATCATATGTCCACCAGCAACAGTCACATAAGACGTCAAATGTCAAATATAATAATTACATTCACCAACCAAGGGTTGTGAATGTAATCAAGGTAACCGGTCACATGACCAAGAAAATGGCTACCCTTACAAGATAATCAACCAAAGCTAGAACCAGTCATTTAATAACAATTTTTCTACTCGTACATTCTCCCATTTTCACACAATGCTTCGTATAGTAAGATATTAAAGATTTTCCAGACAGGATTAATGCATAATACCCCTTTTTAAAATTAAGACGTGCTCTCGAAGGTATAGTAGAAGTATGAAGACGAACTTGTCACAAAATCATTAAATACATTAATTTTCGTATTAAAGGATAGAGTGGTTAACAACCCGAAATCATTCTATGAATAATTACATTAAAGCCCCACGAAATGTTTATAACCTATTCACAATAAAGATAGCCAGAAATTCAGTCTCTTTGGTTAATCGAAAATTTCACTGACAGTGATAATTGAATTTTACTTAGTACAATTTAGGTGTAGATATACCAGACGACACAGAACAGTTCGCTGATAATTACTGTTATCACATCCATATACTTCCAGGATCAAGACGAAGATTGTAGTTACTTACAGTTTCCCAAGTTGACAAATAAAATACATCAAAACCGACAGGTGACTATCACCACACGGCGATAGAATTACCCCGGATCAAAAGGGTACATTTTCCTCCTTTTTTTTCCTCTGCCAATACGTAATTTAAAGATTCAACAGCAAGAGCAAGATTTTTCTTCTTCTATCCTCCATTCAGAAAAAAAAAACCAGATGACGACCGAAAATATTGTCGTTGTGTACAGAAACAATGCAGTACAAGTTAAGTTGGGTACATGCTACAAGGGGGCAGCACAATACATGTCTTGAAGTTCACTGGAGGCTATTGCCTGCGGGAGGCACCAGTACTACTAGCACTTTGTAGAATGATAATGTGGCTTATTTTAAATGACCTTAAACTGTCCAATTTCCGTCAGAACATAAATATGATTGTAAATAAAGGGTACAGATCTCTGCACATGGTTATGAGGGTGTTTAGGGGATGTAGTAAGGATGTAAAGGAGAGTGCATATAAGTCTCTGGTAAGACCCCAACTAGAGTATGGTTCCAGTGTATGGGACCCTCACCAGGATTACCTGATTCAAGAACTGGAAAAAATCCAAAGAAAAGCAGCTTGATTTGTTCTGGGTGATTTCCGACAAAAGAGTAGTGTTACAGAAATGTTGCAAAGTTTGGGTTGGGAAGAATTGAGAGAAAGAAGAAGAGCTGCTTGACTAAGTGGTATGTTCCGAGCTGTCAGCGGAGAGATGGCGTGGAATGACATTAGTAGACGAATAAGTTTGAATGGCGTTTATAAAAGTAGGAAAGATCACAATATGAAGATAAAGTTGGAATTCAAGAGGACAAACTGGGGCAAATATTCATTTATAGGAAGGGGAGTTAGGGATTGGAATAACTTACCAAGGGAGACGTTCAATAAATTTCCAATTTCTTTGAAATCGTTTAGGAAAAGGCTAGGAAAGCAACAGATAGGGAATCTGCCACCTGGGCGACTGCCCTAAATGCAAATCAGTATTGATTGATTGACAACTATTTTGGACAAAATCCAAGAGTACACTGAAAAATTTGAGACTAAAAACTGAATATTTTTTAACAAAACCAAATCGGTTATTTGAATTCTTGGCTATACATTTTTGAAAATTCTCTGAAGAATGTTTATTTCAGGCTCGTAAGAGTATACATTTTGTTTATTTCTAGCTAATGGGCATTTTATATTACTTAAATTGATCACTTGTCCATCAATCACTCAAATCATAGTTCATATAAGAAGACATAATGCATTGCTGCATAATAATATTTATACTTTTATTTGTGTACATGGTTGATGAAATATTCATCTTATCTTACTGAAATTTCTTCCATGTGAAGAGAAAGTATAATCTTTTTCATTTAAAAAAGTATGTATTAGTGAATGTATTTATACTAAAATCTCAAAACTGGTACGAACACATTATTGAATATCAGGTACCGGTAACAAGACAAATTTTGGTAATTATGAAAAAATGGCCTTATTTACACATAAACTGTAAAAATACTTTTTCTATTCATAATTAACATACTTTCATGAGAGAATTTTTTACCAAGTCCTATCATTTACAGCCAACAGCATCCTGTATTTACTTATGACCAAACAATAACTTATACGCTTTTCAGTCTGTCAAACATAAATATAATACTTAGAATACTATAAAATACCCTTAAAATGTGAATTAATTGTTCCATATTTTTTACGGACTGAAAAGCTTACTAGTAGGGATCGGAAGTTTATGCATTTGCATGGATTTTTCCCACCATTGTATGAATATGTTGGTAAATTATTTATGCAAATCACTAAAATCTGAACATAATAGGACCACTTTAATTGTGCATAAAAATGTATATTTTGTCTTTTTAAATAGATGCATCATATTTTGGGTTTTATGTCCTCAAATGGCATATTAAAAGGATATTATAATTTTTATTGTGCTTATAAATGCATGTTATGGGATTTGCTACTAATGTTTAATATGCTCCGCGAGTGCAAGGAATGTGATTGATTACAATGATGACTCATAGATCATCATCATCATCATTTCTTCGCTCCAGCAAGACGGGTGCGGTTGTGTACGAGCCTCCTCCAGTTTGTTCTATCCCTCCACAGATGATGTTCATATATGCGACACCAGTTCACATCTCTAATTTCAAGGTCCTTCATTATCTGTTTTTCCCAAACATCATGAGGTCTTCCTCTTGGTCTCTTCCCAGGAACATTGGGTCAAAGTATGTTCGAGGAGTCCTGTGAGGGTTCATTCTTTTCCTGTGATCATACCATTGCAATCTCTTCACTTCTGGAGTCTCCAGCAAGCTTCTTTCCAATCCAAGCTGTTGTCGGATATCCACATTCCTTATTTTATCCATTTTTGTTTTTTGTAGACTAGAACGGAGAAACTTCATTTCTGTTGCCTGAAGACGACTCTTTGTTGGTCCAGTAAGTGTTGCTGCTTTCAGGCCATAAGCTGATCTTGGAAACTAACGGAAATGTTTCATCCCAAAGTATTTGATGTACAGCGTGATAGAATTTGGAAGCTTTCTGTATTCTGTTACTAATCTCTTGATGTATGGTATTATCTGATGACAGAAAACTACCTAAATACTGGAAACTGTCTACAATATCCATCTGCTCATTTCCAGTTCTTAGATGAACAGTTGGAGAGTTTCTACTCATCACCAAGCCAACTGTCTTTGTTTTGCTGATTTTGAGATCAAAGGTTGTATGATGTCATTGGGCACTTTCTTATGTCTCAAACATTCGCGTATATGCCTGCGTGGTACTTGGTCATATGCTTTCTCGATGTCCAGTAAAACAGTTATAAGTGTTTTACCTTTCTCCCAATACTTTTCATAGAGCATTTTGGTTGCAAAAATGAGGTCTATAGTTGATCTATGAGGTGGTCTAAATCCATTTTGTTTCTCCTCAAGTGTAGGTTCAACATATTTTCTAATCCTGCTCAAGGATGGATTCGTAGATTTTGAGGCCATATAACAGCAGAGTTATACCTCTGTAGTTGGTACATTTCTTTCTATCACCTTTTTTCAACAATGGGATGATGACTCCTTGCTTCCAGTCATTGGGTATTTCCAGATTCTATTTAGTACCCTGTACATCCACTGTTGTCCTACCTCTCCTAGTGCTTTGATCATCTCAACACTTAATTCATCTGATCCAGTTGATGTGTTGTTTTTCAGCTTAGATATTGCTGTCTCTACTTCCAATCATGTCAGATTAGTGGTATTAGTTGCTTTCAAGAATAATATTGAAGAAGTTTTGACTCATAGATAAGAGTGCTTATTCAGATTTTTTTTTTTTTTTTTTTTTTTTACAAGTCGTTTTAAGTCGTACTGACACAGATAGGTCTTACGACGATGCATGAAGCTGATGTCATATGTCTATGATGCAATCCTGGCGTTTCCCCAAACACACTTAGGAATTTGTGTTGCCAATCTTGCTATTTTACACTAAACCAAGCGGTTTTGAGTTATTGTTTAGCTACAAGAAGTTGAAAATTCAATACTGCTTGTATAGGGAATTAGTTACTTTTTGAAGACCTTTAACTTAAAAAAAATGAATTTATCATTGTTGGTATAGGGATTTAGCTATATTTCCATGACTGGGTTACAGATAAAAAATTTTTATTTTATGGAAATAAGCTCAAATTGATGATGCATATTTTGTTGCATATTTAGTTACTCTTTAAGGCATAAATGTATACTTATTTATGCAGTTTTTTAGGGCATGAACATCTGATCCCTCCTAATAAGTTATACTAACTGAGTTAAAAACTGAAAAAAAAATGGCTTTGTACTTAACAAACTAGTACAAGAATATTCTTTACAATTTGCTTTATGTCACACCGACACAGATAAGTCTTATGGCGACGATGGGATAGAAAAGATCAAGGAGTGGGAAGGAAGCGGCCATGGCCTTAATTAAGGTACAGTCCCAGCATTTGCTGGGAAACCAAAGAAATGGGAAATGCAAATGGGAAACCAAAGAAAACCATCTTCAAGGCTGCTGGCAGTAGGGGTTTGAACCCACTATCTCCTGGATGCAAGCTCACAGATGCATGCCCCTAACCGTACAATTTGTTTTAAGTTTAGTTAAGCTTTTCACTGCCATATTGGTCTTAGATACAGTTTTAACCCCATACAGTCACAAACAATATGACGAATATATCTAATCCACAACCCCATTAGACATCCGGATGCTCTAATGAACAACATCTTTGTGACACATACCAATGCCTAATGGTTGTAATATTGTAATGTATCAGCTGATGATGACTGTAAACAGTCGAAACCGGTACTGAAGTGAATCTGCTCATAATAAGTAGTATTGATATGTGGAACATCTTTCTTGTCTATATACGTGCATCCAATCAATATGGAAATTAAACTTATAAATAATGATTTGCCTCAGGTGCGAGAATTTGGAGTATGAATCCCAGGTAAGGGAATCCTCTCATAGCTTCATTTCCATTTACTGAAACATGGGACAACCTCAAGACAAACATTAACTCTTCTTTCCCTGAACCAATTACTAAGCCTCCCCAAGCTAAGCACCCCTGGATATCGAACACCACTCTACTGCTGATAGAAGAGAGGAGCATATTGAAGAAACGAGGCATTCAAACCAAGCAATACGAAGAAGCATACAGTGACTTGTTGATTAAGAGAACCCAGGAATTTGGAAGCGTGGGGGCACTACCTGCTTCACAATGCAGTGCAGTTTTCCTAGAAAGATCACAGATTTATAGTGCTTATACTGTAGTTTGCAGTTGCAGGAATTTGTGCAGTAATTAGAGTCTAACTTTAAAAGGGATGGAAGGAAAGAAATTTGGGGTTTTAAATTTGAACACAAATATTAAGGTTTTAGAAGCTAAGTGAGAAAGACAAATCATCTGTTAAGCAGATCGTAGCTAAGTTTAAAATTGGAAAAGTTCAAGTCTACGACATTCTTAACAAAAAGACAGAATTAAATGAAGAGTAGTTGCAGAGAAACGGAGCCGTGAAACAAAACGTCATATTAACTAGGAATGAAGAAATAAACAAAACTGTTTGGGAATGGTTTGTAGTACAACTCTTTGGTTGAATGGTCAGCGTTGAGGCATTCGGTTCAGAGGGTCCTGAGTTCAATTTCCAGCCGGGTCAGGGATTTTAATCACGTGTGATTAATTGTTCCGGCTCAGGGACTGGTTGGTTGTGTTTGTCCCGACACTCTCCTCTTCATATTCAGACAACACACTACACTACCAACCACCACAGAAACATGCAATAGTGAATACATCTTCAGATAGGGTTGGCATCAGGAAGGGCATCCAGCCGTAAAACAGGGCCAAATCCACGTGTACGACACATTTTGCACCCTTGACCCAACAAGGTATGGGAAAAGTGGTAGAAGAAGAAGAAGAAGAAGAAGTTTGGGAATGATTTGTTAGAGCAAGAACAAGAAATTTGTCCATGTCAGGGACAATGCTTACAACACCATGTAAGGAAAGTTGCACAAAAGCTTGGAAAGGAAGAATTTTTAATACCAATGTAGTTGGTCCATTATTGGACAATATAAATTTTCCAGCTAACTCATTCCTTGCTGCCAGCGTTTTGCACCAGTGTGCTAAGTTGGGCTCATCGGTTGGTAAATAGCACACGTACCAAGACGCATGGCTAATGCATACCGTGGAGGCCACTGCGTAGGCTACTTGGAGCCACCGGCAGTGCCAATGCACTATGAGAGACTTTGTCTCATTTTCAAAAATTGATGCCTGCCTGGCCATCAGATGACAAAGATGTTGATTCCCATAGGAAACCTGAATATTTGTTCTGAATGGATAAATTTATAACACCAATATAGTTGGTTCGTTATTGGACATTATAAATTTTCCAGCTAACTCATTCCTGGTTGCCAGCATTTCACTCCAGTGTGATAAGTTGGGCTCATCAGTTGGTAAATAGCACACCTACCAAGACGCATGGCTAGTGCATACCGTGGAGGCCACTGCGTAGGCTACTTGGTGCAGAATGCAGAATGAAAGACTTTGTCTCATTTTCAAAAATTGATACCTGCCTGGCCATCAGAAGAATTTACCACTTCCAATGGGTGGTTGGAAAGCTTTAAAAGACAACTTCAGATAATGTTGAAGGAAATCTGCGGAGAGGCTGGAGATGTCGCTGAGGAAACGTTGGCAGATTGGACTTCAAACATTGGCTCTCTAATGAAATAATTTGAATCCTGGATGTTGAAATGAAATGGCGTATGGCTTTTAGTGCCGGGAGAGTCCGAGGATATGTTCGGCTTGCCAGGTGCAGGTCTTTTGATTTGACACCCGTAGGCGAACTGCGCGCCGTGATAAGGATGAAATGATGATGAAGATGACACATACACCCAGCCCCTGTGCCAGCGAAATTAACCAATGATGGTTGAAATTCCTGACCCTGCCGGGAATCGAACCCGAGACCCCTGTGACCAAAGGCCAGTACACTAACCATTTAGCCATGGAGCCGGACATCCTAGACGTTACCTAATAGTAATGAAACCGGACTAGGTTTCCGAGCCCTACCTACAACTTATCTCATTTTTGTTCCATATTGGCATCAACTCAACTAAGTTGAGTCCTACCTAGCAAATCATTATCTCTGAAAGGGAAAAGATGTAGAAGAAGAAAACTTTCCAAAAATAAATGTGCAGTTTTTTATGTGGTTTTCTTTCTGGGGAATTTGAAAAGCCATTAGTTATAGAAAAAGCAGCAAAACCTAGATGCTTCAAAAACATTGATTTAAAGAGTCTACCTGTTGATTGGAAATCCAACAAAAGGGATGACATCACATCTAATGGAAGAATGGTTGACATCTCATATCATTTTACAAAGTTTATTCCACCTACTCAATAACCTTGAATGGTTGGCATCTTTCAATTCGTGAATGAAGCAACAAACCAGGAACTCATTGTATTTCTCAGCCTCCGTGGCTCAGGCCACTCCATATGAGATTTGTGCTGGACAAAGCGGAGGTGGGACAGGTTTTTCTCCGGGTACTTCAGTTTTCCCTGTCATATTTCATTCCAGCAACACTCTCCATTAATATTTCATTTCATCTTATCAGTCATTTATCACTGCCCCAGAGGAGTGTGGCAGGCTTTAGCAGCCGGCACATTTCCTATCCTCGCCGCTAAATGGGTGCTTCATTAATTCCATTGCTGACCCAGTCGAATGACTGGAAACAGGCTGTGGATTTTCATTCATTGTATTTCTCGACAATACTACATGTTATCCAGCAATACAGCTTTCCAACGTTAAGCTCGCATGGTTCCTTCTGAATGCTTTTAGTGTAACTCAGCCAATGGACAATCATCATCAATGTCCCACTCCATTTAAAGTTAAAAACTTCATGATTGTTCCGTATTGAATAGAGAAATAAGAAGATGTACAATATTATAGGGAAGGATCCACCTTTCAATACTCCGTAGTAAAAAGTAGTTACAACCTGTTTATTGGGACCGGTTTCAACACATTTCAAGTGTCATCATCAGCCAATTAGCGAAGATCTTAAAACAACTAATATATTGAAACAGGTTGTAACTACTTTTTACTACGGAGTATTGAAAGGTGGATCCTTCCCTATAATATTGTACATCTTCTTATTGTCCCACTCCAGTCGCTCGGGTGTGGTTCCAATGGACAATGGCATCATTAACTGTTTGAAGATCATTTGCAGAAAACTGATAATGACCTCATTGCTTGAAAACATGGAATCAGCGGTCTCTGCCACCGAACTGGTTAAGTCTGTCTCTGTGCTCTATGCTGTAATTTGGATTGCAGAAACAGTGAAAGGGGTATTACCAAATACGGTAAGTCAATGATTTCATAGAGCAAAGTTTGTCTTACACCAAGATGAAGGAACCATAATAAACAAAAACATTGATGTGCTGCAAAATACTCTCGAACATGGCAATGTCAGTGCAGAAGATTATGTGCCCACTGATCTAGAAGTTGAGACAGAGGTGGCATTAGAAAACATAGAAGAGTTCATCACCCATCACCTTCAGGAAAAGAAAACAGAAATTGATGGCGATGATGATGAGAACAAAGGTGATGGAGAATATGGTTTATGTAATGTAACTGACATGCCCTATCAGCCATAAAAGGACACTGAATGATGCAGAATTCTTCAACATTATTTGGCATATCTGCATTTTGATTGAGAACTGTGTTACCAGTATACAATTCTGGATTAGGGCCTACTGGAAGAAGTAAAGGCTTTTTGCGGATGATGTTATTCTCTATAGAGTGATAAATAAGTTACAAGATTGTGAGCAACTGCAACGTGACCTCGAAAATATTGTGAGATGGACAGCAAGCAATGGTATGTTGATAAACGGGGTTAAAAGTTAGGTTGTGAGTTTCACAAATAGGAAAAGTCCTCTCAGTTTTAATTACTGCGTTGATGGGGTGAAAGTTCCTTTTGGGGATCATTGTAAGTATCTAGGTGTTAATATCAGGAAAGATCTTCATTGGGGTAATCACATAAATGGGATTGTAAATAAAGGGTACAGATCTCTGCACATGGTTATGAGGGTGTTTAGGGGTTGTAGTAAGGATATAAAGGAGAGTGCATATAAGTCTCTGGTAAGACCCCAACTAGAGTATGGTTCCAGTGTATGGTACCCTCACCAGGATTACCTGATTCAAGAACTGGAAAAAATCCAAAGAAAAGCAGCTCGTTTTGTTCTGGGTGATTTCTGACAAAAGAGTAGCGTTACAAAAATGTTGCAATGTTTGGGTTGGGAAGAATTGAGAGAAAGAAGAAGAGCTGCTTGACTAAGTGGTATGTTCTGAGCTGTCAGCGGAGAGATGGCATGGAATGACATTAGTAGACGAATAAGTTTGAATGGCGTTTATAAACGTAGGAAAGATCACAATATGAAGATAAAGTTGGAATTCAAGAGGACAAACTGGGGCAAATATTCATTTATAGGAAGGGGAGTTAGGGATTGGAATAACTTACCAAGGGAGATGTTCAATAAATTTCCAATTTCTTTGAAATCATTTAGGAAAAGGCTAGGAAAGCAACAGATAGGGAATCTGCCACCTGGGCGACTGCCCTAAATGCAGATCAGTATTGATTGATTGATTGATTGTAAATGACAGTATTATTATTGGTATTATTTTTATAAAACGTATGTGTACCAAATAAGTGTATGTATTGTACTACTGTGCACTGTGAGGAAATTCTAAGAAAGAACAGATTTGTGTTAGTGCTGATGAACTAGTGTATATAAGTGTGTGATTAGCATTATTGTATCTACTACCACACCAAGTCATATACATCTACTGCGGGGTTATCTAATGGGGGTAAGTACTTACGATTTATATTTTTTAACCGCCTTTATGAACCAAAATCCTGCATTCAGCGGAAAAAATTTCCAGTCCCTTGGGTTTCTGCTGAGGACAGGTTTTACTGTAATATAAAATGATGGCTCTGTTAGTGAGACATTTCACTGTGTAACTGGCTATGTACTAAACCAAACTACCATTTAAGACATCCCATGCCATCTATCACTGTATGTAAATTATAAAGTACAACAGTAAAGACATAGTTACAAAATTTAATTTACCTGACTCTGTAGTGTAGTGGTAGTGTGATTAGCTGCGACCCTTGGAGGCCCGGGTTCGATTCCCAGCTCTACCATGAAATTTGAAAAGTGGTACAAGACTCAGCCTCAGGAGGTCACTGAGTAGAATGTTTTTGATTCCCATCTCAGCCATCCTCGAAGTGGTTCTCCAGTCAAATGCTGGGATTGTACTTAAGGCCACAGCTGCAGCTTCCTTGCCTATCCTTTCCAATCATTCCATCCTCAACAAGGCCCCCTGTTCAGCATAGCAGTCACGTATCAAGTAATCCAGTTATATCCCTCACCAAGATGCCTCACGCTCCAGGACTGCCCTTCAGTCGGATCCCTTGCAGGGTCCAGAGGAAATGCCAACCTTGGAAGTTAAACGGATAATATAATGAAATGAAATTAAAATAATGATATATGAATTGTGTGTGTACAATAAAATTTCATTCTTTAAGTACATACAACCTACATTACTATTGCAGACCACTTGCAGACCCCAGGGGTCCACAGACCAGTTTGGAAATGCCTGGTCTATGAAGTACGAAGACTATGCAGAATGTCTTTAGCAGACCGTAAACCGTAATTCTGAGGACAATGGGATTCTTCTCATTTGAAAGAGCGATGTTTCTCGACCTTGGAACCTGCAAGCGCAACTCATCCCAGTGGTGGTTCCTCCACAGTGTGGGAAGAAAGCACAGGCAGTGGTGAGTTAGACACGGTGGAAGATGGATCTGTCGCACCGCGATTTTTGCGCAATGATTTTTTATGATTATAAAAAGAATTTGCGCCGAAGAATGTCATTCTTCTTTGCTGTGTGCTTTTGGTGAGGCTTCCCCTTCTAGGGCTACAGTTGGAAATTTGTTTTGTGAGTTTTCAAGGGATTGGCAATTAATTGAAGATGAACCTCATCCTGGTTGCCCAGTAACAGCTGTGACTCAGGAAAACGTTCATGCTGTGAGGAAAATGATCAAAGAAGATCCACATATCTTACATTTTGTGACATTGAAGGGGCCCTAAATATTGGGTCAACAGCAGCACAGCGCAGACCAACATTCACAATTATTTAGGCCTTACCAAGAGGTGTGGCTGTTGGGTGTCACATTCCCTGACAGAAAGCCAAAAGGAGGCGAGAGTGGACTGGTGTCGCTTCATGCTAGAAAAATTCAATGGAGGGCAGTCCCAAGACACCTACAATATCACAGGTGATAAAGCATGGGTCTACCATTATGAACCTGAAACGAAGAGACGATCTTCTGTGTGGTGCTATCCAGGAGAGGAACCACCTGCAAAAGTTTGATGAAGTCGGAGCTCTGGAAAGAAGATGGTGGCAACTTTTATTTTTATGAAAATGGAGCATCTTCCCTCCGTGACCTTGGACATGTAGTACAGTCAATGCTGAATGGTAGTGAATGATTGTCTTCCCAAAGTCCTCGCTACATGGAGGTCACAGCAACCGAAGTCCAAGAGTGAGCACCTTCTGCTGGATCATGGCAATGCATCCGTACACAGAGCTGCCAGAACAATGGACTTTTTGGAAAAGGAAAATGCGAGTGTTACCTTGTCCCCCCTATTTACCTGACCTGGCCCCATATGACTGCTTTCTGTTACCTAAGACCAAGGAAAAAATTTTTGGGCAGCATTTTTCATAAGAGTAAGAGGCCATTGCAGCGTATGAGAGTGCACTCTAAGTGACATCCCGAAAGAAGCTTGGACTGAGTCGTTTTCTAAGTGGTTTCAGAGAATGGAAAAATGTATATGTGCTAATGGAGAGTATTTTGAAAAAGTACTAATTGTTGATTTTCAAATACATTTTTTTTCCTGACACTCTGCATAGCCCTCATAAGATGTTTCCCAAACAAGTGTGCAAAGAATGTTGAAATACTGTAGCTCGGGCTAAAATCATACCATCTGTGTCTGGCCAATGCGCTGAATGAAGATGATCCCAACAATCATGTGGAATTTGCCGAGATCTGGCTCGCAATGCTTGAAGATAATCCTGAAGTGACGCACTACATATATGGACTGAAGAAGCAAAATTTCACAAATCAGGTAGTGTTAAGTCACAACTGCGTGTACTGCCACCCCGCAAACCCACATATTGTGCCCTATAATGCCTTGGTTCCCATCAGGCAAACGCCGAGATCGAATCAAGTGCATTATAGTGACCAATACGTCCACCAAAGTGGGTATACTTGGCACATAGCTTACCTTGCGATGCGTATCCACTCTCAGCAGCTCAGGAGAACAAGAATCAGGGGATCAGGGTATAAACAAGGGCCTAATTAGATAAATAAAGAGGATACCAAAAAGTGCAAGGTAAGAGTAGATCCTACTAAAAATAACTGAAAACTTTGCTGCATTCAAAGTTTTACAATAAGGGGTTTATTACAGTAAAATCAATATTGATGAAATACAAATATAAGAGCTATCCAAATATACATGGGATTAATAAAATATGGAGCCGTCGATAACCAGTTCAACATAGCGGTCGAGAAAACACCTTCACGAAACATCATGCCTGTAACAAGCATGTAACAATAGGGTAAGTAATGGAGTATTAAACGGATATCTGTACAAATACTAGTCTAACTGCATCCTCCTACTCCTCTCTATTCTATGCCACAGTACTCAGAACCCTCCACCTGACTAATATAAACATACATTATACAGTGCTCTGACAGAGCATTGATCCCTGGGTCAGCTAAGTGCAAGGCACCTAACATAAACATTAAAATAACAGGAACTCAACTACGTTGTCCTATGACCAACACATAAAGGGCTAGTCGTATAAAGTGACAAATACAAATGGAAATGCAATCACTACTAGTACCATAACAATAAGGTCGTTGTCTCCCTAAAACACATGACAGACAGCATTCTGCTTTTACTGCCGCATTCCTGTGTCGTAACGTCACACACCTTCCTTCTCCCACTCCCTCTCGGCACGTGACAGGAGCCGGCCATACTTTATTTTATATAAATAGCTTCCAGCTGACTACTGAAACCGACTGCAGGGTGAATTTTACTTTCACTGTCCCTCTCGTAAACTGGTCCACATAGCGCTCTAATAATCATGCATGGACTACATGCAATCGAATCTATTTCATTATCAATACAACATAATCTCGCTGCTGCCTCCACTGGGCTTATCCATTAAAGTACAAGGGCGCAATCCACTGCGCTATCATTACTTGGCCATTGCCAGGCATATCAAACTCATATAACACATTATTAATCTGCGCTAAGGCTTTCTCTACTTCAATTTGCACAGTCAGCTAATTAGATAATGCTCACATATAGCGAACATGATGACACACACCCCCTGACACGTTAACCTGAGTAAGTTTAAGGGATAAGTCACGATCTCCAATAAATTACATAAGACCTCAAAGATATGTACCAGACGCTGCTCTATCAACCATATCTGTCTGCCTGACACCGCCGTCATGACCATGATGGTCCGACATGAGAAGTGGAGACAACAAGTACTCAATCATAATAATACCGAATGGAAAAGTTATCACACAAATAAGGAATAAATGACATGCAACCTACAATTAAAGTAACTGAGTTCGAGTCCTGGGCATAGCTATACTGTACACAACGATCTACCCTAACATAATTTACATGTTGGCTGACGGCCAACTTTGTTCCTATCCTGTGGAGTTTAACATTGCATGCTTCTTACAAATTGGAAAGCTCTGACCTGAAATGATCGGTGAACATAACGGAACGGCCCCTCATTGGACAGATGGAGTTACTGCACCATGACAGGCTTCGACGCTGGTGACATATACGGGCTGATGACTGGAGACATTCTGGCTGGCGAGAACATTTCCTGCAGCTTCTCAGGTGGTTGGAGGATGTCCCCTTCGGTGTCATGATGAGCAGGTGCGCCTGATGTTCTTGGGTCGACTCCCGATGCCGTGAGGACTCCTTGTCTTCTTCAGCTCCCGTTACCGCTTCCTCAATATAAATGGGCGGTATCTCGTACTGGGTTGATGTAGGGAAAACTGTAAAGAAATGTCTATTAAACACAGTCCATATACAATGCCTGTTTCCACTGCCACCATACCTCATGCGGTCGTTTGACCAAGTCACTTTCAGAGTATAGACTTGATACATAAATGTTCTCTTTACAAGACATGATAACAGTTTCATGTTAGACTTTCACACTGACCGAACTTTCTGACACAATAGATAACCTGAGCCTACACTAATACGTGTATTTCGTTTGTTACAATAATATGAAGCTACTTGTCAAACAGTCTAATTATTAGCAGCACATTCTCTCATGACAGCAGATCAGCGCATGTAATATCAATAATTCAGCTTAATTATCCATGTTGATTACTTACTTTTCCCCAGATACAATCGTGCTAGGTATATGCAGCTCGAAGATAAAGACGCTCTTCTGTATGCCGACTCGCAGCGTGACGACCTAGTTCTAGCAGCCATACAGTCAATGAATGAATCTGATGCGCTCGGTGGTCGTGTATTTATAATCAGGCTGGTGATGGTGTTACCATGCTTGTGTGTGAGAGGTCTGTATAACCCGTGCCCGCGACTGGAAGCTTCTCCCGCACAAAGAGTGACAAGTATCTCACTCAACGTATGCACTTATAATTATAGCTGTGTCGCATATCAAAATTTTCCGGAAATTATGCAGGTTGCAATTCTCTTATCAAATCCAGTGCATCTCTTCTGTAGCCGGAGATATTAAATTAATTTCTTCTTCCCTCCAAAGCACAATCAGCCCGCGAGATACATGAAGTGGTGCGCGTCCAAAACTATTAATAAAGAAGCTTCGCTTGGGTAATAAATTCCTTTTATGAGTCTCTGGAATTTTCATAATGATACTGCTGCTATGTTCCCACGAGAAGTGCTCCATCTGTACTCTCTTATATAATAAACTGCTATACAATGACTTCCATGATGGCCTCATGCAATTCCAATATCTAAGGCTAAAATCCAGACTATCTGAACATGAACTGAATGGTTCAATACGGATATCGAGATTAACAACCAGAGCCCTGAAATCATAGTGTAGGGTAGGATGGGATAATTAGCCAGTTTTCTCTTCAGCGCAATCACAAGACAATTGAGCTACTAACGAACACACTCCATCCTCTACTGCTTCAACGATACAACTTGTACACAATGTGGTGGCAAAAGGATGGTACCCCACCCCAGTATGCTCGCACAATTTACGGATAGCAGACGAAGACCTGTAGAATGACTGACTCAGCACCCTGATTTAAGGCCAGCAGATTTCTTTTTGTGACCGTATCTAAAGACAAGGTGTAGCGACATAAGATCAATGGCATAGCAGAATTTTGTACTACAATAATCAAGGAATTCAACAACATTCCTTTGGACATGTGTCAAAGAGCTTGTGATTGTCTTTAGTTGCATCTGGAAGCGGGTACAGACTTCAACGGATGCATGGCAGACCATGAAATGGAGCACTAACAAAATTTCTGTTATCTATTCCACAGTATAGTTGTATGCAATAAATTCTGTAATTGTATTGTAATTGTGTAATATCATTTTAAAAATTGTAAATATTGCCCTGTCCGGCTCCATGGCTAAATGATTAGCGTGCTGGCCTTTGGTCACAGGGGTCCCAGATTCAATTCCTAGCAGGGTTGGGAATTTTAACCATCAATGGTTAATTTCGCTGGCACGGAGGCTGGGTGTGTGTGTTGTCTTCATCATCATTTCATCCTCATCACTATGTGCAGGTCATCCACGGGTGTCACATCAGAAGACCTTCACCTGGCGAGCCGAAGATGTCCTCGGATCCTCCCGGGACTAAAAGCCATACGCCACTTCATTTCATCATCGTTATTTGCGTGGATGAATGGAGTGAGTCCAAGGCTCCATCAGAGCATTCTCATTTCCGTACCATGCAGAACCTGCTCATGCCTTCCTGTTGCTGGCCAGCACTCCGATCCACCGAGGGCATAGAGGGTGCACTATCGTTCTATATACAAGGGGCATTCAATATACAGGGTTATTCACCTAACAAGTTATACGGAAATAACTTCTATAAACTATTGAAGATTTCGGCATTCTGTTTTCATATTCGTAAATGGTACCCAGGGTCATATAAAATAACGTGTTACTTAGTCTCATGGGATGATTAATAACAGAGATATTGACACTAACTCCATATTTTTAAATGGAATGACACAAATTCATACAGCTGGCCTAAAAGTTCAACTGCAAGTTCAAATATGTATTTTCAAATTCGGACAGTTACTTTTTGAGATATCAATAAAAATTGCATTTGGGCTTTTGCGTGCCGCATCAGACGGCGTGCAGTCAGCCAAGGACGTATTGGCACGCAAGTTGCTTCCTGGCATCGATTCCAGCCACAAAACGGATACCAGGCATGTACTGTAAACATGTGATGTACCGTAACATACCATTGGTGTGCAACGTTATTGTATGACTGGCAAACACACAACGGGGAAGGGATATTAAAGTTGTATTGTTTTATTTTGACATCCATGTGTAATAGGTTGCGCTAAGTTTAGAGTCTTTTCCCACGGATGGAAATGGGGAGGATTTGAAAAGGACGTCGGCCGTGGCCTATGCCAAAAGTACCTTTCCGGCATTTGCCTGATGTTGAAAATGGGACACTATGTAAATCACTTTCAGGTTGGGCGAGGCAGGACTCGAACCTGCGCTCTCCCGAATGCACGCTACTAGTCGCGCTTTGAGCTCCACGGAGATTAATGCGTGTAAAATAAATAAATGATAGTGTTGCTGTCATCACACCACGATCAGCTCTGAACCTCCCACATAATAAGTCGAGCTCCTAATGTCTAACCTATCCCAACCCAAATAATCCAGCATTGGTAACACTGCTCCTTCACTTGAAATAACCCAGCACAAAACGAGGTGTGCTTTGTTCTACACACATACTCAAGCAAACGGGGCTACATGACCACGCTGTCAAATTCCCGGAAATGAAATAACAACAATCAGCCACTCTTCTCCGCAGCCTGTCGAGTTTCTTAATCACGTGTAGTGGCTAACATTTGTAGCCGTTGCCGCGGTGGCCCGGATTCAATTCCCAGCTCTGATAAGCAATTTAATTCTTGTTGGAGGGCTGGAATGGGGTACACTCAGCCTCGTGATGCAAAACGGAGAAGAGATGGGTTAGGTACCCATCTCAGCTATCCTGGAAGTGTTTCCATGGTTTCCCACCGCTACTCCAGGCAAATGTCGGGATGGATTCTTACTTACGACAACGGCCGCCTCCGTCCCAATTCCCCACCTGAATTACAAATACAGTACACTACTACAGACACCACAATAACACAGGTTATCAGACACATTCTTTTTTTTTGCTAGTTTTTTAACGTCACACCGACACAGATAGGTCTTATGGCGACGATGGGACAGGAAAGGGCTAGGAGTGGGAAGGAAGCGGCCGTGGCCTTAATTAAGGTACAGCCCCAGCATTTTCCTGGTGTGAAAATGGGAAACCACGGAAAACCATTTTCAGGGCTGCCGACAGTGGGGTTCGAACCTACTATCTCCCGAATACTGGATACTGGCCGCACTTAAGCGACTGCAGCTATTGAGCTCGGTAGAGACACATTCTAACAGACACACATACATACAGTACACACACACACACCCAAGCAGATGGGGCAATACGACCACGATGTCCAAGCCCCGGAAATGAAATAACAACCACTATTCTCTGTACTCCTTCGAGTGTCTTAATCACGTACCTCAGACATTATTAATTAGCTTTTCCAGAAGGAACTCGTTCGTTGTTTCGGGATATGTTTATTTCTCAACTCATACAGTAGTATGTACTGTACACTAAAACCAGTGACAATTATAGCTTTCGTTTATGTTCCTTTCAGGCCAAAGTACTTATTTTATTCCTTTTAAACACATCAACCCTCCCTGACTTGTCATGAGTTTGCCTGTCATACACACTTTGCAAACCCATCACACGTGTACGAGGTGCTTACATGCCTGGTATCCATTCTGTGGCTGAAATCACTCCCAGGAAACTGGTTGCACGTCAATATGTCCTTGCCCGACTTCACGCCGTCTGATGCAGCATGCAAAACCGCGCATGCTGTTCTTATTTATACCTCAAAAAGTAATTGTCCGATTTTGAAAATAATAACATATTTGAACTTGTACGCAGTTATACTTCTATGCCAACTGCATGAATTTGTGCCGTTCCATTTTAAAATATGGAGTTAGTATCAATATCTTGGTTATTAATCACCAGATGAGACTAAGTAGCACGTTATTTTACAAGACCCTGGGTACCATTTAAGAATACCAAAACAGAATGCCGATATCTTTAATGGTGTAGAAGTTATTTCCGTTTAACATGTTAGGTGAATAACCCTGTATAATGGAACACATTTTATTTCTCAGCCAATTTTGGTTTTTGAATAGTAGAATTTTGTTTGGGACATCTTTGAATATTGCCACTTCGTCTCACAGCATTTCACTTTTTTCTGATAGCTGGCACCGCTATAACTAGCCTTCAAAATAGCGTCTGAAATGGAGGTGCGTACCAAACAGAGAGCAGTTATCGAGTTTCATCTGGCGGAAAGCCAGGGCGTCACAGACATCCATAGGCACTTGCAGGATATCTATGGAGACCTGGCAATGGACAAAAGCACAGCGAGTCATTTCATCATCACAACACAGTCGAGCAAACCCATCTGATCTCCCGCGTGCTGGCCGGCCGCACACAGCTGTGATGCCTGCAAAGTTGGAACGTGTGGACACCCTTATTAGAGGTGATCAACGGATCACAGTCAAACACCTCACTGCTGAACTTGACGTCCCTGTTGGTAGTGCTTACACACTTATCCACCAGTTAAGAGTATTAGAAGCTTTGTTCCCGCTGGGTTTCTCAACACCTAACGGAAGACCATAAAGAGCAAAGAAGAAACATCTGTGCAGAATTGGTTGCTCATTATAAGGCTGAAGGTGACAATTTCTAGTCAAACATTGTCACAGGCAATGAAACATGAATTCATCACTTCGAACCGGAAATAAAACGGCAATCTATGAAGTCGTGCCACACCAACTCTTCCACGAAGAAAAAGTTCAAAACTGTACCCTCAGCTGGTAAAGTCATGGCTATGGTCTTCTGGGACTTCGAAGCGTTTATTCTGTTCAATGTCCTCCCTCGTGGCGAAAACGATCAACTCAGAAGTGTGTTGTGCTATTCTAAGGAAATTGAAGAAACGACTTCAGCATGTTCGTAGCCACAAAAGCGCAAATGGTCTTCTCCTTCTCCACGACAACGCAAGACCTAACACAAGTCTGTGTATCCGACAGGAGCTCACAAAACTTCAGTGGACTGTTCTTTCTCATCCACCCTACAGCTCGGATCTCGTGCTTCTGACTTCCATCTGTTTGGCTCAATGAAGGATCCACTCCACTGGAACCACTACGTGGATGATGGGGAAGTTATCGATGCAGCACGATGTTGGCTCCGACATCGATCAGTCAAGTGGTACCATGCAGGCATACAGGCCCTCACATTAGGGTAGCATAAGGCCATAGCACTGAATGGAGATTATGTTGAAAGAGAGGATATAGTAGCAAAAGGATTGGGGAATAACATGGTGTACTTGAATCCTCAATAAAACCAACCTGCTTTCAGAAAAAAATATGTGTTGCATTATATACTGAACTCCCTTCGTACCTTTGATTTGAGGTGCAGGTAGCATCTTGATGATCAGATAGAACTCCGGTCAGCTGATACCATATCATCCAGATGGCTGTCACTGTTGCTGCATATGAGGGAACTGAGGTATTTGAATTCCTGCACTTTCTTCAACTCTTTTCCATTGATGCTGATAATCAATGCATTCAGTGATGTCACCCTTGCCTTTATGTGCCATACTCTATATACTCTGTCTTGTTGGGATAGAGTCGAAGCCCAAATTCACCAAACTGTTCTTTCCACTGCTGCGTTTTCTACTGGAGGCTTTCACATTGTAAATCCGCCAAAAAGATGTCATCGGCGTAGAGGAGTGTCCATGGGTGGGGCGTTTGCAGGTCAAGAACAAACAGTAAAGGTGGAAGCACCGATCCCTGATGTACTCCAACATTAACAGTGAAGGGAGGCTATGTTGCTGCTACACGTCGGACTGTAATGGAAACTTTACGGTACAGCAGCTGGATACACTGGACATAGGCTTCAAGGACATTGTGGGACCGTAGAGCATGTCAACCAAGTGTGTGTAGGACATGATCGAAGGCCTTCTCCAAGTCGAGTAATGCCATGTGGACAGGTTTGGACTTTTCATGGTGCTTCTCCAAAAGGAAATGGGCAGCGTAAATGACATTCTTCATTTTGCTTCCTTTCACGAAACCGCACTGATTCAGAGTTATAGAAGAAATTTTACGATGCCTGGCACCAATTACCCTTTCAAGTATTTTCACGACATGACACAAAAGCCATACGGCCGATAATCAATTTGTTCAGTCATGTCACCCTTGCCTTTCCAAATTGGTGCTGTAATGCTAGTTGTCTAAATTGCTGGGGCCACTCCATCATCGATGATCTGGTTGAAGGGAGTGGCAAGGACCTTGGATCCTTGGTGGCCAAACATCTTCCACTATTCGATTGAGGAGTCACTGGGGCCACTTGCCTTCCCATTCTTCATCTCCCTTGTTGCTTCTTCAAACTCCTTGGTGCTAATTGGCTGTACAGGCCCAGAGACTGGATTCACACTTTGGATTGGAGGATGGTCGATTTCCTCATTACTTATTTTGGAGAAGTAGTCGCTCCATCGGCAAAGGATAGTGGGTGGGTTTCGGAGCAGAAGTGGTTTCTGTCCTTAATGTGCTTGACATGTCGTGAGTTGCTTGATGACATGCATGAGTCAAACAATATATTTTATTTTCTGCTTCAGGCGAGTGTAATTCTGAATATACATGGTTGTAGTAGGCAGCCTTGGCTGCTGCTTATGCTCGTTTGGCCGCTAATTTTAGTACCTTGTAATGCTGAAGATCTTTATTGGTATGGGACTGGAACCATACTTTGAATGCCTTCTTCTTATCCTTCAGAGCCACTTGCAGTTCATCGTTCCAACATCACACTTGATTATCAATGGCTCGTTTCCCCAAGGATGGCAGTAGCTGCAGTATGTACTAGTCCAAACAAGTCGTTCTATATGGCTGATGCTGGCTGGATTTTGTTAACACTGTTGGAATCAAGGACAGCCATGAACAAAGTTTTACATTCATGTTAAGCACCACATTATATCTGTTTGACCCCATTGATTCGTGGCCACTTTTGGCCTAGATTAATCATCTGGAGATCCACAATGAGAGGCCAATGCTTGGGGGAAATTGATTTTAAAGGGATTACTTTTTAACATTCGTCACCCACTTCAGGTCACGTCGTCTTACAAGCAGATAATTTATTTATCTTGACGATGATGATGCTTGTTGTTTAAAGAGGTCTAACATCTAGGTCATCGGCCCCTGTATGAGTGCAGTGTAGGTAACGAGATGAGTGGGCCTCTTTTTCCAGTATGTGTTGGTCATTATGAGCTCTTGTGTTTCAGCAAGTCTAAAATCTGAGTACCATTGTCATTGCGAGTGCCAAATCCATTACTTCCATGACACTGGTTATAACTAGAGCCCGGATTTCCATGCACTATCAAATCTCAAAATATGCATGCATTCATGCAAAATAAACTGGAAAATATGCACTATCAAAATTCATTTCAACATGGTTACAACTAAGTTCTCCAAATTGCCTTGATTGTCAACACATTCTTTAACACATAGAAAATGATCTTTCTATACCACAAGAAGTACAGGTGTATGCTTAAATGAAAACATTTGGGACAAAGCGAGATCAAAAAAGTTATGTCTTTTGCATTTTCACCACACAATATATCTTTTGTACGCTTGACAAATTCAAAATCATGATTTGAATGGATCACAAACACTTTGTACAGCTTATGTCTAGCTGCTACAGCTATTTTCTGTGTGATGTATGCAGACACATTTAAATGTCTTCAATAACTGCTAACGATGTAGCTTTGGCTCAGTTGAACTTTGAATAGAAAGCAGCATATTTAAGGAGCCAGCCTTTACTGAACTTCTACACATCATCCTTGACCAGCAATTTAAGGATCTGTATCGTAAGCTACTTTTTAATGTAGAACGGCGCACCAAATTTTTATGAATCTCTATCATGGAGCAACTTTTAAATGTAGTGCAGTGCATCTCTTGAACCTTACCTTAATTTCTTACATAGTATGTACATTGCTTATACTTTCAACATAATTTTATTTTATGTAACCAGTCTTGACTTCAGTTCTATGAGTTGCACATACAGTTTTTAAGATCTTTTGTGTCCATACATTGTTTATTTTCTTAGATATATTTGTGTTGGTTTGCTTTAAGGCTGATGATGACCTACAGTTAGGTCGAAACTAGTCCCTGAACGTAAATGTAATGTAAAATATTGTACAGTTTGTATTGAAAAGGTGGACCTTAATAATAAAATATTTATATACTATTGTAATCACAGTTCAATACAGATCAATCACAATGAAATGTATATCTCTCAAGTACACCAAGAGCTCCATGCGCAGGATTTCGAAGCTCGAATGGAGTTCTGTCATTGGCTATCAAGACAGGCTGGACAATGATGCAGCATTCCTATCACATATATTTTCCTCGGACGAATCGCACTTCCACAATAATGCGGACGTCAATCGCCACAACATGCTCTATTGGAGTCCGGACAATCCTTACTGGGTGCGACAGGCGGCCAAGTAAGTACAATGGGGAGTGAATGTCTGGTGTGGAATCTTGGGGGATCGCCTGATTGGTCCTCATTTCTTTAAGGGCCATTGGACGGGCCCACGCTACTTGCACTTTCTGCATCAGGAACTCCAACTGCTGCTGGAGGATGTGCCCTCGCATGATCGTTCGACGATGTGGTTGCAACAGGATGGAGCTCCACCACCTTCGACTTTACCCATTCATAACAATCTCGACACCGAGGTGTCATATTTATTCGTCTTCCCCCCTAAGGTTTTAGTTCTGGGCTAATCGCCATTGAAATTTGTGTCTTATAACCTTGATTTTCTGCAAACTATCTTCCTTCCTTTTCTTCTCTACTTCAAGCTTTATTTAATATACTACTACTCTGAGCATTGCGCTCATAGTCTTGGTTTGAACTCTTGGAAAGTAAAGTAACTTGTTTGTGCTGCTCTCTCTACTGAGAATTCGTACTGTGATGCTCCGCCTCCTAACCAATTAGAGGTCTCGGTGGTGGAAGCTCTTTCTCGCTCATCATTGCCGAGCGCGAGAGCGGCCATTAAGGTATTGGGAATTGAAGAAGATGCATCGTCAGGGTACCTCGTGTCTCGTGCAGCAGTAGTTTCCAGCCTGTGAGATGGATTATGGCTAAGTAATATTAGAGAGAGAGGGC
Source organism: Anabrus simplex (assembly GCF_040414725.1). Taxonomy (NCBI): domain Eukaryota; kingdom Metazoa; phylum Arthropoda; class Insecta; order Orthoptera; family Tettigoniidae; genus Anabrus; species Anabrus simplex. The sequence goes on from NC_090270.1 coordinate 297,270,700, forward strand.
TCTCTCTCTCTCCCTCAGTATTGTTTTGGTGTTCTGCTTCATCATGGGAACGTCCCCAGGCTGTATGGATTTTTAATTTTCTTTATGATTTCATCATCTATGCGAGTATTAAAATGGCGCTGTGGCATCATCTCAAGCTCTGGAATTTCTTCCGCCCCTTCGTGAAATGAACTCCTTTTGGTATGCATCTATTTTGAAAACTTGACTGGATTATGTGGCATGTGGGACTCTATATTGCTTTCGGTCTCCTCCTCTCGGCTTAACTTTTTTTTTTTTTTAAATTGTATTCCAAATATTATTTGGGTTCATTGTAATAGATGTGTTCATGGTATTGATCGTGTACTAAAAGTATTGTGATATTGATCTGGGGTGAAGCTGAATTATGATCTAAATTATAAAAGAAAATAGATACTGAACTATTTTTAATTATGTTTGCTAACAAATCACCCCACTAGGTAAAGTTTTGAACCATTTGAGTTCTACCCAAGAGGATGGTAATTTTATTTAATTTTTCTGTCTCAATTTTAATTTTCTTGCTTCATTCTTTGATTTTTCATGTAAAATTGTGCCTTACTCTTTCGTTGTTGGTGCCATTGTTACTGTTGTAATTTTGGTAATGGCTTGGTTCATGGCGTGTGTGCGTTGCCATGGTAATTGGTAATTGTTGATTTTGAGATTATTATTGATGGGGAGATTGATGATGCTCCCTTCTCAGAGTCCAGCTATCTTGTGCGAAGTTTCTTTTTTATTTGATGATTTCCCTTGCTCTTATGATATTTTGAGTTCATAAATGAGCCATTTTTTAAATTTGGCTTCTTATTCTACCTGTTTGAGTGGTAGTCGTTGTGATGATTAATCTGGACTGCCGGTAGCCATCCCTGTTGGTGAGAACTCCGTGGTTACGAACGCAATATTGAAAGAATAACAACAAATAATTATTTTATTTAACCTATTCCTCTGGTATGCTGAGGCCTCCAAGATATCAGTTTTAAGTTATGCTTAGTTCATTTTCTTTTTAGCTGGAAGACCAAGATTTGTAATATTAACTTACGTTTTAGAGTTTTAACTTAATTTTCTATTTGTTTCTTTTTTAATTTTTCCTGGGTGGACGTTTTTCCCTGTTACCATTTCAATTTATATTATTTATTAAATAAATCCTATTTATTTTTCTTTCAAGAAAGATATGTTGTTCTTCTTTTAAAAGTTAGTTTTTTGATACCAGGTACTGTTATTATTTATCCACGGGTTTACTGAGGCACCTTTCCATCATTTCAGGTAAGTTTCCCTTCTTGTTTATTTTGGTGATGTTTGAGGGTGTCTGATTACGCTTCCTGTTTTTCTTAATGAACTAGCTTATTTGCTGGAACTGCTAGTTGTTGCCCCCCCATTTTTTAAACTGCCGTTATCGTAGTTGTTGTGGTGTTAGACCACGTAACGGGTCAATCTGAACGAGGAACTACCAGGGAAATCGATAGGACGAGGAGGCCCTGTTTCTTGACCTGCCAGAATCTTCGAATTTAACACCGTTAGACTTCTTCTTGAGGGGACATTTGAAGAACATTGTTTACACTCAAGCGCCGAAAAAACCCGACCAGTTCCGGCAACTCATCACGGATGCCTGCCAAGCAATTACACCTGGAATGCTTCAGCGTACAAGACTATCTATTGGACACCGGGCCCAAATGTGCATAAACCAAAACGTCATCACATCGAGCATTTGCTGCGATAAAACCTTGTCAGGGCAGTTTTGTTCCCATTCCGGTCTGTATGTGTCCGGCCTGCTAACTAATCGACCCTTCTTAGGGGGGGGGGGAGAGAGAGAGAGAGAGAGAGAGAGAGAGAGAGAGAGAGAGACACACACATATTTGCATGGTATTGAACTTACAATGCGCGCAGTACGTATTAAACAAATATTTAAAAAATTTGTATTCTTTGCCCCGGACTCGAACCTCCCACCTGATGTGCAAGCCCACTCTGCCATGTCTTTACCAACTACACTACGGTTCCGTATGGCACACTGGGCATCTTATAGCAAGTATTAGGTTTACTGCGGTCACAGTATCGATTTAGGGTTTGGCCGGCATGTCAGGTTCATATGATCTAGAAGGCACAGGCACGTCTTCCAGTATTTAAATACGAGTATAAGATTACAGCGTCCTATCATGGTGAGGTGGTAAATACCTAGATACTCAGTTGTGTTGTCTGAGCATACTGGCAGGGCAGATGTTTTCAGGATGGAATGAATATTGTGGGGGATAAAACTAGATTGGAAGGGGCGGCTGAATCACGCTGTATTACATACAAGGAATATACAACACAATGCACTCATTCTTTCTTTAGCGACTATACATCAATTCAATATATCACACATTCTGTATTAGACAACGTTTCAAAACTATGATCAGACAATATGACAGCCTTGTTTCTATCTATCGCACTTCTTTCAAATGCATTAATATTTACTATCAACAGATTTAGTTACTGACAGCTAACTATGCTCTTTAAGCTATCACTGGAATAATGACACAAAAACGAAGTGCAAACTCACATGTGAATTAATTTCAAAATTTATATACCTCACGGTCTTTCGCAATAAAATCCTGCTTGTCTTACTCTCTAATACTCATCTGACCTATATACCGTTTGCCAATAAATTTGCATGTTCTGTTAAGTGACAAGCAGCATTTAGGACTATTTGTAGTGAATGCAGTCATTTAAACTTGTAAAAAAAGGAGCGAACATAAAAGTGCACTGTGTTGTTGGCAAAGGGTAGATAAACCTCCACGTATTAAATAGTCAGGAAATTTTTATGACTATTTTGCTCAAGGTTCCAATGACTATTCCAGTATAAGAATATTGGGAACATCAATAATCGTCTGCCTATCACCAAGAAGTTAGCAATTTTGAGTTGTCCCTTTCATTTTAGCCCACCTATATGCACTGTAATTCTGAAAGGTGTGGAACTAAACGACAGGTACATTCTGCTATGTTTTGTTTCAAGATATTGACCAGAAAATATATTTGCAAAATTATTGATTGAATGCAACACTGCATTTTCTTCGTAACTAACGGTTCTCCAGGAAATTTGGCTGGGTTCTTTTGTTTGTTTTGTTAATGATCTCTCTTTTAACAGCAAGTACGAACACTCCTCTTGGATCCCAAGTACCAACAAAATCAAAGCTGGTTGATGTTCAATCAGTACTTCATACCAATCTTAACCTATGGTATCGAATACTGCACCCTCACTAAGAAGGACTCATCAAGGTTGCAGGCATCTGAGACGAAGTTCCTGAGGTCCACAATTCAAAGAACAAAACTGGACAAGTTAAGGAATGACATGGTTAGACAGGAAGCTGGGATCGAGACATCATTGTCAAATTGGGTCAGAATGTCCAGATTGAGGTGGTTTGGGCATGTAATGAGGATGAATCCAACAAAGTCAACTTACATTAACTTGGAGAGACATGTGGCAGGAGAATGGGTGGAAGACCAAGAACACACTGGATGGATATCATAAAAATGGACATTGCAAATCGGGGAAGGACCCTGGAGGACGTTATCAATAACAGAACATATTTCAATAAGACAGAGTGGAAGAGGCTCGCCAACAGCACCCAGGAACTGGAAGATGATGATGTGCTAATGAACATGTTCCAGAGCACCTGCCAGGTGAGTACTGTTTGACTGGATATTTGGCTGGTTCTTGGTAGGTCCTGCTAATTCAGACTAGGTATCAGTGTGTGCAAACAATGCTGCTTAAAAATTACTTGTCAACAAAAACTACAAAAAGAAGTCTGCAACATTGTCAACACACAGGGAAAATCTAAATACGACTTGCACTTGCCCTACTCACTCCTGTTTCCCATGCACGTAGCATATGAAACATCTTCAATACTACTTTTTTCCTTGAGTTGGCCTTGCGTCGCACCAACACAGATAGGTCTTATGGCGACAAGGGGATAGGAAAGGCCAAGGAATGGGAAGTGGCCGTGGCCTTAATTAAGGAAGAGCCCAGCATTCGCCTGGTGTGAAAATGGGAAACCACGGAAAGCCATCTTCAGGGCTGCCAACAGTGGGGCTCAAACCCACTACCTCCCAGATGCAAGCTCACAGCTGTGCGCCCCTTACCGCACGGCCAACTCGCCTGGTTTTCAATAATACTGAGTTGCTCAAAAAACATATATACACTTTAACAGAGAATGGCTTAAGTATTATTGTATTATAACAATCTAAAGTGAGAAGTTACATACTGCACACAGTTTGTTGGTTCAATTACAGTAAGTGCTCAAACTATGAACCATCAGCCTACATGTATGGTGACATCTTTCAGAGTAGCCAAATGGATTTCACAAGTAAAAATAAAGAGGGGGGGGGGGGGGGTACTCAATCTGGCACTTTCGTCCTATCCAACGAGCTGGTAGTGAGTCACTGAGATACACATACTTTTCTCATTTCTGTGAAAGTGGGCTGGTGCACCAACTTGTCGGAAGTACAACGGATCATCACCAAACAAAGCATGACTTGTTAATGTACCCAGCATCTACAAGTAAGCCTGACCAGTAACCACACCTTCAAAAAAGAACTGTCCAATCAGTACCCTTCATGATAGTCCACACTCACAAAGTCCTTATCTTTTAAAAAGTGCATTCTTCAAATTAGAAGGAAACATTATCATTCAACTCTACACTTGTCTAACACCGAATGTCAACAACACACTCTTTCTTTATAAAATTGTATCTGTTATAATTTATGTCTTGCCTTAACTTTATGACTTTTGACTGATGGTCTCTAGCAAGACCAAAACTAGTTTCAAATATATGTAATTTTTTTAAGGTTACAATAAACGAATATTGAATATAGGTTGAAACCTTTTAACTCTTGTTTTACATTATACTGTATTACTCTTCAATACAGAATAATGTGATATTTATTACCTATGATTACACTTGACCTAATCGCTTCCGTTTCACATGCATACCGTGTTGCTGATTTCTGTGGTGAGCATGAGAATGTATCCAACACCTGGACAGAAGACACTTCACTTTTGGCTGTACGAGGCCAGATCTTCCTTTATGCATATCTATCACTGATCCATGCCACTCAAACTTATCGCAAAGGTAAACAATGGTTAGACACACTGGCGGTTCAGTTCTATATTTCTGTCTCTACTGCAGCTGCAGTCAGACATTTACGGCATTCCAATACCATTTCAGGATGGTTTTTCATGGCTCAGATAGATGTGTTTGCAGCATGACTGTACTTTCTAGAATGGCTGCAACACGTTACATGGGTTATGTGTGGCATCACAACATTAATACATTCTGTTCAAGAACCATTGTTCTAAATATTCAACCTGCAGCAAACGCGATGTTAAAGCATATCACTCCTACATTTTTCACAGAGTGTATAGGCCTACATATATTTTAACAACTCAGTACTTTTAAGTACAGACTGCACAATCAAGGGGGCGAAACCACGTTATTTTAATGAAGCTATCAGCCATCATATTAAAAAACTGCAGTCTAAAGAGTATAAAAGCAAAAATAAAGCTATATTTCATTGCTGAAAGTTTTGTTCTCTATACCGATTATGAACAGCTATGTATTTGATCTGTTTTTTATTTATGCACTTTCATTATTACGATTTAATTTTGTAGTTACTTGCTAAATAGTCAAAATAAATACAACTTGAGCTCCAGATTCTCTCTAGATATGTTCCTTGCTTTCGGTCGGACTTGTAATTGAGACCTAGACATTTTCAGCAGACTTTTTTTGTGTGTGTTGGAAAATGTACAGCATGTTTATTTAGACATCCACGTGTCACATTGGTAAACATACCAGTGCTGCTGAAAAAAAAAAAAAAAACCTCTGCAATTTGTTGTATTCCATAAAGTTCTTACCATTCAAGAAGAATTTACAATTCCAAATGAAAATGAAGATTCAAACAAAAGTATGACATAATTTAATGATAAATTTAAATAAATAACGTTTTGTAAGGCAGCTGTCCATTAACGTGCTTCAGAAAAAGAATTGTTTATTGAAGAATGTTTTTAAACTATTGTAAGAAATACTCCTGAGAAAAGAAAAAACTCAATATGAGAATGGAAAAACAATATCTGGCAAATATGACTAATGATGATAACTGTATTAGGCAACACCTACTGGGTTGCAGACTTGAAGTGGCAAGAATGCCAATTTTCACATTACAATAGGATGGCCATCTAGCAGCTTCCGAATAGTTACTAGAGCAGACTTAGTAATTTGGTCAGTGGTTGCTGAGGGCAAAACCAGATGTCTTTCTAAGATTTTTAAGTTGTTCAAAATTTGACTGCTTCGGCCAAGACCGAAACCATAATCTTAGTACAAGTCTGGCCACACTACTTGCAACCCAAAGAGACGGCTATGACAGCAACAATAATGCAGTAAGAACCTCAATACAGCATTATCCTGAATACAAGAAAAATGGCTTTGTTCTGGTGTATCAAGTTATGAAAGCTAACCTGGATTTATGCTTTAAAAGGGAACGAACAAGAAATGAGTACAAAATGTTACATTATGCAATTGATGAACCTATACTCACCATTTGGTCACTTCTCTTTAATTACCACTGAGGCAGATTATTCAGTCCTCCAAAATTATTTTAGTATCCATACTCCCTCAAGATTTATCATGTATCCTTGAGCATAGGGCGGCAAGCAAAGACCACGTTTTTACTGAGATACGAGCTAGATTCCACTTTTATGCCTTCACATAAAAATGAACTTACTGTACATATAAAACAATTCCATCATGAAGAGCTTCCAACCTGTTGCACAGGAAAGAGGAAAACAGTCCATGAGGTTGTGGCAAGAACATGGGAAATTCTATTTGTGGTCATGTGTCCTTTAAGTAGATTAGTTCAATTTTAACACATATATTTCATAGTATGCCAACGTCTGTCACAAAAGGATGCACAAGGGCAACTATGAGAAAAAAATTTTCAAGATCTCAATGCCAATAGTAAAAAATGTAATAATGAAGTCAAAGAAATAAACCACAAGTATTTTATATTCCATCAAGGTTTCTCCAAAATTAGACAAATGCAATGGGTTATAAAATATATTTAAAAGACGTAAATGTGCCTTGGCTGCTAACATTTATTGTTGTGATTGGGTTTATTGTTATATCAGTCTTCGTCATATAAAGGTTTGGCTGTAATAATGATATGCTATCCTCTTAAGACACCAGGGTACCAGAAATGTGTCCCGGAAAGGGGTTCTTTTAACACGTCAAGAAATAAAACACGCAAGTCTGAGATTTAAGCACTCCCTCAAGATTTATCATGTAACCTTGAGCACAGGGCAGCAAGCAACAGACCCTGTTTTTACTGAGACACAAGCTAGATTCCACTTTTATACCTTCACATAAAAATGAACTTATTGTACATTTTAAAAAATTCAGATGACTACATTAACTCTAGCTAAAACAAAACTTACCTTGAAGCAATTTCATAACATTTTCACCTTTAACTACACAAAACAAAATGCTAAACTTTAACATTTTGTTTAGATTAACAAGACACTAAATAGCCAATGCTTCTATCAAGCAATCTTTTCTTCCAGTTTTTTTACTCTGAAGTTGTTTTTCAAATCAGAACAATATTCTTTATGAATGGACTATGTCGAATAAATAACGTTTGCTTGTTACATATGCAGTGAACCGGCCACTGTAGTCACTTTTTAACATATTCAGACCTACCATATTTTAACACGGACCCTGGCAGTGATCTGGGACTCTTCCCTGAATTTTAATACATTGTTAAACAACAGAAAAACATAGTACATACCTGAATTTTGTATCATATGAAGGTGTCAGCCATTCAACACGAAGATATTAATCAGGAAGTACATAATATAAAGTATTCTAATTATACTAATCTTATATATGAGAAAAAACTTTACATTCAAGCTTTACCAATGAGCCTGCTCAAACAATAAAAATGAAAATTTAATGTGGCTACTTAACCACAAATAAACACAACTCCATTTGAAATGCACAATTTACCTATTCAGGAACAGTTTGTTTTGGTATAGTAGCCCTGGAAACATTGGGCTATGCACAGTCCACTCCTCGCACCACCATCTACTTTCTTTTCGCGGTACAGGTGAATCATCAATCTTTGACTCTGCATCTAAACGAAAAAATAAGCCCAAATTTCTGGAGAGGTGAAGTATTTCTATCGTTCGTATTCGGAGTCATATAATGCAGCTAAAAAAGTTGAACTCGAAAGTTTGTAAGCAGAGTCTTCACCACTGTCATCTATTTCCTAAACCACTTCTCCCGATAAAATATCCAAGATATCACTATCACTGAGCCACAACGAGGATATGTTTGTACAGTAACACAGCTGACAGCATGATAGATTTGGTGCGCTCAGCACCCAGCACATCAAGTGCTTCGACAGAAGTCACGGCAAGGAGAAACTACTTTTAAACGTTTGAGTTTAAACTTCCCGATAACTGCTGCATTCTAGTGGACACTAGATAAACTACTACCTTCAACGAAGGGACGGGAACCATATGGGGTATGTGCAGCTGCCTGTAATCACGCGCGAAAATCACGCATGTATGGGATATGGGCGCCGTCCACAACCAAGGAAACAGCATGCCTGTATCATAGTTAACAAACCAAATCTTTTTTTCAATTAGGCTATACTCATTACAGCAGGTATGGAAAATGTATACAGGATGAAGGGGAAAAAATCTGACAAGACGTTGGATTTTAAAATTTCAAATAAGAAGCAAAAAGAAAATTACCAGATAAAATAAATACCAGTTTGAAACTGAATTTAATAGCTAATTCCACTGGGTATAAAAATATAACCAGAGATTACAAATTCATTGCCAATAAAGTTCATTACATGTAGTACCCATTATGTAGAAAACCTGCTGTATCTAGAGCAGTGAAGGAACAGGATAAACATTAATACAAAACTGGATGATACAAAGAAAACAGACAATTGTTGCTCTTTTTTAGTCAACAGGCACATGTGAAAGTCAAGGGATGATGGTAATTATTTACCTCCAGCCAGAGCTCGAACTGCCTCTTATCTTTGCACCCTTTTGATGATTGCTTCAGCTAACTGATACTCATTAGTCTAGAATGAGTTACACAAACATCCATGACTTGACCAAACTGAGTTTCAGCCCATTAATTCGAAATTACGACCCCTTTCATCAAGAAACCTTGAACAAGACGTAGCATCTCCAAAATAAAATCACAACCATGAATCAGAATTAATATATTAGTACGTACATACATGTTATAGTTCACGTACTTATAAGCTATAAAAATATTTTTCTCAAATTGAATGTCCATTGTAGAAACTTAGCATGATAATGGGGCACAGCTTTCTGCAGAGTATAGGCCATCTCAAAGTACTCCAATTTCCTAGATTAATTATCATATCTTTGGTAACCTACAAAAAAAGTACCCAATGGCCATTTTAAAGAGTTACCATATCAGCACCCATCATTCAGGATGAAAAATTATGCCATGAACAAAAACCTACATTATTTCTTCTAACTGCTCTCTATCTTTCTGGACGAGTTTCAATTAAAGAAAAATTGAAATATATTAAATTAAATTAAATAGTATAGAATATCGCCTATGGTACAACAACTCGTAAGAAGCAGCCCGTCTTGTTCAATCTTTCCTTCTCCTTTGAAGAATGAAAGGAGTTTTAACTGAAATTTTGTCTAATCATTTACCACCATGAATCAAAGATTATTATACTGTAGTTACATGTCAACTGTTACTCAAATTTCACAACAGAACTTCCTAGACAAATGGGTTTGTTCATTATCAAACAGTTCATTCACCGCAGAAGTAAGTCCAATTTTAGAATAACTATCCCGTAATGTCCATTTCTTGAGAGTTGGTTATACTGCTGTTAAACAATAGGTTTAAAGTACAACTTTTATGATTGGAAAATAAAAAAATTAATACATCTTATTGAATGTTATTGCTTTCTTAGCACTTCACCAGACACATCAGGTGCTGTTTGTCACTGAGATAAAGCATCAAGAATAACAATCAGGAAACTACTTATCCATCCAGTTAGTCCATGAAGAACAGCAGAATTTCCTTATACATTATGCTAGCTATTTATCAGCCGTTATATTATCATCCTGTGCTGTATATTACTATTGCATCAACACTGTTTTGTTTCACAGACTCACTAGACATTTGAAATTTCTATACTTACCTTCAACAGACAATGGGTAAAAGTAAGCCAAATTATTACTATGATGGTAAAGTGCATTTTTGACAAGAGGCAATGGTACAACTTTATAAGCAATAATTTCGAAGGAGACAAATCCTTCCACAAGTTTGCCTGCTGCTCTTTCTCTATTTGCTTTTTATATAAAATTATGAGAGTCCTTATACCACAAGTAAGGCTTAGTCAAACATTTCTATGAAATGGACATTCTAAGTACATAAATGGACCTCCATTATTTTAAAAGAAAGTCATACTAATACAATGGGTAACTTCAAAACTAAACACTGCATTCAATGAGAAAAAGTGCTATAGAAATAAATTATCTTTACTTTAGACTGCTAATACTAGGGTCACAGAATTATACTTGGGCGATTAAAGCCAATGAACTTTATTTCCCCTAAAATTTTGAAAATCAGTGGTATCTGTAATCAGCCTTCATTGTCTATTTACTTACGATACAAAGATATTTACATAATAAGTGAAAGAATTTTGCAGCCAAATAGCAATCATCCAAGATTCATTATGAAAACTACCATATAAGTTAAGATTTCATACTCAAGGCCCATTTTCATTCATTTAAAAAGTGAGCATGAAATGAAACTAAACGGTTCATTTCTGTTTCATACAATTATTTTGGAATGTTGAGTACACACGCAAATGAAAAAATAAACAAAATTTAAAATATTTGTTCACCTTCAACGCGTTCTTTTCCTTTCTTTTTTTTTTTTTTTAAACCATTTTTGTTTTTGTCATTATTACTCACTAGGAACTGCTCAGCAACAGTTCACTCCATGTGGCAGTCAATAAAAAACTAACAAAGAAAAGTTACAAAATGAAATGTTCAATAGTTTAAATTATGGATGTGTTTCAGTTTAACGACTTGATCTTGCACATACGCAATGCACAATGAAAAACTTTGGATTGTTGGTATGTACCGTACTTACATTCAGCACTATAAAACTAGTATGTGGATATATTATGCACTTTGTATGTTTTTATTATGCGACAATAAACTGATGTACGATGAGAAATGAATGTTATGATAATGAATGGCATTTTAAATTAAATACCCGAACAGAAAATAAAGTTCTGTGTGTATTTCCACTTTCAGTACTGCACCTTTGTAAAAACGTAGGTACTAGATATTCACTTTACTGTATGTAGGAGAATGAAACGCCATTTTCCTTGGTACTGTATTAAATAAAAAAGAACACTTAACCATGATGGATGAGTGATAACCACTGTCTTACTAGGAGTTCGAATATTTTAATAAAAAAGCCGGTACATCTGTCACTTCCCTTCTTCAACTTTTGTTTTCTTTGTGGGTGGTTCTTCAAGACTGCTGGTAGTTTCTTCTTCAGTGTCTGCCTTTGAATTGGACTCACGCTTGTTATTACAGGCAAGAATACCGGAGGCAAGAGCAGTCGAGTCAGAGTCCGAAGTTGCAATAGAATCATTGGTGTTCTCATCACAAGGAGCTACCACAGTTGGTGTTGAAGGTTTGTCCATCGAATCTTCAGTGAATGATGTTGTTGTATCATCTAAGCCATCAATTCCTGTTGTAGGATGCTTACCATTGGTTGAATCTTGAGTGCTCTCATCAGAACTCTGGTCTGCATCCTAAAATACACAAACCCATCATCAATAATAATAAAAGTGATGATAATAAAGTAATAGGCCTACATACAATGTTCAGATAAAAACACAGTTTCTTTCAGACCTGAAATGACCACTTAACATAGAACTAAATACTACACTAAAAAGTTTAAAACAGATATACAGAATACAAAAAAGTTATGGTGGTATTCACTCTAATGAGCTATTGTATGGTATGCAAAAGAAAAAAACTAAGTCAAGGATGTGAAGCTTCCTTAAGTCCAACATGGTTCCAAACAACAGGAATCTTATCTATGAATATGCTTACAGTAACTTCCTCAGACTAGCAGGATAAATAAACAGCATAGCAAGAGACAACACTGTAAAGCGAGCTCAAAAGAAATTCTCATATCAGCAGGTGAAAAGAACATCTCACTCTCCCCAGCAGGTTTTCCTTTTACTCCTTTTTTTTTTTTTTTTTTTTGCTTTACGTCGCACTGACACACATAGGTCTTATGGCGACGAAAACTCTTTCTTGGCTTCATGGACATCACGTTCTTCCGACGGATTTCTACTGAAGATGGCAGATGTTGCAAAAGCGATGGTGTAAACTCTACAATCAATCATGTTAGGCAAATGGTCTTCATGGTATGAAGATTGTAACAGGAGTCAGGAACCGGCTAAATATAAAATCCTTCTGTCGTAGCAACAAAGTATTAGTAAATATTGCGAATATTAATGTTGAAGCCATCATGATAAGTACATACAGTGCATAATCAATGTTTTGACACTTCCTCTAATTATTATCTTATGTGTGGACGTATAGCCGGTTAAATTAAGTCCAAAGCTCAATGGTCCAATGAAAAGAAAAAGCATTTCGGGGTCTAAAATATGTTTCACTGGACAACAATTAACGATTGTCTTCTGCCTGTTATTGCATTCATACACGAAAACTTCAAACCAGGGAGTACAACTTGCGCCTGGTTTATTCAGTCTCAGTTAAAAGAACCCTAACACACTGCTGTTAACATAGCACTAAAAATTTAGCAGCAGGTTAAGATTTTTGCGTTTATACAAACACTTCTTGGGAACTGTTGCCTAAGACTGTGTTAACTCTCACAAGAGTCACGATAAGTGAGAATCTAGAAGGCTGCAACAGAACAATGCAATTTGTGGTGTGTGCTTCGATGCGCTTTTGTTTGAATACAGCTGTAAACCAATGCGCGTGAAGTCAACGTTTATTAACATTTTTTGTTGTGACCGTGAATTTTCTGTTGCTCTATAGAAAAAGAAAAAAAAAATTCTCTTCTTTTGGAAATTACTTCCAAGAATATACCCAGTGTTCTCCCTAGGACCATCTTAATAGGCGCACTGCTCTGCCATTTTTACAGACCATGCGGCTAACATAGCCTAGATGTGTGTTAGTTTCATAACATTCATACATTCTGAATCACTGGGTGTTCCAAATTAAAATGTAAATACTCTATCTGCTTATTTAAATGATGAATCTTCATTATTGTTAGCATAACTGTATCAGTTACATCCAAGTTCAAATGTTCATCTTGATTATCACATTGAACCGTGCGCAAGCAGTGTCTGGATTAACATGGAAGTATGGAACAGCACGCTTGCCAACCTAATACAGGAGCAAGTGACAAAGGTAGTAGTAGAACAATTGCAGGAATCTATAGAATTCAACACTAAGGTAACTGAAGACTTGCAGAGTGTTCTCGAAGATAGGGACAAAGTCATAGGCTAGAGACCCAGTCACAGGAGAAAACCAACGATCTGGAACAGTACACGAGACGCCAGAGCTTGCGAGTGTTCGGTGTAGCAGAGTCCGCACATAAGAATACGTACCAAATAATTTTAAATATCGCCGAGGAAGTTGGGGTCAATTTTAGTCTAGAAGACATTGATAGGTCACACAGGGCATGGAAAAGAGAAGGCGGACGTCCGAGACCAATAATAGTGAAGTTTGTGGCCCATCGGAAGACTGGACCACGTGAACACACAGAGCCTTCTTTCCATTTCACTGAATTCTCAGACATATTCTCTAACAACTTCCATGCCATATTAATATCAAAGAAAAAGCTAAAGGGCACAAACAAAACTATCCGGGAAGATTTCACTCCCCTGAAACTACAGCTTCTCCAGGAGGCAATTTCGAAGTATGGCGTGAAAATACGTGGTCAAAGGACGGGACAGTGATAGTGAAACGAGGTATTTGTTAAATTTTATTGATAACTTGGATTAGGCTTAACAAAATTCCGGGGAACTAGTTCAGTTAGTATTTAGAAACTGTGAAGTTGGCTTTTCTAAGGTTAAAGGAAACAAATGTCTAACTACAGCCTGCAAATCTTCCCTTCCCAAACGCAGACCAGTCAAACTACAACCAACCCCTCCCAAACCACTGGTGGCTGCCCCAGCAACATTCCTCCTGTACCTCCAGGCTCTCAACAGGTAGACCACATGAACACACGGAGCCTTCTTTCCATTTCACTGAATTCTCAGACATATTCTCCAAAAACAACTTCCATGCCATATTAATATCCAAATCGTGGTTGAAACCAAGCATCCCGTCTTCACTAGTACGTATTGGAGGGTTACACACTGATAAGAAACGATAAAGTAGGAAAAGGTGGAAGAGGCGTAGGGATATATCTGCGCAACGATATTAAATTCAAAGAAATACACAAAACACCAAGCGAATTTCACAACGGGCCGGAGTTTCTATTTACTGAATTACAAATTCGCAGTGTTAAGTGTTTATTGGGTGTTGTGCATCATGTACCGAGGACGAGATATACTGAAGACCTGGAGGAAGTACTGCAGGACCTATTACCCACGTAGGAGCATGTTATTTTAAGGGGTGACTTCAATACTGACATGATAAAATGTGACTGCTGAATCTAGACAACTGAAAGAAGTTTTCAGAGGAAACCGACGAAGTTTCCGCGGTAAAACTGAATGTAAAGTTTCGAGACTTTTAAGTCGCGTACAGGTAATTAATGTTTGAAGCAGGCCCCGCGGTCGAACTTGCCTGCTCTCACCCGGAGGACCCAGGTTCGATTCCCGGCCTAGTCAGGCATTTTTACCTGGATACGAGGGCTGGTTCCAGGTTCACTCATTCTACGATTACCTTTAATTGAGGCGCTATTTAATGGTGAGATGGCGACCCCGGTCTAGAGAGCCAGGAATAACGGCCGAGAGGATTAGTCACACTGACCATTCGACACCTCATAATCTGCAGGCGTTCGGACCGAGCAGCGGTCGCTTGGTAGGCGGAAGACCCATTGGGGCTGTAGTTTGGTTTGATTTATGGGTGTTTGTACGATTTTAAGTATACATATTTCTTTTTTGTGATGTTTAGCCAAATTGTTCATAGTATATTCATTCCTGGATTTTCTGTTTTCCCGTGTTGTACGTTTTTTTTCGGTGGTCCCTCCAAAAACGGAGAATCGAAGTTCCACTGTAAACGAAACTGTAAAGAACCTTGGTCTCATTTTTGATAAGTACTTAAATTGGACGGAGCACACAACAAAAATTTGCCAAAGAGTATACTTTTCTTTGCACTCCCTTAAAATTTTACGGGATCCCCTTCCACTATATACGAGAAAGTTACTTGTTCAAAGCTTAATTCTACCAATCTTCGATTATGATGACATACAACCAACTAAACACCACACTCAACACTAAACTTCAGCGGGCCTATAATACATGCGTCCGTTTTGTATTAAATATGCTCAGGTATTGTCATATATCACCGTCTTGAACAGTTGTCGTGGTTATGTTGGTGGAGAGAAGAAACCTTCACTCTGTTTCGCTTGTTCACAACATTCTCCGTACAGATATGCCAGGTTATCTGAGAATGCATCTTAAATACTTGTCATCCCTAAACAGTATATCTACAAGGTCAGAAACTTCTTCCCTGCAGAGCTTCCCAATTTACCGCGCGACCGGTTATGGAAACTCATTCATACCTCCAGCCATACGTTCCTGGAATTCCCTTTCGGCTGTAATTAGAGACATACATAGTCGAAATGTATTTTCTTTAAAGATGTTATAAGTGGTATATAGACTTAAGAAATTAGTATTTAATGTTTTCTTTATAGTAACTCTCAGAAATTTACCTTTTGTTTATAACTATTATTAAAGTTCAAATTTTTAAATTTTTTATTCTTTTTTTTTTGCTAGTTGTTTTACGTCGCACCGACACAAATAGGTCTTGTGGCGACGATGGGATAGGAAAGGGCTAGGAGTTGGAAGGAAGCGGCCGTGGCCTTAATTAAGGCACAGCCCCAGCATTTGCCTGGTGTGAAAATGGGAAACCACGGAAAACCATTTTCAGGGCTGCCGACAGTGGGGTTCGAACCTACTATCTCCCGAATACGGGATACTGGCCGCACTTAAGCGACTGCAGCTATCGAGCTCGGTTAAGTTCAATTTTATAATTAATTAAACTTATATATAACTAGGTATCTTAACCCTCT
Source organism: Anabrus simplex (assembly GCF_040414725.1). Taxonomy (NCBI): domain Eukaryota; kingdom Metazoa; phylum Arthropoda; class Insecta; order Orthoptera; family Tettigoniidae; genus Anabrus; species Anabrus simplex. The sequence goes on from NC_090270.1 coordinate 297,287,049, forward strand.
ACTGCATACTGTTGCCATTAGGCAACAAATAACTTTTCACCTGTATACATGGATAAATATTGTAGGCAGAGGTAGTTTTACGTCACACCTTCAACTGTACAATCAATTAAACATATATTCCAGTGATGCCTTTTTTTTTTTTTTTTTTTTTTTTTTTTTTTTTTTTTTTTTTTTTTTTTTTTTTTTTTTTACATAACTTAAGACAAAACAGCCCTACAACCAAAGGTACTCCTTCCACCCCGTCAACATCCACGCGTACCAACCACCGTTTATTTTACGTGGGCCCTCCCCATCATATTACCACAGGCTTCAGGAGTACCTCTGGCTCAACCTCAAAGACATTACCGACCTACGGTCGTGCAAGTATACTTGCGCCCTGCAATACGTACCCATGGCCAGTAGGCAGTAATGTTCGGTCTTTGAATGTTAAAAGCTTAGCGTAAAATCGTGAAAAATCGTATATATATTCCAATATGGCAATCCACATCACATACGAGTGTTAAGCTATTAGGCCCAGTCAAGAATTGCTGGTACATCTAAAACACTGAGCGTATGTTGAACATTAAAGCTTGAAATTTTCTTCATCAAACGGAAACGAAAAATAATTCATGCAGTAGAGGGTTAATACTCTGTACAATGTAGCACATATAAGATGGTTTGGCATAACAGCAGGCTTCATAGCCTGAGTCACGCCATATGAAATAAGTCAATAAATAAATAAAATAGATTCAGCATGGCACTCCACAGCAACCGAGCAGTAGGTCTTGGTGTTACACGATGATGAACAACCAGCAGGACACGGGAAGTTTTAAATACTCTTATGTTTTGTTTGTGATAACACTAAAATAGTTCAATTTTGCAGTTACTGCCCGGCTACTCATTCCTGCCACCCGGTTGGCGAAAATTTCTGGGGAGAACACTGTATACCAATTACAGAAGGTAAGCAAACTAAAGGATCCACGCTCAAAGCTAAAAGTGACGCTTGGCAGAAAATTTAGTGAATTCAATGTGCCTACTGATGTTAGGCAACGTACGATCAAGCAACTGAAACAACTGTATGAAAATCATTTCTTGTTTCTAACTCTTTCTGGAAAAGGCCTATTATATTCCAAATTTTCAAGATTCAGAAGTTCTGCATTTAATCCACCTGCCATATTATGAGTTAACAGAGAATTTAACCGATTAAACCTGGACAGTTAAGTTAACCGAAAGTTTAATAGATTGATAGTCTTAACCAATATTGATTAAATACAAATTTGGTTACGTTCACTGCTAAGTTATTTTAACATGCAGTTAAATGTTAAATGAGGTTGATTAAACTGGGCCTTGGTTTAGTCTTATGCCAATAGATGACATTAATGTGCAAGAAAATGGCAACCTCACCGCGTTGAATGAAAAGGATTTTATCGAGAAAGAACCAAGCATACGAAATTCCATCTCATCCAAATCATATCTCGCAGAAACACCTACAATGTAGCATCCAAGTAACATCTGTTAAAATATCATTCCTCAAACTCAGCACAAGACGTTTTATCTTGGGCTTGTATGTCTAACCCTTGTTCCATTTCTGTATGGGGTCAGGTATGAAGTGAGATGAATCTTCGTAGTGAGCTTTTATGACCGGATGCCCTTCCTAAAGTCAACCTCATCAGAGGAGTTAATGAGAGATGGTTGGCCATTTTCATTCTGTATTTGACATCTCTTCAACACGTACTATATGTACGGAACCCCCACCTAATAGATTGAAAGTTAATTTGATTATAATGCGGCTGTGAAAATTCAGTACTCATCGGCAAGGACTACAACAGGCAACTTGCACACATTCTTATAGTGTGATAGCAGTGGTGCCAGATCTGTAGCTTAGATCCTTTCCAACAGAAGAAACATGACAGGCCGCCATAGCTCAATTGGTAGAGCAAACAACGGAAAATCGGCAGGTTGTAGGTTCAGAAACCACTGGTGTTCGGTTGGCCATCTTTGTTATGCACTTGACATCTTTTCAGCAAGTACTATATGTACGGAACACGATCTAATAGGTTGAAAGTTAATTTAGATTACAATGCGGTCTTGAAAATACAATATTCACTGAAAAAGATGGCTTCAGATATCACAAAAAAAGAAAAAGTCTACAAGGTGTAAGGGGCAAGAAATTAAAGTTTTGTTAATGTAAAAGCAGGGAATGAATTGCAGTGTGAACACAGGGAAAAGCGAAGGGACCGAGAAAAAAGGTTGTAAATTGCACAGGTGCCAACCTTTGAAGTGGATTATCAGTAAACGGCCTCCGCCGCCGAGAAAATTCAAGTTAAGTCCAAGTTTGCTCCTTCCTTCTCGATAATGACACCCCTTTTGCCCTTCCCTCTAGCTATCTATTCAAAAGTATATCATATTACAGAATAACATTTGCACACAACCTGTTAGTTCTGTGATAAAACATTGCTTGTAGCTTGTTTCTCACGCAGCAGATGTTTTTCAATGTAGTTTTTCTTGAAGCATCCTTCCCACTGTGATGACATTTTCGTCTTTTGAACTATAAGCGATTCCAGTGCAGATATGCTTAATGTAGGCCTCACTTCTTTATCTTTCTGTCAACTGTCAGGTACACTTAACACAGCAAATACAACATTACTGAAGGATTTATAGCGGAGAAGAGCAGCACCTGAGCTCCTTCATTCACAATTAATTTTACAACACTTATTGGGTAGCGAAAGGAAGTCAAAATCGAATAAGTATCGTTTTACTTTACAAAGGTGAAAAATGAGATTATCCTATTCAATACATCATATATTCCGTCATTAGACGGAGCAAACAAATTCAAACATGTTTCGGCTTTGTTTGCTCCGTCTAATGATGGAATACATGATGTATTGAATAAGAGGATAATCTCATTTTTCGCCTTTGTAAAGTGAAAACCGTCAATACGGAATGATTCTAATATCTTGTACGTATCGTTGTCAACTCACAAAAATTGAAACGAGTATGATTTAGGAGAAAGGCTCAAAAGGATTGAACATTTTTCCTTCTTTTTTTCCATAGAAAATTATTTTTCCGTGATAATGTCAGCTTTTCCATAATAATTACGAACAATCCGTAATAGTTGGCACCTCTGAAATTGGGATAAAATGTAAATTTCAGGAACATACAAGCAGGGTTATATTGTATATTCCAATTACATTATTGCACGGAACAATTAATACACACTAGGAAGTCAAGAGACAGTTTCTATTAAGAAAAAGTTATACCTGGGTTTTTAAAACAGAGTCTCCATTCTTTTGCTCATGATGCGATGTCCCATTTTCAGCTGGGCTAGGGATACTGTCCAACAGCTCAGGTTTCATTTCTGAAGCAACATAGTGGGTCCACAGAGCAAGCTCAACCTGATGAGGACTCCATGTACCATTATTAGCTAGAAAATAACAATTAATGACAATAAAAACAACATAAAAGACATGTAAAGGAGATTACCATAAAATAAGACCCCCTCAGAATGTACTAAACTCAAACGACACACAATGCAATCGTGTCATAACCGCTATCTCATAATTGTTTGATCTTGCCTTACAGAAAGCTTATGTATGTAATGAAAAAGAATGAAATAGTGTACAAACATACTTCCAGAACACAAACCTTTTATACCTTCTTTCAAATTATTTCTACGAACTGCATTTACTAGTACACTATTTGCAGGAATGTATTGTCTGCAGTAAATTTTGATGTTTCGTATGTATTGTATATTTATTTATTTCCCTGATTTGTGAGTGATATTTGATTTCTACAACCATAATTACCATGATATTACCCCTTAAATACAAGTTGTGCATTCATATGATGTTTTGCTATATAATTCCTAACAAGTATCATACCAGTTGCCATGTAAGTTCATTTCTCAGCATAGTACATAGTACCATAGTACCAAAAAATGACTTAAATACCTAGAAAAAAGACAGAAGTATTAAATGATTATTTTCTTTTTTTTCCCATCTGTAGTTTACTACAGCAAGGGCTAGTCATGATACAATGAATACTGATATATGACATCATTCCCCACCCACATCTGGCCCTTTCCTGCAATCACAACTGCTGCTGTCTACACATACCCAATACCACATCAGCAGTAACACCACTCAGTCTTATCCCATAAACGGTCTTTGCCTTATGCTGTTCTTAGCCAGCTATTCCAATCATAAGCAGGGAATTCCTTAGCCTCCCTCTTCTTCCTTTCATTTACAATTCCACTGTTATTTATGGTATTAATTCTTTATTTACAAGTTTAATATGTTGAACCATCTCAGACTATTATTTCTGTTCAATCACTTAACCATTCTTAATGTTTTTCAAATGATTAAATTGCTTGAATTTTGCATTCCAGTCATTCAGCTTCTATTTTACTTCGGCCTCACTATCATCCTTTATTACATCATCATCATCATCTGCAAAAGCAAGAGATTTAAACTCAGAGCTATTGTTGAGTCTCTTAAATTCTTAAATCTTTCCAACATTTCATTCATAACAACGATGAATTAAAGTGGCAATAGTGCACTGCCTTGTTGTACACACTGCCTAGTCTCAAACCACTCCGAATATCTATCCCCTATGTCCTATTTGGACAACTCAGGCAATGTTCATACAGCATTTTGACCTTATTAATTAAAACACTTGGTATAGATCTATTCTCAAGGCCTTCCCAGATTTTTGTCTCTACACTGTCATAAGCCTTCTCAATATCTACCCTACTGGAAATATTTATTGCATCACCTGGAAAATAGCTGTATATTTCAACTTATTTTGATAAATCTCAGCACCGAGTTATTTCCATTTTTACCTAAAGTATGGATTTTCACAAAAACTTTGAGGGAATGTCACGTACATAAAAGTAGAGATATAATGATCATTTCTTTCATATAAAATTAATAGTAATTCCAAAATAAATTTTTGTTTTTGAAATTTTTAATTACATTTTTTCGTGAAATTCAATTAACATGTTAATGTGAATTCAAATTAGGTAGATAATACTTCTTTTAAAAGCACTGCGTATTGATTTTTCTGTACATAATTTACATAAGGAGATATATCGTACTAAGCTTGTGTAATTTTTACGTTCTAAAATTTTGGACTTAAAAATCCCTGCTACTTGAAAATATTCTGCAATGAAAAAATCCATACGCAGGTTTCTTAATACAGCTGTGATACATATGCCATACACATTTTGTTACATTTGGCAGAATATTATGGGAGAAATATGGGATTTAAATATAAAATTACAATTGTCAAACAGAACATTATTACAGTGATAAATTGTTTGAATTCAGCAGAATAACTTCGTAGCAAGAAAAAAGAAACTCAATCCTTTCAATTTCAAACATTAAAAAAATTTCAACAAAATGACCAATATCGATTTTTACCTCCGGAGTGTCGCCTTAATATGGGAAACCCGAGAAATACCTGGTGCCTTTAAAAATATGAAGAGTCCACTGCAAAAATGATGGATGTCACTTTTTCATCGAAAATGAGCTGAGGGTGCCATTATATTCTTTATATGGCATAGAATATGTGGTTAAAAGGCGAAGTTAAAATCGCGAATAATGCAGGAGATATGAGGAAAAGAAAATTTGGTAGTAAACACTGCAAGAATGCTGGATGTCATTAGTATACAATGCAAGAATGATGGTAGTCATTGTGTTCCCGTGATTCATGGATGCCAAATCTCTCTACTAATGATGTTTATTACAGGAGACAGTTGTCATTGTATTCCTTCAACATCCATGTTTTATCAACATCTGAATCGTTTTTCTACTGCTACCCTGAGACTGTAGGAGGGAAAGGTTCTGATGAGGTTGTGTCAATGCTCCATAACTTCATTTTTACAAAACTTGATACTACGGTTAAACACCTGGAAATATTTTGTGACTCATGCGGTGGGCAGAATAAGAACTACACAGTGTTCAGGTTTTTACATTATGTAGTATCAGTTGCAAAAAGACTGGAAACACTCAAAGTCACTTTCCCAACACGGGGACATTCTTACCTCGAATGTGATTGTAACATGCCCCTAATAAACACAAAATCATACGCAGAATTGCCAGAAGACTGGATTCACATGTTTCAATCTGCCCGAGTGAAACCATCGCCTTTTCAAGTTATCGATGTAGACCAGGCACTCCTGCGAAACTGGACCTCTTTTTTGCAGCTTATGTTAAAAAAAGAAATGTCCCTTTCCCTCAAGACCTATCCGGCAGATACTGTTTGAAGCAGGTCACACTCGCCTAGTATGGCACAGATCTACCTTCAACGGTGTCTGGGAATCAAGTGTCGTAAGCTCTGTCCATCCCACAAGGAGCCAAGAAGTTGCAGCAGGCGAATTTCTCCTTCCAGGCCTCCTTTATAAAGAACAGCGACAAATTTCTCAGGAGAAATACAGATACCTGTTACATTTAGCTCAATTCTGTGGTTCAAAAGCCAAGATTTCATCATCTCACTGCCACATGACTGAGTTCAAAAAGACTTTATACCATGCGATCTTTTTATTATCATTGTCCAAGAATAGAACATGGCCTTATAAAAGCTAATTCATTTATTGTAAACTTGCCAACTAATTTAACACCATTAAATTACTCATAAAAATGTGATAAGAGTGACGAATGGACATTACTTCTTCAATGAGATGGGACATTCAGCGTTTTTGTGCTTTTCATTCTGCACTTAATCTAAAAATATCACTCTAGGTAAGGTTCAGTTTTACTGGACTCATTGTCTACCCAGTTAATGAATGAGATGGGTTAAATAGTTAACCATTAAAATACCTGTGACTGGAATTATGAGTCTTTGCTTTCATATTTTCATTTTCTGTGAAATGACATCCATCAATTTTGCAGTGGACTTTTCATATCAGAATCGTTAATCTTTTCAAAAAAGGTGATCGGAGTGTTTGTGGCAACTATCAGGGTATATTATTGGTATCTATAGCAGGTAAAATTCTTGCTAGAATTTTGCTCAATTGCCTGCAGACTATTTCCGAGAGGATCCTACCTGACTCGCAGTGCAGTTTTCGAACGTCAAGAGGCACAACAGATATGATCTTCTGTGCAATGCAAATCTAGGAAAAATGCAGAGACCAACAGACTCCTTTATACGTAGTGTTCTCTGACCTGGAAAAGGCTTTCAACTCAGTCCTGAGACCATTTAAGTGGACAGTACTGAAACACTTTGTCTGTCCACAGCATTTTGTAGATTTGGTCAAGGCTCTTCATGATAACACTTCTGGGCAAAACATCCATCAAAATATTATCTCTGATCCATTTCCAATCACTCATGAGTTGAAACAAGGATGTGCGCTTGCTCCAACACTCTTTGCTCTTTATCTAGCTGTATGTTATATGAAACATCTACAGACAAGCAACGCGTAAATGTCAGATATTGCTTAGATGGGAGACTGGTCAATCTGGCTGGAGACTTCGCTCCCACAAGCTCACTAAGATTTCCACCATTATGGAATTGCAATATGCAGATAATGCTACTGCACCTGCTCTCACACCTGAGGAGCTACAACAGTCAGTTGTTTGAAGAGTGCTTGTGATCATTTTGGTCTCTCCATTGATGTTCATAAAACCAAAGTACTCGCACAGCCTACACCTGGGATGAGCCTCCCAACTTTCAATATCTCCAATGTGGATACTCCCTTCCTTTGTAAAGTCTACTGGAGCAGCTCGACCACTTTCTATATTTAGGAAGTATTCTCTCAACAAATGCTAACTGTTCACAAGATGTGGATAGGAGAATTGGTGCTGCCCACTCAGCATTTGGACGTTTATCTCGCCATGTCTTCATGAATAAGATCATAATTTACCATGCTGTTGTCATATAAACACTGCTTTATGGTTGTGAACCTTGGACCCTCTACCATCAGGATATCAAAAAGCTAGAGTGCTTCTATTTGCAAGAACTCAGATCCATCTTGAACATCAAATGGGAGGACCGTGTCACCAAACTTAAAGTTCTTGAGAAAGCACATGCTATAAGCATTGAGGCTACTATCATTGACTGTCTCAGATGGACAGAGTACATCTGTTGCATGAGTGAAACCAGGCTTCCTTGTCAACTCTTGTAGGATGAACTCTGCTCTGGTACAAGACTTCATGGAGCCCCTTTGAGGCATTTTGAGGATCAGCTAAAGCATACTATGAAAAGAGCTGGAATTAACACTCATCCTGGGACACACTTGCTGAGAATCTTACACTTTACCACCACACTGTTTCTACACAAGTTACACTGAAGAGGAACCATGACAACGTGAAGAGGATAAATGACAAGCACGGAAGCTCCATCAAGCTCAGTCTCGCCTTCCTCCAGCCATTCCATATGATCTGTGTGGATGTATGCTTCTTGCCAAGACTGGGCTAATAAGTCCTATGAAACATATTCACAAAGTATTATGAGTGTGAAAATGTAAACTGCTGAGGAATATGTTTACTTGGATAGAAGTTGCAGCCAATGATGAGGCAGTTAAGAACAAATAGACAGACTTAACATTGCATTAATATATGCAAATATAATACGACACAATTAAAGTAGCACACAAATGCACTTGTCAAACAACCTGCTGATTTAAAAAAAATCCAACATGATTCTGTGTTAACTTTCGCAATGAAATTTGCTGTGGTCATTAAGTGTAATGCTGATTGATGTTTTTAGAGAAAATGCATTAATAAAGAGACTGAACCTAGAACAGAGTGCAAGAAAGAAAATTAGGGATTTTCTCCTTTGACCATACTGAAATTGACATTTTTTAGTCTACTGTTTACAATGGAGATGTCCGCACTGACCAAGAATTGAACAAGTGCTTTCCATGTAGTAATGACTTTTAGGACTTAGCGTGCTTGTATATGTGTATTTTTAACTTTTGGTTTACTTTTATTATGGGCATAAAGAAAAACAATTGCAAATATTGGCGGTTTCATTTGAAAATTGGGATCTTTAAGCTCAGATGATTGACACTTTTGTTGATTTTCTGATTTCTCCTACCTTGTATGTAAACTACTGTACCTGAAATCTTGTTCCGTCACTGAGCAAGCTGTTTTGTTAATGTTTTCCATTTTTTTAAAAAGGGAGAAAAGAAATATAACTTTAATTTCAAAGCTTTTAATTAATCTTTGATTGTAGTAGATAGACCCATTCATGCCAGCACCTTCTTTTACCTCTGTCAACCACGGAAACTCCGTAACAGTACCAAAAGTTCCACGACGGAAAAAATAAAAATAACAGGAAAATTTGCTGCATTTATGGATATCTACATGAGTGGCGGTAATGTGTTTTATTAACATAATGTTTTATTTCGTACGTTCGCTGTCTCCATTTCTTTTTATTAACGCATACCCTAGTACCAGTACGTCCTGTTAGGCGTCCCTGAAAATCATTTAAAGTACGTGGTGACACAAAATCATTAGTATTTGTTAACCGAACTCGACAGCTGCAGTCGCTTCACTGCGGCCAGTATCCAGTATTTGGGAGATAGTAGGTTCGAAACCCACTGTCGGCAGCCCTGAAGATGGTTTTCCGTGGTTTCCCATTTTCACACAAGGCAAATGCTGGGGCTGTACCTAAATTAAGGCCATGGCCGCTTCCTTCCCACTCCTAGCCCTTTCCTATCCCATCGTCGCCCTAAGACCTATCTGTGTCGGTGCAACGTAAAGCCAATAGAAAAAAAATTTATTTGTTAGGTACGCTGGTGAGTAAAACAATCGTTATAAATGGATAGCTTTCATCACCTTTTAAACTTCTTTCCAAAATATACCTTTATTGGTCCGAGATATGAAATATTAAACGATCACTTTCTTAATGATCTCGCTTGCTATACAAATAGCAACAACCGTGAATGTTTCTCACTCGTTTCCTCATCCCAAGGTGGTGCAGCTCATTTAGACACACTCCCAGTGGAGGGGAGTTACATGTACTGTTTTTACCGCATATCAACCTTCCTGCTATTCGTAAATCTCTGGCAGTATGCTACCGGAAATCAAACTCAGACTCCCAAGAACGGGAGCTAATACTGCTAACCATTACGCAAAACGTTAAAATTGCATAATTGAAAAAGAGGTTCAACCTATTCAATACATAAGAGAAAGAAATGTAGTGATTACATTCTTATTTAATAGTAATTACAATTGGGACCGGTTTCGACCATAGTCCAGGTCATCGTCAGCCGATCAAAACATAAAAAACATGAAAAACAATGCACATGAAAAAGAAAAGGATTAAGTGAACTCTGGATCGGTATAAGAGGCAATATAAAATGATGATGGGGGTAGAAACTGTGAGTCACCTAAAAGAAAACAGTGCGTAATTTTATGAATGGTGGTACGGCACACGCAATGATAGGTAAAGTCTCACAATGTTTATGAACAGCGGAGAACGGTCAAATGGGTCAGTTTTTACACACCGTCAGGCACAAAGTCACAACACTATCGAACAATATATGAAGATCTTTCAATATGTTGAAGTCGAAGACGAATAGATTTATAGAAGCAAACTGCCAGTTCCCGCTGATCAGCGCGGCACACTCAAGGTCATGCGCTGTAGTCTCGAACGCCTAAGTAGAATGGAGAATATCTTGAAGATCCAGTATTTGCCTCGGTTGCGGGAAATTAAGTACGTATAGATACATACAACGCAATTCAGTATAATTGAATGAGTAATTGTGTTACTGCTAAATAATAATAATAATCGTATGGCCTCAGCTACCGTGTGCAGACATTTCAATTTGACGCCATCTGGCTGTCTGCTTGTCAATTTCGACGTTCCGTTTTACCCTAGGCCCCCACTAGATGGCAGACCGAGTAAACCGAAACTCTCTTGGGCGTCTATGGCTGAGATTTAATGAATTTTGTCGGGTAAACACCAAATGTGTCACCAGAGATCTTTTACATGCCGACATTGTACGACATGGAGTGTCGAATGGACTTTTTTCCGCCCTTCAAAAATCCGACTACCTCTGCCGGATTTGAACCCGCTATCTTGGGATCCGGAGGCCGACACTCTACCGCTGATCCACAGAGGCTGCTGAATTCTTGGAAAACAGTTGACTTGAAAAAACAATTGTAAAGAGAAAAAAATATAGTAAAGAGCGCAATATCGGAAAAACAAATGAAAACATATATGCACAGTGCGCTATTTTTAAAATGAAAAAATTCAGGTCATGATTGAAGTAGTCGAAGTCGGCGCAAGACAAGAGTTAAAATTTGAATGAGGAGAACCGAAATGAAGGTGGTAGTTTTTTTTTTAGAAAAGGTAGAATAAATTAATAGAGGAAGAGGGATAGTGAAATAAGAGAAGAATAAAAGAAATTGAAGTTAAATGGTGTTGAGGAAGGATAAGATAGGGAAATGAAGGAGGGGTAGTTTAGGGTGGGGTAGGAGGGTGGGTTATTGGAGGTAGAAAATGTGGGTAGGAACTTTGTAAGGCATGGAAAATAAAATTGGGTTTTTGGAATTTGGAATTTTTGAGAAGAAGAATTAGGAAGTCGAAAAGGATGTTGGGTTTTTCAGAAATGTCGTTTAGATTGAAATTAGGGTTGAAGTACTGGTCAAGGTGGATAAAGCAATTTTCAGTAATGTTTAAGAGAGGGCCTTTGTTAATGATTTTAAGTATTTTCATGTCATTGTCAATATTGGTGAAACTATGCTTGGAGTCTTCTATGTGTTGTCCTATGGCGGAGAATCTGTTGTAATTAATGGCGTTGATATGTTCGGAGTATCTGATATTGAAGTTGCGGCTGGTTTGTCCGATGTAGGAGGAATTGCAGTTGTTGCATTTGAATCTGTATACACCAGATTTAGAAAAAGCATTAGACTTATTTAGAGTTAGAGTTGTGTAAAATATCAAGATTTCTATTGTTAGTTCTAAAAGAAATTTTCATGTTATGTTTTTTAAAAATATTAGTTATTTTATAAGCATCCTGGGTGAAAGTGAAGGTGGAAAAAGCAGTTGGTTTTATTGTGTCTTTAGATAAAGTGGTTTTTGGACGGTGTTTGAATTTCTTGATGATGCGGTTTATGAAGGAGTTGTTAAAGCCATTGAATTTAGCGATGGTGTTTAATTTGTTATTTAGATCTTTTTTTAGACATAGGGGTGTTGGAAGGCACGAAAAATGAAGTTGTTATAAGTAGCACATTTATGGGCTTGAGGGTGTGAAGAACCTTGTCGTATTGTGGTTGCTGTTTGGGTAGGTTTTCTGAAAATTTTGTAAGATAAAGAAGAAGGATGTCTAGTGATAGTTAGGTCTAGAAAATTAAGAGTTTGGTTGTGTTCTGATTCGAGGGTGAATTTAATGTTAGAGTCTAAGTTGTTGAGATGAAGTGTAAACCATTACGCTGCCGGACATTATTAACTGCAAAATACAGACATATAACAGGACTGATGCATGCTTGCAATGCGCGTCGGACACGAAGCTATTTGTGCGACATCATTAGAGCTGCAGTAGCCCCACGCTACAGAGGCGGACATTTCTTAACTACGACACACAGATGTACTGCATGACATTGACGTGTTTTCATTGCGTAGGTCGTACGGACGAAACTATTCACAAATTTGTGCGATGTCATCAGATCTGTAATAAGACTTCTACCCGCTCTGAAGCAGAATCATTGTTCTCTTTTTTTTTTTTTGCTAGTTGTTTTACGTCGCACCGACACAGACAGGTCTTACGGCGACGATGGGACAGGAAAGGGCTAGGAGTGGGAAGGAAGCGGCCGTGGCCTTAATAAGGTACAGCCCCAGCATTTGCCTGGTGTGAAAATGGGAAACCACGGAAAACCATTTTCAGGGCTGCCGACAGTGGGATTCGAACCTACTATCTCCCGAATACTGGATACTGGCCGCACTTAAGCGACTGCAGCTGTCGAGCTTGGTGAATCATTGTTCTTCTCTGATGAATTACGTTGGGGGGGGGGTCTTGTATGAGAGATTAATATTTTTTCATTTTCTTCACCTCGAAAAGCCAGGGGGGGTCTAATACACGAGTAAATACGGTAATTATGTGGCAGCTGCAACCAATACCAAAAATATGCTGACGAACTTCTTTCAAAACTGCTAGAACACCATTCTTCTGACCAATCATAACAGGAGCATTGTCAGAACAGAATGTCAAACAGTTCTTAATTGCCACTTTATTTAATTCCAACTGCGACAATAACAGCTTTCCTAAGTTGTGCACTGTCGAATCCGCTTCCAATGCTGGTACCGATAAAACAGTACTTATAATACTTTCTCGAGCAGCATCATAAAAAGTAACCACTATGAGATACAACTTGCAATCGGTATCATTACTTCCATTTGTCGACGAAGAAAATGAACTATTCCGTAACAATGTCCTGCGGTAGCACACGCCATTTCGTTTAGGACACGCATTTTTGTGCGACCACAAACACACTTTCTTTCAATGATTTCCGAAGTAGCAAACATCTTTCTGAACAAAGTTCCTGGATGATCAGCTGCTTTCAATGGAATATTGTGTTTCACCAAAAAATAGGTAAACAAACACTCAGCCTTTATTACATCGTAAACATTATCTCCAGCTTTGGCAAAAAACTGTTTATTTTATGAGTTGCTTCCTTAGAGTTTAAATTACATGATTAGTCAGGTCGTTTTTTCCGCCATGTGCTGTTAACATTACAAGAGCACACGGTACGAAATGTAAATTAGTAACCTTTTCTCGATTTCAGTATTCGTACATGGGAAACTCAAAGAAAAGGTTGCCCTAAACATCTGACAAGAATGTTTTTTTTTGTAGATATACTCATGATTACCGATAAACAATGATCATAAGACAAAATAAGCATCAAACACAATTCATGTTACTCCACAACTACATAACCTCAGCTTTGCAATACAAGGCAATAAATATGAAGCAAATTAAGTGAAGAACATAATTCACATGTTTTGTTCGAAACTACTACATGATCTATGTTGTGAAATTCATGGTGAAGAACAAAAGAACTATTTTTTTTTACACATGACAGTACAGGTTATAACTGAACGAATCAATGCAAAGAACAAGCAAACTGTTATCCAAGAGTCAGTCACTTTCTACAGTACATAACCAAATCAATATCGATCGAATGGGGTACAGAACGCATCTCAAATTCCCAGTCAAAGACCAACAATCGGATGAATATAAATTAGAGCAATGTATCGAATATTCACAGCATGTATCGGTGGCTTGCAGAAGCTTGTTCTAGCGCGAATTAAAAAAAAATCTTGGTAAGTAAAATTGTAAAATATTATACCTACCAAATTTACAAAACCAAAAATAAAGAGATTTTGATATGAAAATCAGGAAAAATCAGGAGATACTATTGGTCAAAACTGCTTATTCTACTTGTCTCGCAAAATACAGAAGTACTATGGTATATATTATATAACACTTATTGTCTCAAAACTTGACTGTTGCTATACGAGGCTACAGGCTACAAGGTTAAAATTACACACCTCTGTTCCCTCACAGGAAGTATGTGAGTGAAATGATTAGCCTCTGACAAGCCTTTTGAAAATATTATGAAGTCATGCTCCAGACGTGTGAATCAGTCAAGCATTTAGATACCATTACTTAGCAAATGCACAGATTAATATATGCATCATAGGCCCGCATGATTATGCGAAGCGCAAAGCTATTAATATCAAGTAATAAATTAAAATTTGTTAGAATTGTCTCCAAATGGCTCCTAAATTCCCTAGAAAAGTCACTAGTCGCCATCTTTGAAATTCTGTCACTAAATTACTAAAATAAACTCCAAACTTAGCGACTAGTCTCTAGAACTGACTAGATTGATGTGAACAAACACAAACACAGCACGCGAGAACGAGAGATTTACAATCGATATACGCGTCGCGATATACAGGTTTCAATAAATATAGCACATTCGCGCACATTTCTTGTATTAATAAACGTTGATATTTCAACTGAAAGCCGCCAATGAGCAAAGGACTTCCAGCCACTGATGTAAAATGCTGAAATGGCAGGATTTGAAAACAAATGTTTGAAGTTCACTAAAATATAAGCTAAAATAGGGAGAAATAATAAAATGTTCGGGAGACGGGAAAAACTGTCGACAATCGGGATTCTCCCGCTTAAATCGCGAAAGTTGGTAGGTATGTATTATAGTTCATCCATAAAACCATAACACACACTGTATTTCCGTAAATTTTATGGACAAACCGTAGAAGTTGGAAGTCGTTAATATGTTTACGATTATTGTTTCTAAAGAAAAAAGTGTAGTTTTTTATATATGGGGTATAAAATGTAGCCAACCTTCCCTCTTGCTCCTTTGAAAGTTCTTTCTCCCTTCAGTGTGTTTATCCCATCTTGCAGATACGCTGGGATGGGCTGTATGTCTTCTTTTGTGCTACTAGCTATACGTATGTGCAGATTTTTAATCCGGAAACATTGCTCTGAACAAATCCCCTGCATGGTTAGAAAATGCGAATGGAACATTATAATCTAGAAGAAACGATGTAAAAAAAGCAAATCTGCATTTGAAGACACTTTTCCCCACTACTGACAAATTTGCTATTGGCTTATATTCACCTTTTTCTCCCATGTGATAAGTGTTTCACACATAAAATGTGCCTTCTACAATCATCTCTACCACCACGAGCCACAGAAAGATCACAACACATGATACAGAGCACGGAGTTAAAACTTAATTTTCAAAGATATTAATCACAGCCTTTCTTCTGTATATCACAATACTTTTCGAGCAGTTATTTTTATTATTCTGCCCTATCATTGGAAGTATAAGCATGCTTCATTTCAGCAGCACAAAAACACTTCTTAACCACAAAATAATCAAAATAACAAATCCAGGCCAAGAATCACAGGTAATTACCGACTGAAGGAATACGGCACCAAGTTGTGAAGCCGTGAAAGATAGGAACCCAACAATGAAGACCAACCAGATGGCCAGACCAAAGCATTATGGGAAAGTGCATATGTTCTTTGTGCATCGTGATGTCACAATATCACCCAGCATTTCATTTAAAATTACTTTTTTTTTTTTGACATACAGTGAAGGGTAGTAATTATTTGTTGCATGATGGCCTACATCTGTATTAGGAACATAATCGTGTGAAGTTGACTAGCATGTTGCATACTTGTCTCGAGATAGCCTATTTATGGATATGTAAAAAGTCGTGAAACTCTTTACTAATGAAGACAAAATTACAATCTTTCAGAAAGTGGACTGGCATCCATATCTTGAAGCGCGCAAGAGTTTGAAAAAGAACTAAAGACAGTAAAATATCCCAAAAAGATCGGGAGCTGATGAAATTCATCAACCAGTCCTATGCAGGCTTGTCAACATTAATTATGGATTTCCCATAATTTGTATGGATTTCATACCAATATTATAACATTATGGTTAATGTTGAAACTAGCATCTTTGAGTTTTGACTCGATCAGTTGGTCGAAGTTTTGTAGGATTCAAAATGGCGACCTAAGTCATTCTCTTGCAGTCGCACATGGTGGAGTGTGACCTCCAATTCATTATCTAAGAGTGAGACCGGGAAATAATGTTTAATAGTCCATTGGTCCAAAATATGAGGATTCTTCTAACATTTGTTTTAGAAAGAGTGTGATCTGCAATAATATACTGATATTTTTATAGGCCCCCGGGCAAATGTGTTCATATTTGGTGTTTTCCACAAATGCACTGTTGTTATTTCATAAGCCCCAGCGGAAAAGGTTTTCAGATTTGTTCTCTCGTATTTTTCACACCTTTTATTACTCTTCCTCTCATCTTTAGAAACTGTAGAAACAGGTTTCACTGTAACCCTAAATACGGGACGTAAAATGCCCCCGTGTTAGAAAACATTGTATCTAGTGTTTCCAAATCACTGTTGGATTGTTCCTATTCGTGTATTCTAAAAGTACGTTTTCTCACATAACATGATCTTTTTCCTTGTCCCCTGCAGAAACATCTTAATGAGGTTTTACTGGATACTGATTTTCCATAATAAACGTGCCCTTAACCGTAATACTATAATATTAGTATGAAATCCATACAAATTATGGGAAATCCGTAATTACTGTTGGCAAGTCTGCATAGAACTGGGTGATTAATTTCATCAGCTCTGTTATAAAAAAAGGATTAGGAATGACTGTTGACCTTTATGTAGGTTAACAGTCATTCCTAATCCTTTTTTAAAACAATTTATTACACAAATCTCGGCATATAGGTATGAAACTCTATGTTATGTAATACGTGAACTAGGTTAACAATAAGTCAAAGAGCATTAAACATCTAAAGAGTTCTAATTAGCTACATTCCGTATAACTACCTTCCATAGAAGTTATATCATCACATTCGCCCCCCCCCCCCCTCTAAGAACTGAACAAAGTCCTTCAAATAACCTGGAGGATGAGGGATGCGACGGTTGCGACGTAGTGGTGTTTCCTCTTGAGTACGAACCGGGGCTCGAAGCGGACTATCAGGAGTCACAGGGATATTGACCTGAGTTGCAGGGCTCCCTTCATTGGTAATCTCATGATCCACGGTGGATTCACTAGGGTGTGGCGCTGGTCCATCATTCGCTGCAGGAGTGTCTTCTCCTCTTGGAGCCAGGTGCCTAGTAGATACCGTAGACTCTCGGCTGTCAGGATACTGGATTAGGGCATAATCATGATTACCATTTAGGAGGGTAACTTCTTCAACCAGTGGGTCAAATTTAGATTGACGATTGAAGCGACGGAGTAGTACAGTTCCAGGTTTCAGTAGCCATGTAGGAGTGGAGTAGCCATTGCTACTGCGTCGTGAGTGGCCAAATATGCGCTCATGAGGAGTAGCATTTATGGCTGTGCAGAGTAGAGACCGAACGGCATGAAGCGCTTCTTGAAGTAAGGATTCCCACTCCGTGATTGACGAACTTTTATCCCATTAAATTGTTCAACCTGGCTGCTAAACTGTGGGTTGTAGGGTGTAAGGTGTAGTGCAGCTGGTGGCCACTCCAAACAAAACAAGAAAGTTCTTTGAGATCCTGAGACATAAATGATGAGCCTCGATCCATATGTATAGTCCTCTCCGTGTAAGGACGTACCCTAAGGGTGCAACCTTACCCTTTCTCCCCTGTAATATTAAGATATTGATTTATGGTTACTTTTCTTGCTGTTGGGTCTTTTTCAGTGTCGGTAACCATACAGTTTAGGGACCCTACTTGCCGATACGACGTCTTACATTTACCGTTAATCTGGCACGTTGGCAACGTTCAATCACTGCTCTAGCGTGAAGTGCGTGTTGCCACCGCATCGCCGTTAAAGTCAGTAGTGATACATTTGCAAGAATATTTAAAGCATATTTTCTTTTTCTGTGGGATTGTAAATCTATTTGGCTAATACCAGGTAAGTAGGATTGTGGCATGTTAGGATAATGCATTTAATAACATAGTTTGTGTGAAATGATGAAAGTGGGTGGTAGTATAGATCTACCGGTACATGAAATAACTCTTGCGGGACGAAATTTTGGCAGTAGAACTTATAACATTATTATTTTCAAATCCGCAGTGAACTTGAAAGCTGACCTAAATTCTGTTCACGGTGCTTGGCACATTAGTATTCCTATATGTTTCCTGATAAGCTTGAAGATATAACCAGCCTGCAGGCTGAAAATATGCCCAATAATCTCTCTCCTTACTGGTTACCGGTATTGAAGAGAGAAGGAAATATTCGTGCAAAAGAAAGGGAAGTCATTGGATGTCTGGAACTTTCGAAAATCACACGGCAAAGACTTATTAAATAAATTGCATCATTTAACACGCCCCTCTTTTCAAGAATATGGTTATAGTACGCCTACTGTATATCAAAATAAAGACAGATAATTTAAGTGAGAAAGTGTGTTTATTTCCTTAATTCCTCATTGAGGAGATATTCATAATTATCTTGATTTATTTCATCTTATCTTTTATCATTTACTAGGGTAGGGAAACATTCATTATCGGTGTTTACATTGAGGTTAGTTTGTTATGGTTATGTCTGATGACTTTAATATGTAACCAGGCAGGTTGGCAGCAGTGATCAGCCATTACAAAAAAGAGAAAAGAAGAGCATCGGGCGGCGATATTTACTTTCTGGGGTATTTCCTTACGTGGCAGTTACTATATGTAGGATGGGGCTCCAAATATTCCGATAAGTTGAGTTAGGCAGGAGATGACTGTCGAAGAATTCGTGTCACGACAAGCAAAGGCAAAGGGGAAACGAGAAAACTTGACAATTACGGTGAGAATGTAGCGATTTTGAGTCTTAGTAGGCAACGGTCCCTTGAAGTCCAGATTTAAACGTTCAAAAGGGGCCCGTGGCCTTGATAAGAGAGCCTTGATGTCTGAAAAACTGAGGCTTTACCTCAGCGAATATCCTGTATGCAGATGTGACACGCCGGATACCTTCTATTGAGAAGGGAAGATTTTAAATCCGGATCCAATGACCCATTCTTGTGATGCCTGGATGACAAAGAGACTGATGAAGAGACAGTAGCTTTTCATAATCTGTATTATGATAAATGGAACAGACTCTCGAGAGGCCACCAGCAGCTTGGTTATGGTTGCCTGGTCGATATACAATGTCATACGAATAAAGGGATATTTCCAAAAGCCACCACATTATCTTCTTATTCTTTATTTTTCTGGAATGTTTTGAATCAAACATGAAAGTTACGGAGCGCTGGTCTGTGATAAGGTGGAAATGACGGCCCATGAGGAAGTGCCTCCATTTACGAATGGCTTCCACAATAGCATAGGCTACCTTTTCGATTGCCGAATGGTGGTGCTCAGAATCTGAGTGTGTTCGAGAGAAAAATGCAACATGGCATTTATTTTGGGAGAGGGTAGCAGCAATAGTAGAATCTGATGCATCAGTCTCGACTGTGAACGGGGCATTGTTGTGTATGCTACTAAGCGCGGCATTTTCTATAGCAGACTTTATATCTTCAAAAGCTTTAACAGCAATGGCAGATAGAGGTAGTGAGGCTTGGCACAAAGGTTGAATTTTTGCTGAAAAATTTAACACGAAGGGCGAATAATGTGAGAGCATGCCAAGTGCTCCCCTAAGAGATTGGTGGTCACATATAATGGGATAATCTCTGAGCAGTTTCAATCGATCAGAATCAGGCCTAATGGTCTTGTTACTGATTGTATATCCCAAGAGTCTGATGCATTTTTGTGAGAAGTAGCTTTCCTCAGAGGTGACTGTTAGATTATACTTGTGGGCCGCTTTAAGGAATTTATCGAGGTTCACATCGTGTTCATCTTGGTTTGCTCCACATTGACATTATCTAGGTATATGTCTTTTCACGAGAGTTTAATTCTGATGTAAACATGGTATGTCCACGCCTTCACCAAAGAAAGAGTTGTGATTCGCTGAGCGTGTAGTACCGACCTCCACCCCGTCAACGGTTCGTGTTCGGACGTACAGGGCTGCGCATCGCATACGATAAAAGTGCGAAGATCTAAACTTCTGAATAAACGACTAAACCTGGATTATATTCACTTACTTTATTGAACACATTCACAATCCACTGCCTATGGTCACTCCTGAGCGGTTTTCCTCTTTTGTGCTTCACTTCACGTGATGGTCGGTCCTACCTCTTGCTCCATTTCTCTCACTATGATTACCGACACTGACTGCTGCTGCAAGATGCAACACCTTATCTCCACGCTGTACAGCTTGGGACTTTTCCCCACTGCGAGAAGACTTCCTGTATTACACCATGCCTTGTGCCTTCATTTCTCGTTATTTAATCACTATTTTTTTATTTAAAAACATAGACGTAAAGCAGCTTCAAACGTCCCCCCTCCAGGGTTACGGTAGAATTGGAGTCTAACAACAGTAAAAAATAGAGATGAAGCTCCCTTCTCAAAAAGTGACTGGCAATCAGTTTCAAAGTTCCACATTAAGACTCAATTTAGGGCACATTAAGCAAGCTCAAAATAAATAACAGTGTCAAGAAGCCAATCATTTAAAAAAAAAACACTTTTAACTGGAAGACAAACAGATATTTTTAGTGCAACAGAGTTGAAACTTTTAACAACTATTCCAATGAATAGATACAGTTTTTAAGTAGGCTAACTATGTATTCATCCTGTCTCATTTCATCAACCCATTAACCCCCACATTGTTTTAACATCATTTTAATTTAATTTATATTCAAATAGTCTTTAAGAGGAACAATGTACCTGAAAATAATGTATTCAGAAGCTTAGCGATCACCTAAGCTTAACAACAGCTGAAGATGTTCTCAAGTGAGAACGAAACATGTACTGTTTATAATAAATAATTTGCTAAAAAACAAATAAAAAGTATCAAAAACATGGAAGATTTTCAATTACTGTACGTCTCTGTTTTTAGCCAACTGTCGGCATCGCCAGTGTTCACGGAGTCTGCTTCTCCGCACACTGCCTGCTACATGATATTGTGGCGTTCCTTGAAACGCTGAATACAAAATAACTACGATTTCACTCGAACCTAGGAAATATGAAGCACACTGGACACACACACTGAAGTGAGTGAAAGTGTGGAAAGCTGCCCTGTACATTCCGAAAGATGTGTTCTATCATGACGCGGACAAATGTTGAATTTAATTTACTCTGTAAAATACTATTTTTTTAAATTTAAAGGCAGTTTTGAATTAAAAGTCTGAATTTCAGTTATGGGACCGACATTGTTCTTCGAAATACGAATTATCCGTATTTCGAATTAAACAACTGAAATAACATGCAAAACCGTACCTCATATTTCCGGGAACGAGATCTTCTTCGAATTAGACGAGATTTTGAAATAACCGATTTCGAATGATCGAGGTTTTACTTTATGTAGGATTAATTTCGTATACATAAAAAGCAAACTAAAGCCAATTTTCTATTAATAAAAATACCGGTTTCTTCAAATATTGGGGTGCACGGATTGGATTACAGTATTCGTGTTTACAGGATACGGTTCAGGTAGCCACTTTCTATACATGTACACAATCAGTCGAACTGGATATGGATTTCGAAGTAATCAATATGTAAGGAGTAACGCTATTGGCTGGGTAGGAACGCCACATTTACAATCAACCAGTGAACGTTACGGTTTTATATCTCTACCTTCACTACTGCATTTCGTTTATTCACGCCTCATGACGCGTTCATTGTTTATCTTTCGTTCGTGAAGCAACATGGGTATTAGTGTGCCAGTTAACTCTTTCACCAATATGGATCACAAGAAGCGAAAGGAGTTTTCTTTAAAAGAAAAATATGAAATACTTCGGGACTTGGAGAAAGGAGGGAAAAAAGGAGAAATAGCGAAGAAGTATGGAATCAGCCCTTCAACACTATTTCTAAAACACAAAAGTAAGATAGAGCAGAATACTGATGCTGATGCCCTTGGCCCACAACAAAAGAAGATGAGGACAGCAGACTGTGAGGAGGTGGACAAAGCTGTTTATATGTGGTTTGTAGAAATGTGGACCAGCAACACTCCTGTCAATGGCCCACTGTTATGCGAGGGTACACGATCCTTTGCACGTTCGCTTGTATTTCTGGAATTTATGGGGAGTACTGGTTGGCTTCAAAGGTTCCAAGAAAGATATGGCATTTCCCACAAGGTTGTAAATGGTGAAGCAAACAGTGTCCCAAAGTAAGTTGCATCTTCATGGCGGTTGCAGACACTATCAGCTGCCTTGAAAGAATATTTGCAGGCGGATATTTATAATGGAGACGAGACTGTATTATTCTACAAATTAATGCAAAAAAACCTTGAATTCAAGGGAAATAAGTGTTTTGGTGTCAAAAGCTCAAAAGAATGGATAACGGTTCTTTTGCATACCAGCTCCACAGGGATGGATAAACTGAAACCTCTCATAATTGGGAAGTTTGGGAAGCCAAGGTGCTTCAAGGGAGTACAACATCTGCCCTGTGAATATAGGCACAACAAGGCATGCATAACATCAGTGATCTTGGAAGAGTGGTTGTTGTACCTGGAACATCAGATGAAGGCTGAAAAAAGGAGAATTCTTTTCATCTTAGACAAGTGCTCCTCTCACAATTGTGTACCTCGCCATTTGGAGCATGTGAAAGTTTTTATTTTTGCCTCCAAATACTACCTCAGTTGTGCAGCCACTGGATCAGGGGATATAATTCACGTGGTGAAGCGGCATTACCAAGCTCGTGTGGTCCGGCGTATGCTATGTAACATTGTCTCAGAGAGAGACATTATCAACTTATTGGAAGCAATGCAAATGTTCAGTGCTGCATGGAGATCACTGAAAGAAGAGGTAATCAACTGCTCTCGAAAAGCTGGAGTGGGTTATGGAGAAGACAACATTGCATAAAATGAAGAGTTGGATGCAGAAACAGAGGAGAACTGGAAGTGCATTTGTGTGAAAAGTTGGATGTGCCAACAAGTGTAAATCTTACTGATTATGTCAACGTGGACTGTGATGTGTTAGTGGAAAAGGAAATCACTGAAGAAGAGGAAGATGTGCCTCACAAAGTGTTCAACAGAGATTGACTCTTGTGCAGGCAACAAACATGGCATGTAGTCTTCAGGATTTTCTTGTCACGAAGTGATGTGCCAGAATCTGTGTTAAATGCAAGTGCAGTGGTTGCTGACTACCTTGAATATTCATTTGCTTCTGGGAATGTTCAGAAGAAAATCACAGACTTTTTCAAAAAATAAAGTTGAGAAGATAATGTGCCTGTACAGGGTAAAATTTGAGATGCTGAAACCTTCTTGCAAGTATCTGTACCTTATATCACACTTCATGCATATATATGTATTCTAATTTACCTCTCTGTTAATGAATACAGATTTTCTTTTTATGTGTAAATTTATGTTGAAATAACTTAGATTCTTCAACAGGTTCAGCAATAGGTGAATTCTTAAGAACTGACTTCTTTCAGTATAACAAAATTTCACTGTAACAAATTAATTTCTGAGGTCCCCAAAATGTTGCTATACTGGTATTCTACTATAGTTTCTTTTCATATCGACTTCAAGGTGATATAAACAAAAATATAAGTCAAATTAATTTCAAGCAGAGGCAAGATCAGACACTACTGTCAGAAGTTTTCAGCTGAGTGAACAGATTATAATGAGAGAATCATGACAACACAGATCTTAGTAAATAGTCTCTCAAACTGAGTAAAAGCTATGGGTTCAACATTAAGACAAGAACGAAGAAAGAAATGAGGAAACAGAAAAGAATCTAGAATCAAAGAGCAGCATGAAAATTAAGTGTGGGAAAGATTTTTACAAAGTTAACTGCCGTTCAACTGGTGAATTCCAAAGTAAAGTAGATTCAGCTTGTGCAAATATACAAATCAGTCTGAAGAAAACAACTCTGGAGATTTTAAAAAGAAAGGCCATGAAGATGAGTACTATGAAAATATCTAGAGGATAAAACTTTGATGGGATGAACAAAGTGAATACAAAGCCAAACAGCTGAAAGAAGTTGCATAATACAAAAGGAAAATTGCTGACAGAGTGAGAAAAACTTCAAAATAAAACTTAGGACGCACTTGATCATGTACCAAACTGCGATGGGAGAAATATTAAATGCATTATACAATCAGCATAAAGGAATGAAATAAGAATGACTGGAAACTGCAACCAGTTTGTGTCAAGAGACTGATATTTCCAGGGTTCAAAATATTTCATAGAAATTCTGGTATACACACAATTAAACTATACTAGTGTCCAAACGAGGCCATACCGCCCGACAGGAATGTCAGACGGATTGCTGAACAAACGGAAGCTGACTCACACACCATATGTCACAAAATAACAGTCTCAGAAAGGTTCTGATAGCTAAGGTACACTTCTAACAACAACTAACAAAACTTGGCAATGTCTTCCACAAAAAAATATGCTGTTAATAGGGTGTATTGTTACCCCAAACGGCCACACATGCTTCGCAGCAACGTGGCATGCTCTCTATCAGATGGTCCAAGAGCTCTTGTGGCAGTCGATCCCATTCCTCTGAAAGGGCAATGTGAAGTCTTGGAGGGTTCTTGGTGGAGGCTGATGGGATTCAATTCGCCTCCTCAAAGCATCCCAGGCATGTTCTATAGCATTCAGATCTGCAGACTTCACTGGCCAGTCCATGCAATGAATGTCTTCCCCAGCCAGAAATTCATCCACCAGAGCAGCGCGGTGCGGTCGGGCATTATCGTCCATTAAGAGGAAATCTGGACCAACCGCACCTCTGAAGAGTGGAACATGTGGTCTCAGTACCTCATCCCTGTATTTCTGAGCGTCAACAGTGTTCCTCAGACCACCCATAAAGATGTGCAGGTCCGTACAGCCATTCAACATGATGTCGCCCCCTCACCACCATACTGTTCCCGTTCCACGATGTTCCTGTGATTGTATCGGCTACCCGGTTCTCTCCAGTTTAATGTGTGATGGGAATCGTTCTGCAAACTGAAGCAGGATTCATCTGTGAAGAGCACGTGCCTCCATTCATTCATGGTCCAGTTTCGATGTTGACGGCTCCACAGTAAACAGGCCCGTCTCTGTGCTGGAATGAGCGGGGCGCACACCGCTGGACGTCAGGCAAACAGCCCTGCTGTTCCGAGCTTCCGGTACACAGTTTGCCGGAAAACGGGAACCCCTGAGATGGCTGCAAGCTCTGCCGACAATTGTCTTGCAGGTGCACTCAGATTTTGTCGGGCGGTTAAGGCCAGATATCAGTCCTGCTGTGGGGTGGTTACTCTTGGTCAACCTGGTACTGGCCAACGACTAACATCTCCTGAGTCTGGAAATCGTCTCCAAAGCCTAAAAATATGGTGACTTCAGTCTGTGTCTGGCCTGCTTCCAGGTGGCCGAGTATTCTACCCTGCAAAACGGGGTCCAAATGGCGTGCGATTTGCGGTCTATTTCCTATTGCCCTTCTTACTCGTAACTTATGCTTAACTTCTGGACACTAGTGTATAACAGAACTCTAGATACATTCCTTACAAGCTACTCACTTTCTTTGTTGAGCCTTTCCACTGTGGTCTGGATGTGAGAGACGAAGTTGAGGTATTCCTTAGTCGTGTAATCAATGCCTTCTATTTCAGGGATCGCCATAAGGCACTCATCTGCCATGAAAGGAGCTTGATCAGGTGCAGCAGCAGCCAAGAGCGCTAAGAATAAACAAGCCATGTAAGTGAATAAACATATACATACAAAAACACATACATATTTAATCAATTTTGATAAATATTTCCTTCATTAATTACAACCTTAATAATTTTTCATCTTATTCCCTCATCTATAAGTTAGTTTTTGGATCCATGTGGTTATTTTGTAGTTTACTCATATAATTTATATTGACTAAACAGAGTGGGCTTCGGCTCAACAGCAACTAGTTTTACTAGCCTTGAAGCTATGTATTCACGATGCGAAAGGGCTGGTCCCCACTCTCGACTGTCCTGGGAATGGTTTTCTGTGGTTTAGCATTCTCATCTAATGTACATTTTGTGCACAATATGGGAAAGTGAGTGAAGTGATAATAGTGCATTGTTGTGTTCCAAGATATACTTCAGACATTGCAAAGAACGAAGAAAACGCAACATTCCATGTTCTTTGCTCAACTAACCTTACTGGAAGTGGAAAATTGCCGTTTTGAGAAAATGCAAAAAAACTAGGTTCTACATGGTCGCCCACAACACCGTTGAAGTTTCCTTGAATCTGATTTTAGTGTTAGCCCCACAAAGAAGAGGCTTCTTCCAAATAAAATATCATCCATGTTTACTGGTTACCCCACTCATAAACAAATGTGTGCCAAGCAAAGAAGTGATCCTACTCTAGATTAGATTCATCTAGAACAAGAAAGAATTCAATCAATGACAGATTCACCTATGGAGAAGCTACTTAACCTCCTATGATAAAAGAAGCAATTCAAGAATCCACCCCTCCTCCAAAAGCATCCTGAAGAGCTAAATACAATTGAAACTTTTTTCTTTGCTAGTTGTTTTACGTCGCACCGACAAAGTCTTATGGTGACGATGGGATAGGGAAGGGCTAGGAGTGGGAAGGAAGCAGTCATGGCCTTAATTAAGGTACAGCCCCAGCATTTGCCTGGTGCGAAAATGGGGAACCATGGAAAACCATCTCCAGGGCTGCCGACAGTGGGGTTTGAACCCACTATCTCCCAGATGCAAGCTCACAGCTGTGCGCCATTAACCGCACGGCCAACTCACCCGGTAATTGAAACAGAAAGAACTCTCATCTTTTTGAGGAATTTAGATTATAGATACACGAAAATCATTTATAAGCTTTGAAAGAAACTAAAAGAATTAAAATCTAAGAAGATGAAAACAAACATCCAAACATTCACTATTTCTTGTACAGAAGCTAGAAGTGTACGGGGAAAAACATTAAATTTGGTGAATTACTTTGAAAATATCTATTGCTAGCAGAAGTACCCATTCTTCGTACGGATTATCAGAAACTGGCTTTAGTTACTCATACTACCGGTGTGACTGACTTCATTAGATAATTAGATCACTGGTGTATTTACTTAAGTACTTAGCAATTATTTATCATGTCTGGAATTATAGTGTAAGACCTTCTTCTTTTCTTCATGGGGGCCTCTAAATATTAGTTCCTAATTAAGCATCGGCCTCTAAGATCTTCTGCTACCATGTTTTTCCTTCATTCCCACCTAGATATACCTGCTCCCTTCACAAAGCTGCAGGTTTAGTGTAAGTATACTTCCGCCAGATAGTACCACAAATATAAATATTACTGAATTATTTGTTTGATCCGACATTTCGTAACTATTACAAATGATTAAGGAAATTTGCGATGCATAAAAACTACTATACTTACCGAGAATTATAATTTTCAGGGCCTGTCACTCATGTCGCACATCATATAATGAATCTGAATATAAATGTTGAGAAATTTTTTCAAGTCAAGGGCGCACCATCTTAACAAGTGTGTACAGTATATGGGTTGTTTTCATGGTTACAATGTTCGTAAAAGTGGACCAAAATATCGGCACTAATAACATCAGTGATACCACTACTCCATGATTTGATAGAAAATAGTTTAAACAATATGTAACAGACTCCGCAAAATGCTGCAACCTAAGCCAGTACGTGAAAACGGAGGCCCGTCGGCAAACGCTGGTCGCTGTACCACGGAGATCTCAAGGGCTATTCTTTTTATACTTCACTCCCTTTCCATCCCCACCCAAAGGAGTTCTTTGAGTGTCTTACACAACAGTTTATTTTTTCCAGATAATAAGTCATAATAACTCAATTTTGGTTGGCAGCTATGCCCAAACGTACTCTCGCTGCTGTAGAATCCTGGAGCTGACGTTGCCATGGTTACAGGCGTTCGTTTCTTTATCCGATTCCTAGAGCAGGGGTAGTGTGGTTCCAATATCACCATAACGGTTGCTTTTAGGGCCCGTAGGGCTTACCGAGTTTTGGTCTTTGTGTCAAGGGACTTAAAATGAGCGTTGTCTCGTCCTTGTACGACAAATTCCATATTTTGCCTATATTAGCCTATAATTTTTATATCTACCCCCAGTGCCCCCCTCGAATTGTTTTGAAAATAAAATACAGCCCATGTTACTCCCTGGCAATGTAGCTTTCTACAGGTAAAGTAATATTTAAAATCGGTTCAGTAGTTTTTGAGTCTATTCGTTACAAACAAATATACAAATTTTCCTCTTTATAATATTAGTATAGAAGTATAGATTACAACCCTACACATACGGTTGCCGCCAGGAAGGGCATCCAGCCGTAAAACAGGGTCAAATCCACATGTGCGACACAGTTCGCACCCACAACCCCACAGGTGTTGGTAAAGCGATAGAAGAAGAAGATACTCATTTTAAAAATCACCAGTTTTTTATTCTTTTCACCCCCTTAAGTGGATTTTCCAGAAAAAGTGTGTTCATTTTTAAAGGAGATTACAAGTTCCAATTTTAAAATGTGTAACATCTTCATTTTTTGAGATATATGTATCCTCATATAAATAATTCAACTCGTTCCTCACTTCACACACACACACACACACACACACACACACACACACACACACACACACACACACACACACACACACACACTCTCTCTCTCTCTCTCAAATGGATTTTCTGAAAACGAATATTCGTGTTTTTTTATTTTTAAAAGGGATTCCAAATATCAATTTTCAAGTCTGTAACATGTTAGGTTTTTGTGATTTATTGCAGATAATTTTGCTGCTGTAGTATCCTGGAGTTGATGTTGCCATGGTTACGGCAGTTCATTACATTATCCGATTTCTAGAGCAGAGGTAGTGTGGTTCCAATATCTCCATAACGGTTGGTTTTAGGGCCCATAGGGTTTACAGTAATTGAAAATCTTCCACCTTTTCGATACTTTTTATTTGCTTTTTAGCACATTAATTAATTATAAACAGTACATGTTTCGTTCTCACTTGAGAACATCTTCAGCTGTTGTTAAACTTAGGTGAATCGCTAAGTTTCTGAGTACATTGTTCCTCTTAAAAACTATTTGAATATAAATTATGTTAAAACAATGAGGGGGTTAATGGGTTGATGAAATGAGACAGGATGAATACATAGTTTGCCTACTTAAAAAACTATATCTATTCACTGGAATAGTTGTTAAAAGTTTCAACTCTGTTACACTAAAAATATCTGTTTGTCTTCCAGTTAAAAGGTTTTTAAAAAATGATTGACTTCTTGACACTGTTCTAATTATTGTTGAATGTTCATTTCTTTCATTCCTTCCAGATTGGCTGTTATTTATTTTGAGTTTTCACCTTTAAGAAAAATACCTAAATGCAAAAGGTAGCATTTTATATTTTATGAGAAAAGTGGCATGAAAATAGGGGCCACTAAAGGTACTGTGCTTAATTTGCCACCAATGTTGTTGTTTGAGTCATCAGTCCATAGACTGGTTTGATGCAGCCCTCCATGCCACCCTATCCTGTGCTAACCTTTTCATCTCTAAGTAACTACTGCATCCTATATCTGCTTGTCATATTCATACTTCGGCCTACCCCTACCGTTCTTACCACCTACACTTCCTTCAAAAACCAACTGAACAAGTCCTGGGTGTCTTAAGATGTGTCCTATCATTCTATCTCGTCTTTTTGTCAAATTTAGCCAAATGTAGGATGCTAAAAGGTTTGTTTTTTCACCTATTCAATACATATAAATTTTATAAATTAGGAATTTATTATTGATTCCACTTGAGACATGTTTCGCCCTTCATTGAGGGCATCATCAGTCAATGAAGGGCGAAACATGTCTCAAGTGGAATCAATAATAAATTCCTAATTTATAAAATTTATATGTTTTGAATAGGTGAAAAAACAAACCTTTTAGCATCCTACATTCAGTATCTTCAATACGGATAACAATGATTTTTATCACTTGCAAAATTTAGCCAAATCGATCTCCTCTCACCAATTCGATTCAGTATCTCTTCATTCGTGATTCGATCTATCCATCTCACCTTCAGCATTCTTCTGTAACACCACATTTCTAAAGCTTCTATTCTCTTTCTTTCTGAGCTAGTTATCGTCCATGTTTCACTTCCATACAATGCCACGCTCCACACGAAAGTCTTCAAAAACATCTTTCTAATTCCGATATCAATGTTTGAAGTGAGCAAATTTATTTTCTTAAGGAAGCTCTTCCTTGCTTGTGCTAGTCTGCATTTTATGTCCTCTTTACTTCTGCCATCGTTAGTTATTTTACTACCCAAGTAACAATATTCATCTACTTCCTTTAAGACTTCATTTCCTAATCTAATATTTCCTACATCACCTGCCTTCGTTCGACTGCACTCCATTACTTTTGTTTTGGACTTATTTATTTTCATCTTGTACTCCTTACCCAAGACTTCATCCATACCATTCAGCAACTTCTCGAGATCTTCTGCAGTCTCAGATAAAATAACAATATCATCGGCAAATCTCAAGGTTTTGATTTCCTCTCCTTGGACTGTGATTCCCTTTCCAAATTTCTCTTTGATTTCCTTTACTGCCTGTTCTATGTAAACAATGAAAAGGAGAGGGGACAAACTGCAGCCTTGCCTCACTCCTTTCTGGATTGCTGCTTTTTTTTCAAAGCCCTCGATTCTTATCACTGCAGACTGATTTTTATACAGATTGTAGATAATTCTTCGTTCTCGGTATCTGATCCCTATCATCTTCAGAATCATAAATAGCTTGGTCCAATCAACATTATCGAATGCCTTTTCTAGATCTACGAATGCCATGTACGTGGGCTTGTCCTTCTTGATTCGATCCTCTAAGACCAGACGTAAAGTCAGTATTGCTTCACGTGTGCCTACATTTCTTCTGAAGCCAAATTGATCTTCTCCCAACTCAGCTTCAACTTGTTTTTCCATTCTTCTGTAAATAATACATGTTAAAATTTTGCAGGCATGAGATACTAAACTAATGGTGCGGTAGTTTTCACACCTGTCAGCACCGGCTTTCTTGGGAATAGGTATAACAACATTCTTCCGAAAATCGGATGGGACTTCTCCTGTCTCATACATCTTGCACACTAAATGAAATAACCTTGCCATGCTGGTTTCTCCTAAGGCAGTCAGTAATTCAGAGGGAATGTCATCAATTCCAGGTGTCTTGTTTCTGTTGAGGTCACTCACAGCTCTGTCGAAGTCTGACCTCAAAATTGGGTCTCCCATTTCATCAGCATCAACAGTCTCTTCATGTTCCAGAACCAAATTATTTACATCTTTACCTTGATACAACTGTTGGATATGCTCCTGCCATCTTTCTGCTGTCTTCTTTCCCTAGAAGTGACTTTCCATCTGAGCTCTTAATATTCATACACCTAGATTTCCTTTCTCCAAAGGTTTCCTTGATTTTCCTGTATGCAGCATCTACCTTACCCAGGACCATACAGCCTTCGACATCCTTGCACTTCTCCTTCAGCCAGTCTTCCTTAGCTACCTTGCACTTTCTATCCACTTGATTTTTTAATCGTCTGTATTCTTTTCTGCCCTCTTCATTTCTAGCATTCTTGTATTTTCGTCGTTCATCAGTCAGGTTTAGTATCTCCTGAGTTATCCACTGATTCTTAGTTGATTTTTTCTTCCTTCTTAACATTTCTTCAGCAGCCCTACTGACTTCATTTTTCATGACTCTCCACTCTTCCTCTATAGTGTTTCCTTCAGCCTTTTCATTTAGTCCTTGTGCAACATGTTCCTTGAAACAATCCCTTACACTCTTTTCTTTCAACTTGTCTAGATCCCATCTTTTTCCATTCTTTCCTTTCTTCAATTTCTTCAACTTCAGATGGCATTTCATGACCAACAAGTTATGGTCAGAGTCCACGTCTGCTCCTGGGAAAGTTTTGCAATCCAACACCTGGTTTCTGAATCTCTGCCTAATCATAATGAAGTCTATTTGATACCTTCCAGTGTCTCCAGGTCTCATCCACGTATACAGCCGTCGTTTGTGGTGTTTGAACCAAGTATTGGCAAGGACTAAATTATGATCAGTGCAGAATTCAACCAGCCGACTTCCTCTTTCGTTCCTTTGTCCCAATCCAAATTCTCCTACTGTATTACCTTCTCTTCCTTGGCCTACCACTGCATTCCAGTCTCCCATCACAATTAGATTCTTGTCACCTTTTACATATTGTATTAAATCTTCTATCTCCTCATATATTCTTTCGATTTCTTCATCATCCGCTGAACTAGTAGGCATATAGACCTGCACTATTGTGGTGGGCATTGGTTTGTCTATCTTGACGACAATAATTCTTTCACTACGCTGGCCGTAGTAGCTTACCCGCTGCCCTATTTTCTTATTCATTATTAAACCAACTCCTGCGTTTCCCCTGTTTGATTTTGTGTTGATAATTCGGTAGTCGCCTGACCAAAAATCTTGTTCTTCCTGCCAACGTACTTCACTTATACCAACTACATCTAACTTTAGCCTATCCATCTCCCTTTTCAGGTTCTCTAACCTACCACAACGATTCAAACTTCTAACATTCCACGCTCCGACTCGCAGATTGTCAGTATCCATCTTCCTGATGATCGCCCCCTCTCGTGTAGTCCCCACCCGGAGATCCGAATGGGGGACTAGTTTACCTCCGGAATATTTTACCCGGGAGGAAGCCATCATCAGTACATCATTCATACAGAGAGAGCTGCATGTCCTCGGGAGGTAGTTACGGCTGTAGTTTCCCGTTGCTTTCAGAAATAATTTTTTTCTCATTTTTAAAAGATCACAGGTCTTAATTAATAATAAAATGAATTTAACCTTAAGCTATTCACTTATTCTTCCTAAGTGATGGTCAGTTTGTGTTTTAAATCCTAACTATGTCTGAATTTGTTCATATAACAGATTTTTTATTTCTATTGCATCATTAAAATTTTGATTCTTATTGAAATGTTGATCTAAATAAATATATATGTTTTCAAATTCTGTCATTAGCTTGCCTTTATCTATCCTTTTTAAGATCTTTAAATCTTGTTCAACTGTGGTAAATTTATGACCTATTTCTATCATATGGGAGCTCATAGTAGAGTATTTATTATGTCTTGAAGCATTGCAATGTTCTAATTATCTGGTCTGGAAGCTACGGCCTGTTTGTCCTATGTACGAATAATTACATTGCGAACAAGTGAGTCTATAGATCCCGGAATCCAAAAATTGGTTATAAGTAGAATTGACTGTGTTGTGATTAAAAAATATATTCTGATTGGTATTACGAGTCTTATATGCAATATTGATTTCTTGTTTTTTGATTGGGTTAGTAATTTGATAGATAGCTGAATTTGTGTTAGTAAAAGTAGCGAATTTCATTTTTTAGTTTTTTCTGGAGATAGATTTGTTATTTTTATTTTGCCTTTGTTAGTAATTTTGTTGATCATTTATAACTTGTAACTGTTAAACTTAGCTAACTTCTTTATATAATCAAGTTCTTTTTTCCGACTACTTTCCGAGAGTGGTTTTTTTAATGCTCTGTAGATCAAACTAAAGAAGGTCGCCTGTTTATTAGAGATTGGACGTAGGGATTAATTTTTTATTGTTAGTGGGGCAACAGTTGGTTTTATGAAAATTTGAAGAACGAAATTAAATTAGAATATAAAAAGAAGTCATTTTTAAATTTGCAATTATATACAGCACACTTGAAAATTTCTCAAAATATGTCTCCATTACAATGGGATTCATACTTAAGATATGTTATTAATAAACTAACGGATGTTCTGAATAAGAAACAGGAAACACTGGATAGTAAGCTTGCCCTTTTAAAAGAAACTAAACAAAAATGACAAAACCAGGATAGGAAATTTAATAAACACTTTTCTCAGCTAAGCAACAATCCTACTACAGTAAATTTATCAGACATTGAGTTTACTAATAATGAATTTAACCTTCTCAATAGAGATTTTAAGTTCAATTGGCCTAACTCAAAGAAGTAGACGATTTAATTACTACAATTGCTGAAGTTGAATGTAACATTGAAAAACTTCCCACAGAAAACCAGATATGAAGTACAAAAGAAACTTCCTATTCTGGTTAATAAATTAAAAACCAATTCAGACTTTACCCTGTTAAAACAAATCCAGGAATTAAAAACTAAAATTAATAAAAAGAATGTAATTGTTACCCGTGCCTGGTTAGCTTGTGTGGGGTTTGCCTCTGAATTGAGTAGGGGCTAAATGTAACCCTGAATAAGACACTGGGGTGGGGGAAATCAACCCCAACACGGCACGTTCCAATCGCTGATAGGGGAATTTCCTGTAGATATGTAGGACAGGTGTGAATAAGGCAATGACAAATAAGCACCCACGGATCAACTGAGGTCAAGAGAAAAACGGTCAACGGTCTCAAAGGCGGAAGAAGAATCTCATTTCTCAACGGCTGAGAGGGCGGAAGAACCTAGTGGAGTCAACCATGAAAAACAATCATTTCAGACTTAACAATCTGGTCTTACTTTGGAATGTTATTCCTACCTTTGAAACATACAATTTCAATTGCAGAATGGAAAAGCCGCTGAAAGAAAGCACTACCCCAGGTGGCAGCTCGGCAGAGAAATCCAGAGACCTAAGACGAAACGCTGGTTAATAGAGCAAAAGCCTGAAAAGCCATACATCTAATTTTTGATCTGATTTTTGATATGCTCTATTGGTGGAAAAATATCTAATTCCCTCCATGGGAACTTAGAATTTCCATCAATTTAGTCTTCGAGAGGCTAATTTTCATACCATACTCATTGCACCTATTTTAAAGTTCCAAAACTACGAACAGAAAAGGTGAAAGATTACAGCCTTGTCTAACCCCTGTAAGTACCCTGAACCAAGAATTCATTCTACCATCAATTCTCACTGTAGCCCAATTGTCAACATAAATGCCTTTGATTGATTTTAATAATCTACCTTTAATTCAATAGTCCCCCAGTATCGTGAACGTCTTTTCCCTCGGTACCCTGTCATATGCTCACTCTAGATCTACGAAACATAAACACAACTGCCTATTCCTCTCGTAGCATTTTTCAATTACAGTACCTGGTGCATACTGAAAATCTGATCCTGACAGCCTCTCTGTGGTCTGAAACCACACTGGTTTTCATCCAACTTCCTCTCAACGACTGATCGCACCCTCCCTTCCAAGATGCCAGTGAATACTTTGCCTGGTATACTAATCAATGAGATACCTTGATAGTTGTTGCAATCCTTCCTGTTCCCTTGTTTATAGATAGGTGCAATTACTGCTTTTGTCCAATCTGAAGGTACCTTACCAACACTCCACGCTAATTTTACTAATCTATGAAGCCATTTCATCCCTGCCTTTCCACTATACTTCACCATTTCAGGTCTAATTTCATCTATTCCTGCTGCCTTATGACAATGAAGTTTATTTACCATCCTTTCCACTTCCTTAAGCATAATTTCACCAACATTTTCCTCCTCCCCATGAGCTTGGCTGTTTGCAACACCACCAGGATGATTTCCTTTTATACTGAGAAGATGTTCAAAACATTCCCTCCACCTCTCCAGTGATTCCCTGGGATCTATTATGAGTTCACCTGAAATACTCAAAACACTGCTCATTTCCTTTTTCCCTCCCTTCCTAAGATTCTTTATTACTGTCCAGAAAGGTTTACCTGCTGCTTGACCTAGCCTTTCCAGGTTATTATGAAACTCTTCCCATGACTTCTTTTTGGATTCAACAACTATTTGTTTCGCTCTGTTTCTTTCATCTTTGTACAAATCCCTGTCTGACTTGGCCCTTGTTTGGAGCCATTTCTGATAAGCCTTCTTTTTACGTTTACAGGCTGCCCTCACTTCATCATTCCACCAAGATGTTCGCCTTTTCCCATCTTTACACACAGTTGTTCCTAGGCATTCCCTTGCTGTTTCTACTACAGCATCCCTGTATGCCATCCATTCACTTTCTATATCCTGAACCTGCTTACTGTCTACTGTTCGAAACTTCTCACTAATCATATCCATGTACTTCTGTCTAATTTCCTCGTCCTAGAGATGTTCTACCCTTATTCGTTTGCAGACAGATTTCACTCTCTCTACCCTAGGAATAGAGATACTTAGTTTACTACAGATCAGATAGGGATCTACTGTGGAAATGACCATGGCAGATGAAGTAAATCCGGGTGACTTTGTACTTGTACTTTTTGCTTGATGATGATGATGCTTGTTGTATAAAGGGGCCTAACATCGAGGTCATCGGCCCAATTGTACTTTTTGAAAGTTCTGGAAAGCGGCATTCTTTTCACTATAAATATGTTGCCACTGTTCAGAAAGTTCTGGAAGGTGGAGACATGCAAATTATGCTTTTTTTTTTTGCTTTACATCGCACCGACACAGATAGGTCTTGTGGCGACGATGGGACAGGAAAGGGCTAGGAGTGGAAAGCAAGCGGCCGTGGCCTTAATTAAGGTACAGCCCCAGCATTTGCCTGGTGTGAAAATGGGAAAACACGGAAAACCATTTTCAGGGCTGCCGACAGTGGGGTTCGAACCTACTATCTCCCGAATACTGGATACTGGCCGCACTTAAGCGACTGCAGCTATCGAGCTCGGTATGCAAATTATGTGTCTCAGTTGTGTGGACAATAAAAAACTGTGTTCAGGCTTAATGAAAATGATGTATCCGTTGTGGAAAAATCAAAATTACTAGGGAAACTGCCTGTTCCAATAACAGGGAAAGGTAGAGGCATTACATTTGCATTACCAGGAACAGATGATGTCTTTGAAAAAAAAAACTAGAACTCCTACACTTTCTGTTAAGACAGTTTTAGCCAAGTGATATGTCTCATTTTTTTCACCATTCTGATTACAATGGACACTATGTAATTATTTAGTATAATTAAAATGTAACATAAATTCAGACATAAAGTTCAGGTACCATTTAATTAGATGGTATAATGTCAACAACCTATACTATGTAATTTTTG
Source organism: Anabrus simplex (assembly GCF_040414725.1). NCBI lineage: Eukaryota > Metazoa > Arthropoda > Insecta > Orthoptera > Tettigoniidae > Anabrus > Anabrus simplex. Next base: position 297,324,475 of record NC_090270.1, read on the forward strand.
TCAGGAATAAGTATAAAAATTTATCTCAAGCCTAAATTAGCCATTTTGTTCCTATAATAAAACTGAGGAAAGTATTGCAAACTATTACACCCAGATTTTTTCCTGTCTTCCTTTGACCCAAAGCTGTCTCACAGTTACACTATTAATTCTCCAACATGATTTTACAGTCTGCTACAATACTGTCTCACTTATCCCCTGGGTTGTCTCATAATTCCCCCTTTTGCAAGTTAAAAATGAGACACACGTTTATATTTATTTTTCAAAAGTTAATGAATATACAGTAATCTGTTGTTCCCAGTGCTTTTTGTAACACCACTCACAACTTATGATTATTTGTATAACTGTCACTGTTGTAGTTTGTAATTTATGAACAAAGTTGTAAAAAATGTCTCATATTTACCCTGACTGACCTACAATCTATTATCCCACAACACCCGGAATACATGTTTTAAAAAAATATGTTTGCTCGAATTTACACATAAACCTAAGTTAAATGTGAATATCTCTTAACCAATGTCTGGCGCTTGGTCTAATGATGCATAACGGCGTCCAACTGTTCTAGGAATTACCGTTTATTATGATGGGTAAAGTAAGTTTGTACTCTGTCCGAAGGCAGGTCCGAACGTCCGCAGATGTGTGCCTGAGCCAGAGTTTACGTGCGGTAGGGTGGCCAGTTACTTTCTGCTCCTCTTAACTTCGGAGATCTCACGGGATTCGGTATTTCAACTCGGCTACGGCTGTTGGCTATTATGATGAAAAGGTATGAAAATAATTATAGTAAATGTTAATTCCAATGCTCTTTCTCTTTGCAGTAAAGTACTTTTTTAGGTTATCAACAGTTTATATAAGGTGTAATAAGGCGAGAAATTTATTGCTGCAAGCCATGTAAACACGCAACGAAAAAGATATAAAAGTTTCTGTAGACGAAAAATGTACGGCTCAATTTGAATAAAATTTGGTATGCAAAGCCAATACTGTACACCCTTTCAAGCTGCTATATCATTAGGTTAAAATTTCAAATGGTTTCATATGAAGCTAATAGTAAAATACGTTGCATGTTTACGATGCTCTCTTGAGCAGGCGACCGGGGAGTTTCCCGTCGCTTGGAGCCACGTGTACAGGAAGAATGCATTATGTGATGCAACACACTGGCCACAGGATTCCTTTTCTAAGTCACGCTAACTTGGAAAGAACATATTTTAGAACAGCAATCGGTGTTCAAACTGAGGCAATTTTTAATAATGCCGCTTACTTACAAGGAACGTTGTAAATGGTTACGCGAGAAGAAAAAGGATGTGGAGGATTTTAAAAGAAAGGAAAGACAATGCAAGAGGAACGAAGGTGACACCTGCCCAGTTACGCATACGCCGCTGACAGGTATGAGAATCGGTGAAGGAACAAAGTTCAGAAGAAACTTGAGGGCTTAGCAACAGTTACTTCCTGTTCTATGGCTTAGCAACAGATACTTCCTGTTCTACAAGTTCAACAACACAACCATCTACATCGATTGCAGAGCCGAGTACGCCATCTGCTTATAAATGCAAACAAACATTGGGGAAAGCTGTAAAGCGTTTGGTGTTGTGTGTGTCCTCCGCGCCTACAATCTCCGCAGCCCGCCCGACACATGGATGTTTCCGGAGACCACGAGGCAGCCTGCAGTGCGCTGACATGATCATCGGTGACGTCAGCCAGCGCTATAAAAGGAACAACGTTTCTCGCCTCTCCAGGACTCCTACAGTGTCCAACGACCAGACTACACCGCAAGTCGGACACGGAGGTACCCTCTTAAAAATGTGTTCTGAATAGATGGACTGATTCCTGGCCATGAGGTTTCACCTCTGGACATTGCCTCATTCATCCTGCATCCCGTAGCCACGTTGAGCACCCATCGAAGCATTCTGCTACTCACTCAAGTCCCCTACAGTGCTCCGACTCCAATCATAGCATTCTGCTATATATTAACATTAGACGCAAGTTCCTTGCAAGTTATACGCCTCCTGTTAGCATTCTGCTAATACGAACTCTCTCTACAAGTTCCACTTGTTATTATACATGACCGACAGTTTTCGACTATCAAGAACATTCTCTCATTTGAACAGACTGTCTCATCAAGACAAGATTGAATGTATATAGGAATCTCATTTATACCAATGTAAATATTATTAAGGCCCTCAGCCTACTACCTTATATTAACATTAAACGTGTGCAACTCAACAAGCTTCAAGAAAAGTTTCGTTCTATTTTATGTACATATTGTATAAATGTGTTGAAGCAATAAACTTTTATGTTGTGCCTTGTATACCAAGTTCCTTGTATACAACATTTGGAACAGGCTTTACCAGTGAGTCCGCGAAAGAAATAGGAAGTTGTTTCTGCAGCGAGTACAAAATTTTGTGCTAGTTCATCTACCTCCGGCAAGCGCACGAAGTCTTCACTTCAAAATCAAGAAATTCTTGAATTTCTCAATCAGGATGATATCAGTTGGCCATCTCCTCGAGCAAGAGATTTTTATTTGGATTGGTTGTTTTATTGGTATTTAGATGAGTCTATACCAGAAGCAGAATGAACAAAAATTGGTCCTTCTGCACAAGCTTTCATTGAAACTGTAGGCTACTTAAGCGTTGAATGTTCAGTTATTTTAAAATGTTTAGATAATTTTACATTCACTGCTCTTGCGAGCAGGCGACCTGGGAGTCTCCCGTCGCTTGGAGTCACGTGCACAGGAATGCATTATGTGATGCAACACACTGGTCACAGGATTCATTTTCTAAGTCACACTAACTTGGAAAGAACGTATTTTAGAACAGCAATCGGTGTTCAAACTGAGGCGATTTTTAATAATGCCGCTTACTCACAAGGAACGTTGTAAATAGTTATGCGAGAAGAAAAAAGGGTGAGGAGGATTTTAAAAGAAAGGATAGGGAATGCAAGGAGAACGAAGATAACACCTCCCCAGTTACGATAAATGTGTGACAATTCATAATTCCTTCCTTACGTGGCAGGTATAACTGACAGAATAGGGCGCATTCTTAAGAAGTAAAATATAATTCCAGTTTTCACCGCAGACCGGAAGCTCAAATCCCTGTTTCGACCAGTCAAAGAGAAGCCACGTCTTGAAACACCGGGCGTAATATGAAATTCCATGTGGTTGTGGTTGTTCATATGTTGGCATGACAAAAAGGCTTGTTAGCACCAGGGTGAAAGAGCACATCAGATCGGTAAAGAATGTCGCTCTTTCATCCTCCACGGAGAACGCTATAAGCCAGTCTGCCATAGCAGAACATTTCTACAGTACAGACCATGAAATCCTCTTTGACCAGGCGAAGGTCATCGCGCCTGTAAAAGAGTTCTATGCTCGTCTTGTGAGGGAAGCCATAGAGATAGAGCTGCGCCCAAATAACATCAACAGGGAAGACGGCTTCAAGTTATCAAATACATGGAGACCTGTACTGCAGAAATACATGCATAACACCACCATGGCACAGCGGGACGCACTCAAACTGTCGACAGAGGGCAGTGCATTAGTAACTTCCCTCCCAACCACCACAGCACAGCGCCACGATCCTTGAGTCCAGTTAGTGGGGTAGACCGTGGATAGTACGGGCATGACTTCCATGTACCTTCTTTGCTCACTGTCGGAGGCAAAACTTCACATGCCCTGATGAAGGCCAATGCAATTTGGCTGAAAGCTTGGCTTTATTGTTAATAAATGTATATATAGTGGCTTTAATTGCCTGCTGTCATTTCTTGATGGATACAGTACTTTTGTATCCATCTCTTGGCACAGGCCAGAGTAAAGTGTAGCTTCCACCGAAGTTCCAGTCTCATCCATGGCTGTGACAATATGGAAGCTGCTGGGGTATGGGTGGTGCTGAGTAATGACATTCAGAGCACGACTAGTGCATCTGAGTGTTATGAAAGGTGTTGCTCATAGGGTCAGTCGTGCTGCAATAGCACTTTCTGACCCAGTGAGGAAAGCAATGGCAAACTACCTCTCTCCTCGTCTTGCCTAGTACGCCTCAGTTTGGTGCTGCCATTGGTTTTTGCGGTTTCCTTATAACTGCGTAACCTTTGGTGGTGCTATTTGAGGATCCAACCAGCCTCTGGGCTGATGACCTAACAGACAGACAGACAGTGGCTTTAATCCAGTTCATTTATTTCTTTATGTTAATACAATGAGCCACGAAAACTTACGTTCATTAATTCATAAAAACACTTTACTTAAGTAGGCCACATGTCAGTATAATTATTATTATTGGAAGGAAGCTTGTAGTTTTAAGTGACCGATAATCTCGCGATCATAAACCAAGGGAAATCCGAACCATCGGACGTGATTTTCACCTCGAAAATCACATATACATTAATCAGGACTCAAACCCAATCCATCTTGATGGTTGCAAGCAGCTTGACCGCTGCGTCATCACACCCCTTCTTTATTATTACTTACTGCAATATTAAATATATATTTTGTCATACAGTGATCGTATTTGACGCGAAGTTTAAGATTTATTAGTCGCTCATGCCATGTCGTCATAGCACTGATTTGAGTGTGTAATTCTGCAACGCTGTCTAGTAAACATGCGATGATCACCTTAAACTATATTACGCAACGTACACATTAGATTTTTTTTGCAAAATGTACCTTTGTCCTTCTTGTAAACAATATCTTAATATAACCAATAAAAGTTACCATGATTTGCGGAATTTAGAAAAAACGTAAAGGCATGTGAAGTTAAAAGTACCTTCCATGTAAACACCAACTGCTACATTTAAAATTTTGTAAAATCGCATACATCAGGTTTACAACAATCAATTGTCAATATACTATTTTCATCATAATTAATGTTTTGTTATTTACGTTATACCATTTTCCTCAATTTATTAATGTAGTAATATTCAGGCTGTGATTTCCTACGTTTCAGATGGCCGATGGTAGGATTATGTTCCCCCTCCATCAGATTCATCAGCCACTTTTCCCATTTTTTTAACAATGTAGGTTCGTTCCCAGTACGCTTTAATTCTACTTTATATTTCAGTCTTGTTTTCATGTTTTGCAATTTTTTACCAACAATTGTTGGACGGAAATATTTAAGTTAAATTTAGCAAGTAGTTCTAAATTGTTGCCAAGGGCAGGTAGCATAGAATTGTCAAATACTGAGACATAGATTTTGGCATTCATGGTTTGAGGAATTAAAACCAGTGAACCAGTGAAAAACAAGCCCACACCATAATGCCTTCTTAAAATTTTACACTAGGAACAATACACTCCAGTGAGTAACGCTTGGTATTCACCAGGTCCATACAAGGCCATCGGATTGCCACAACATGTAGTATGGCTTATCACTCCACAAGATGTTTTTCCATTGTTCTAGAGTCCTCAGGTGACACGTTTTGCACCACTAACTCAGCGGCGAGCGTTCAGTTCAGTGAACCTTGGTTTATGCGCCACAGCTCGCCCATGCAATCCAGGTGCAAAACGCCTTCCGACAAATGGTACTAGCAATGGCATCACTTCCGGCTGCCAATCTAAAGTCTGTGGCCACAGTTTCTAACGAAGCTTGCCAGTACGATTTCACATGTCGAAGGCATTAAGAAATGATATATTAATTATTTTGACATCCCTGGTTGAAGTGGGGTTTTGTAACTTCCTGGCGTTTCCATTTCACCACCACATCACTTACAATTGAACACAGTATCTGAAACTTGTCACAAATCATACGGATAGAATGGCCGAATAGCTAGGCAGCGAAAATTGTGCCCCTTTCAGCCTCATTGTCCTCTCATTTCATGCCCATTTTGACAGCTGCAACTTGGAATTATTTCTACAGAACACTCACAGACTTACACAGGTTCATAACACGCTTGACTGACATATGGGATCAGTCTACTTTGCTTTCTGGGGGTGTCTGATCATTATTTTATTTTATTTATTTATTTACAGAGTTTATGCCCACACTGGAGCACTTAAATCAGACTACAACAAATTTGTCTTCCTTTTCTTCTCCCAAAAAGTCTTGAGTCTGGTTGACCTGGCTGCCCTCTCTGCATCCGTTACAACATATTGTTTCCTCTGTACAGTGGTCAGAGGAAGCCTGATCCATTTATTCTTCAAAATACTTTTCTCGCCTCTGTTTTCTATGGTTTGCATGGTAATATTCAACTCCTCCAAATCACTTTGAACTTCTTTAAACCAATTGTTTTTGATTTACTATTCCAAAAGTAATTAAATAATTGTTTTAAAACTCTTAGTCGAATTATATGACAAAAAAAGGCAATTCTTCTTTTTCTCATCGTGTCTGTGATGGACTCAATTTCCCGATAGATAACCTCATTCGGCAACAATCTCCACTGTCCATCCACCTGATGTTTCTTGTTTATGATCGTCCTGAGTATCCTTCGATCAACTCGTTGTAAGCGTTCTGTTGTTGATCTAGTATTGAGTTCAAATAATGTTTCACAAGCATAAGTTGCTTCTGGTTTAATAACAGAGTTATAATGCCTAAATTTAGCATTAATCGAGACATTTCTTTTTGTATGTAGGCCAAGTTAATCCGTTGTGTCTGCTTCAGTTTATGTATTCTGCTCTGTATTGATGGTTTTTCATTGCAATTCCAAGTGAGATTTTCACCCAAATATTTAAATGTACTTACAATTTCAATTTCTTTATTATTATTTAATAACGGCTCTGAATTTAAAGTTCTGAAAGTAGGCATTATTTTTGTTTTATCATACGAAATTTGCAATCCAACTTTTTTCGCTACATTTGCAAGTTCTTCCAATTGAACTTTAGCCTCTTCGAAACCATTTGCCAGTATCGCAAGATCATCCGCGAATGCCAAGCAATTTAGTTTGATATTTTTTCCAATTTTGACTTTTGGAGGACATACCTTAGTCCACTCTCACATGACCTTTTCCAATACACAATTGAACAATAATGGCGAAAGTCCAACTCCCTGGTGGAGGCCTGTTGTAATTGCAAATGATTTAGATAACTCATTTCTGAATCTAACCTTAGATTGAGTATTCTTAAGAGTCATACCAATCAGGCTAATAAGTTTGGAATGTAGACCAAATTCCTGAAGGACATTCAACAGTGATTCACGACGTATACTATCATACACCTTTTGAAAATCAACAAACGTAATAACTAAATTTTTGTTTCTAGATCTATGATGTTTCATAATACATTTTAAACTGATGATTTGGTCAGGGCAGCTTCTTCCAGGACGAAATCCACCTTGATATTCCCCTAGTTCACAGTCAAGATGACCCTGTATTCTGTTATAGATAATCTTCGATAAAATCTTATATGTAATATCCAATAATGATACTCCCCGATAATTATTTGGATCAGATCTATCACCCTTTTTATGCAATGACTGAATTATTGCCATATTCTACTCTTCAGGCATTGTAGCAGTATTCCAAATATCTATAAGATGTTTATGTAGATTCTGAACGGTTTGGTCATTAGCATTCTTCCATATCTCTGCGACGATTTGGTTCTCTCCCGGTGCTTTATAATTTTTAAGGGAATCAATTGCTGCTCGTACTTCATTATAAACGAGCGGTGTAACCTTTTCTAAAGGTATCCTATTTTTTGGATGTGTGTCATATTGCAGATATTCTGAAGGTTCCTCACTGTTAAGTAAGTTCTCAAAATATCTAGCTAAAATTTCCGCATTATCTTGATTAGTATGTGCCTGTTTTCCATTAGTATCTCTCATTAAAGTGTTGGGGGAGTATAATCTGTTTGGTATTGCCGAAATGTTTCATAGTAATCTCTTATGCTTCGTCAATAGAGTGTAACATCTCTGTGTGATTTCTCTTAACCTGTAACTTCTTTGATAACTACCAAATAAATAATAATAATAAAATAAAATATAAATAATTAACATAAATGAAAATATTCAAAAACTTCATAAAATTAATAAGCATAATTAACCGAAATGTCCGTAGTATGGGCGCCAGAGTTCACCAGAATGGATCCCTCGAATTTAGATAAAAGCATGATAAACTTTATATCCCAGGGCGTGTACATAATGCTGCGTACTGGTACATCTGCTGCAGGCCTTACCTAACCTCCTGAAAACGACTAATTAGGTAGGAACTGCACCTAGGTTCATCAATAACACTGATTCTAAAATAGCTAACTATATTCTGAACAAATTCCGTGCATGAGCACCTCATCAACATACAACACTATACATATAATACACACATAAAATATTGCTGGAAGACTCCATATTTACAACAATAATGAAAATCATGGGAAAATGAAAGCGAGAACTAAGCTACCATTTGTAGATAGTCCGATGAACAATGTACATGTATGAAGATAAATACCCTTCACTGACTCTATATCAATTCGACTTACTGATTCTCATAATCGGCAGTTACCACATCACACAGATACTGTACCTTGTACTACTGTGTTCACATATTTTAACACTTGTTGTAAAGATATATACACACGTCTGTCGATCCTCAACATAAATTATGGAAAGTCTGAGATAGCCTTCACCAACATATAATGCCAGGTCGCCACAAGTGCTACAATACTTAATGCGCAAGCACTCTCCACAATCAGCCACTTTCAAAGAACATAACAAGACTACGCTCCACGAACGTTTGAAGTCCAGTCCATTGCAGCCGTGTCACTCCAGTACCGTGTATCAGCACCACTTCCTTCCCGTACAGTGTGTCAGTTGTAGTTCTCTTATACAGTGTCATTGGTTGTAGTTATCTTCCTTCTCGTTCCTTTACAATCACCTTTACAATGTCCCTTGTTGCCGCCGTATGATCAACGTTTATAGACATCAACATCCCCCTCCTCTCAGATGATACGTCTGGATTGGTGCTTGCCAGTCAATCATGAGTGAACCTCTTGTCAAGACCTAGCTCCCAAGAGATAAACAAACTCTGGGGTTTGCCTCGGATGAGTCAACGAACTTCCCTAATACAACAACAAGCTCATCTCATCAGGCTGGGATATATACATGACTCCTGAATTTCCCGACACAAGTACATCACAACAAACACTGGGATAGCCATATGACTCAACCAAATTACCAGAGTTATTAAAGCAATGTTTTCCCACTCGTGCAAAACAAATTACTCATACCTACATATGTGGATATCTTCCAGCTTACCAATATAAATGGCAAAATATACAAATGAAATACTGATAATAATGATAATAATGATGATGATAATAATAATAATAATAATAATAATAATAATAATAATACTGACAATAATATCTCTATCTTCTACATATAATTCAGGGGTGTGATATATGTACTATCACAAACCCTTCGGATGATTTTAGCCTATGTCATCTAGCAGTAACAAGTTCTTCGTGTGACTGTTCTGTTTTCCGTTGTTGATTAATCAACCATGCCTTGTGTCGGTGTTGAATCGATGCATTGCACTCCTCATTCCACCAAGCATGTTTTTTCCTCTTTTTAACGGGAGCGTTTTCCTCAGCAATGGTTTTTAGCTTGTTAATTACCGTTCCCAAATCATCACTTAGATATGTTTTAGATTGTTCATAATATAATTTATTATTAATGAGATAGCTAGGGTCATATGTTTTCTTCCTATTACATTTGGAGAGAATGCGTTTCTTTTTTGGAGTTAATTTTATTTTAATTTTGGACAAATAATGATCTGAATCTATGTCCACTCCACGGAGGACCCTCACATTGTAAATTTCCTTATGATAGTTCTTATCTATAGCTACATGATCAATTTGGAACCCCCCTAATTTAACATTAGGGCACTTCCAAGTCATCAGTTTATGTGGTCGTCGTTTGAATCGTGTGGTTTCCAAAAGTAGCCCATGATCAATACAAAGATCGATCAATCTCTGACCATTCCTGTTAGATGATGAGCTGGCCACTTACCTACAATATTACGAAACTTTTTCTCACGGCCTATTTTAGCTCTGAAATCGCCAAGCATGATTTTAATATGGTTATCGGAAATGGATGATAATAGTTGGTCTAGTTCTTCGCAAAATTTGTCTGTGTCTTCCCTGTTGGTCCTGTTTTTTTCATTCGTTGGAGCATGGACGTTTATCAATGTGTACGTTTTATTCTCTACTTTGATTGTCATCAATGCCGTTCGGGGGGAGGTGGAAGAAAAATCTTCAATTGAATCTAAGATACTAGTATGAACCAAAAAGCCGACTCCAAACTTAGGAACACTCTTTAGTACTCTTTCACCTGGGGGACCCTTGTATAGGCGATATCCCCCTGACTCAAGGGGGTCTTGATCCGTATTACGCAATTCTTGAAGAGCAGTTATCAGTATCTCATGTTGATCTAAGACGTCTGTGAGGTTTTAATTTGCCCACGTTCATTAATGAATTTACGTTCACTGTAGCGAAATATTAGAACTGTCCTGATTTATTAAATTTAAGTTTCCTCTTGATCGGATGGGTCTGCATGTTGTTTAATGGGTTGCAGGCGCTCCAACTCGCCTTGGTCTTCCATTTGACACCCCACCGTATCCGAATGGTGTCTTTGTTTGGATCTGATGATCGTGTGTATCCAAACCGGTGGATATTTCATTAGAAGACTAATCATAATAGGCTGATTGTCTGATCAATGATCAATACATTTCTGACCGAAGTCAGGGCTTACAATGCCAGATGTGATCTGGCAAGGTGATGAATGGTGAATGATGGGCGATGAAAGATGAATTGTGAAGAAGGCTTTTTGCCTTATTTCATCCTAGTTGTTCAGGACTGGGAGTAGGCATTTCCTCCATACCCCGCGAACGTTATGGTTTTCCCGCCAATACTCGGGTAGCTGACTGCAGTGGTTTCCCACTGGGCGATGGGGTCGCCACATCCCTACGCCAGTCTGATCATTAATGACAATGTAGTGTATACGGTAATAAATGTACACAGATTAATTTGTATTAATGTTGAAAACATTTCTTAGCAGACAAAGTAGGGATCCCCATACTACGAAAAACATAAAATTAAGCAAGTTCCTCAACTGTGCCGAAAGTTAAAGGGCTTGGAACGGTTTCGAACCGTGAGTCTTGGATAGCTCTATCAAACTAAACAATTTACAAAAATCACTTCCGGCCCAAATGCAGTTCCGGAAAAACAGCCTAAAATCGCTGGTTTCTTTACTAGTTTTCTTTTTTTTATTCCAATCCTAGCCTAATTAACTTATTTACATAATTCTTTCTATAATGAGTTCCTTGGTTCAATACCCTCAGGTGTTTTTTGACTTTTTTTAAAATGTCCACACCGAATGTTGTTATAAGGGCTTTCTGTATTGACTCACATCAGCGCTCGTAGTGGTGCTTAAGTGAAACAACGCATCAACTCGCATAAACGCTCGTACTGGTAGAAAAAGGCAAACTGCTAATCTAATCAACCGGATAATGATTAAGAAAAGGATTGTACTTTTTAGGAATAAATAAAGAATGTATTCTAATACTTTATTATATTTTATTTACCTAAAATTCGTAGCTCATATCTCTAGGATGTTTTCAAGATTGAATTGCTTGTCTGAAGGGCTAGAACTGCGGATTTTTATTTTCCTTCAAATTATAACCAATATTAGCACCATTTTAATGCAAAGGAATGCAGAGCTTTATCACTCTTACAATACAAAGAAAACATACCTGATGCCATCGTTGTTCCAACTCCCTTCAAGTTGCTAAGAGCAGTGATGGCTTGTTCCAGGTTGGGCAGTTTGCGGAATGCCTTCTTTGTTTCCACCATAACAGCACGAGGAGTATTCACTTTTACTAGGTACGACAGTTGAGGATAGAATTTGCCCCGCTATAAGTGACATAAAACAGAATTTTCCAGATTATTCTACCAATAAGATAAGAGCCAAAAAATGTCTACAAATAATATTTAAATAACCTTTTCCAGGTTGACAATTTATGCAAGAAATTCTCGTAATGTGCTGAACAGAAAATCTCTCTATAACACAATTTTTAAACAAGATATGTATTTAGAGAAAGAAGCAACTGGTTTGATCAAAGGCCACAGTGACTTCTGATAGCAATCTGAGAGTGGTCTCCTAATCATATATCATTTTCTACTCACACCACAAAAATACAGGGATGGAACTACTATTTTAGTATGAATAATAATTTTTAAAATGACAAGGTTTGATTTTCTTTTCCGCATGATATAAGGCCAAAATATGTTGACGTTTCAACAATTTGTCAGTAGCTCTTGTCAAGCCTGTCGTTTGACATTGGGTGTTAAAGCAATAATAATAATAATAATAATAATAATAATAATAATAATGTTTAAATGGTCTCAGTTGCTTAAATGCAAAGTCTTCTGAAGAGGCAATCTTTCCACTTATGCAGTCTTCTGAAGAGGCTATCTTTCCAATTTGACAGGTCATCTGTTATTCATTCAGCACTTTAATAATAGTAACTTGCATTTAACTTCTCACTGAATAATTTTATTACTTATTCAGTAAATCTTACATGCAAGTGCTCATTTAAACTAATTTTGTTCATTGTATAGTGCTTGCTTCCCGGTTATCTAAGATGGCAAGATCAAGCAATACTAAGAGATGCATTTGTGTTAATATATTGTAATATGCACTTAACCTCTGTTATGGTACCATTATTCCAAAATGACACAGTGATGCATGTCACTGCTCTACAGCAGACCTAGCAAACCTAACACCATTGGGGTCGGAAAGGATCAAGAGTTGACTAAAGAAGGTCAGATAGGAAAGGTGAAAATGAAGAATGGAAGTAAGTGGAGGAAATGTCATCTCTTGACAGACAGACAGACAGACAGACAGACAGACAGACAGACAGACAGACAGACAGACAGACAGACAGACAGACAGACAGACAGACAGACAGACAGACAGACGATACTGCAGATGTATTCTGCCGGCCTCACACACGGGGATTCTTTTCTTAAGCCTTGCAATTTTCTTTGCAAACCACTAAAGCCAATGGGGTTGGGATGTACAGTAGTGCCGTACGTAAAATATTTTTTGTCTACTGTTTGCATAAAGAAGCTATACTAAATAAATGGATAGCTTCTACAGTAGTCCCTGTGTACAAGGGAAAGGGCGATAATCATAAAGCAAATAATTATAGGCTAAACAGCTTGACATGTGTTGCATGTAAGCTATGGGAAAACATTATTGTTGGTTATGTTAGACACGTTTGCAAAATTACTAACTGGTTTGACAGAAGGGAGTTCGAGTTTTGGAAAGGTTATCCCTGTGAGGCTCAACTTGTAGGATTCCAGCAAGATGGAGCAGATATTTTAGATTCAGGAGGTCAAATGCACTATCAGTATTGATCTATCAAAGGCTTTTGATAGAGTAGATCATGGAAGACTGTTGACGATAATCAGGACAACTCGACTACACAAAAGAAAGGCTGAATGGGTGACTACATTTCTAGAAAATGATGATGCTGATGATGATGCTTGTTGTTTTAAGGGCCTAACATCGGAGGTCATTGGCCCCTTTCTAGAAAATAGAACTCAGAGAATTAGAGTAGGCGAAACGTTATCAGATCCTATAACCATTAAGAGGCGAATTCCTCAAGGCAGTATTACTGGACATTTATGTTTTCTTATACCGGGTGTCTCACCTAGGAGTCATCAGGCACATTTCTCCGGTGTTTGGGAGGATATTTTCAATTTTGCTTTTGTAATGTGGAAGCAGAGTCAGCCCAAACAAGGAATGCTTATCAGGCCACTCCGCTCAGTAATGTATTACTCCAAGTAAATACTAGTGTTTCCACTTCCAGGAAAATGCGAGAATTTCTATTCACAGACCACAGCCGATTCCTTCCAACCCTTAACCTATTGAGCAGTACTGCCGTCTATTTACGGCAGTGTTGCGCGTGGCCCACGGGAGTACTGCCGTCTATTTACGTTCTCGAAGTTTGCGTCTGAATAGTAACGCTGTCTATTCATGTCTCATGCTGAATGTTTGAAATTGTTTCAAAACATCATACTGGCGGGTTTTAGAACAATTTTGGGGATGTTTGACATGTTCAGCGAAGTTTATTCCATGTTCTGTCACATCTCGCATGTTCTGTGATGAAGTTCTGTCCCAGCATCTGTAGTCACGTAACCTAATTTCTTACGAGATTGTGCCACGAATTACGAAAACACCCGGAAACTGTTTTTTATTGTTGTTTCCTGTGAGTGCATTGTACAACTATTCCTTGACAATACACATAATTTTTCCTTTCCCTCACCTCCGGTTTCCATAGAAACAAACACTCTCCGATAGTAAATAAATACACGTGGTAATGGCGGGATCAAGTCGAGGATGCAGGCTTGCTCTGCAAGATATAAGTAATATTTTGACTAACGAGGAGTCTGGCGATGAAACTGATATTTATGATGGTGATAGTGATTGTACTGTGCCCGATGAGAGTGAAATTGGTGATTCCTTGTAAGACGACAACACGGAAACTGAGGACGAAGTGCAACCTGCTGTCACAAAGACGGCTAAGCTGTCAGCTGTTCAAACCGAAGAAAGAAAGTGGAGTTCTGTAGGTAGGTTTCTTCCTACGCTTTCTGCTCATTTTGATAAATCAAATTCAGGTGTTAGTTATAATCTTCATGTGAATGAAAACGACAGTGAGTCAAGACTTGAAGTGTCGATTTTCCAAGAAGTTGTTGATCATAATATTATAAACTTGATAGTGTCAGAAATGAACAAGTACTTCTTATTTGTTACGGAAAATACGGACATAAAGAAAAAGTCAAAGTTACGTAAGTGGCAAGGCATAACCGTGGAGACTCTTTATGTCTTCCTGGCAACTGTTTTGTTGATGGGCCTTGTGAAGAAAAACAGGATGAAAGACTGTTGGTCAACAAATAAATTGATTGAAACTCCGAAGTTCGGTAAAGTAATCTTTCTCAACAATTTTTCCCTCATTCTAAGACTGCTTCACTTTTCTGACAACAACCTACAACCCTCAGGTGACAGACTTTACAAAATTAGGCCTATAATAAATTCTTTCAGAGAGAGATTCTAATCTATAATCTATCCCTTCCAAAATACCTGTGTTGACAAGAGCTTAGTTGCTTGGAAAGGTCGCCTAAAATGGAAACAATACATTCCATCAAAGCGACACAGGTTTGTACACTATGTGATCAAAAGTATCCGGACATCCCCAAAAACATATGTTTTTCATCTTGGGTGCATTGTGCTACCACCTACTGCCAGGTACTCCATATATGCGACCTCAGTAGTCATTAGACATCGTGAGAGAGCAGAACGGAGCACTCCGTAAAACTCAGGACTTCAAACGTGGTTATGTGATCGGGTGTTACTTGTGTCAGAAGACTGTATGCAAGATTTCCACACTCCTAAACATCCTTAGGTCCACTGTTTCTGATGTGATAGTGAAGTGGAAACGTGAAGGGACACGTACAACACGAAAGCGTACAGGCCGACTTCGTCGCCACAAACTTGTACGTCACGTTCAGCCAGGTGTCCGGATACTTTTGATCACAGTGTATAAAGGTGTTTATACTTTGCGACTGTGAAACTGGGTTCATCCTTGATTTTATTGTTTATACTGGAAAAGATATGGAAATTGAACACGATGAAAAACTCTGACTGTCTGGGTCAATTGTCAAAACTCTGACAGCACCTTACATTGGTAAAGACCACAACCTGTATGTCTACAAGTGGTACACAAGCCCAGGTCTTTTTGAGTACTTACACAAGGTGAATACTGGAGCTTGTGGCTCAGTCAGAAAAAACAGACAAGGGATGCCACACTTCCCAAAGAAAATTCAAAAGGGAGAATGTACTTCATGGCACACCAATGATATGCTGGCGCAAAGATGGCATGACAAAAGGGTTGTTACCATGCTAACTAGCATACACGAGAACGTGAAGGTAGAAACAGATGAAACAGATCACGCCACAGGGCACAATAAAAAGAAACCCTTGAGTGTATTAGATTATAATGAGAACATGGGCCCAACTGACAGAGCTGATATCCAAGTAAGCTTCACTGCAAATGTCAGGAAAACACTGAAATGGTATGTGAAGTTGTTATTTTACCTGACAAGACATTTCAGAGCTGAACTCGTACATTATTTACAAGGTAAAGACTGGAAAAAGTCCACAGCTACTTGACTTCCGTCTCTGCCTTATAGATCAGCTACTAGAGGAATTTATAGTGGAGAGGAAACCAACAAAAGGAGGTCGACCGCCTTCAGGAGGAGACTGCTTGAGACTTTCTGGGCGTCATTTCCCTAAACCAGTACTTCCAATGCAATCAAAGCAGAAACCACAATGGCAGTGTTTTGTGAGTCAGCACACAAAGAAGAGACCGCCCAAAAGAACAGACACTAGGTGGATGTGTACTGAGTGTGATAGACCCCTGTGTGTACACCCCTGTTTTGAAGAGACCCTAAAGACATTTTGATGGGTGAAACTGTTGTAAAGTCAAGTCAGTGTGTTGTAAAGGATACAAACTTGATCACATATAGAAGGTATTTAAGGTATCAGTTATGTACCATAAGTGTAAATTATGTAACTTTATTAATAGAGAAAAGTTAGAATCAAAATAACTTAAAATCAACAATTCAAAATTTTCAAGGAAAAACTCACTCCTGGTGGTCTGTGTCACCAAAAACTCACTGATCAAAAGGTTAACCCAATTTCATTCACGATCATTCATTTCATCATTATCTCCTCAACCGAGGTTGGTGGCAAGAAGGCCATCCAGCCATAAAAACATGCTATATGCATTCATCTTATCTCATCTACAACCCCGTATTAAAAAGCAGGACTAAGGGGTAGACATACATATCATCGCTGCGCGAGCAATACTTCGTATCCCACAAGGCTCTTTCTATCCATTATATTCCTTAAGACTGGTAACGTCTTCCAGCCACACATGGATATGCAGTCCATCAAAACTGTTCTTTTTGTTCATTTGTAAAGGAAAATGAACCTTATTGCATCGTACTGCAGGAATGTGGTATTTTCATGAAGTATTTATGCACTCTTACAGTATAATGCATTTAAGGTTAATTTTCCTTTACTCATTAGCACAGGGAAATGAACCAATGAACACTGTTCTGATGGACTGCATATCCATGTGCGGCTGGGAGACATGACCAGTCTTAAGGAGGGTAATGGATAGGAAAAGCATTGTGGGATATGAGGTACTGCTTGCACAGTTTGTGTAATACATTCAGAATAGTTTGCAAGTCAAACTTTGTGTTGGTTAGAACAACACTGTCAACTGCAGATTGAAGTTCAATAACCGAGGTTGAGGATACTTTTGATACTGGCACTGTCTGCTATATACACGCTCCCCGCCACTGCACACCGTACACATTCAAACACTCCAAGTAGGATTCATGTGCCATATAGAGTAAGCTGATGAAAGCATCCAACAAACTCTTCCTATGATTCGACTGTAGTCTCATACACAAGGCTCTTCAATTACCACCCCCTTCCCCCCCACACACACAAAGTTGAGTGAGGTGAAGATGAGAGCTTGTACTGCAGCGGTAGGGTGCACTTTTAAATAATTTTTGTGAAGGATTACAATGAAATTGAAATGTAGTAATTTAAATCCTGGCCCATGGTTATTTAAGAAAACATATCTGGTTTGATTTCTTTATCCCCTCAAGTTTCAGTACTGTATTTTGTTACATCTGATATATAATTTTCATCAAGCAAGTCTTGACACTTCCTCTTGACGAATTCTACAGACTCTTCAGTGGGTGAGACTATCGTTGATTTAAATGCTGATCTTTGCTCTTCAATGTCTATTGGATTTCAGATGGTAGTAATTCAGAAGTGTCTGAAAGTCTGATTTAGTTGTCTCATCTTTAAAATAATTAAGTTCTCTTGTCACAGATTAATACGAATGGAAAATTCTAAATTCCCATGGAGGGAATTAGGTATTTTTCACCAATAGAGCACGTCAAAAATGTTGAAACAGATCAGATGTAGGGCTTTTCAGGCGTTTGCTCTATTAATCAGCGTAATATCTGATCCGTTTTAACATTTTTGACATGCTCTATTGGTGAAAAAACATCTAATTCCCTCCATGGGAATGTAGAATTTTCCATTCGGAATTGCTACACGGGCAATAATTCTATTGTGGTGATTTATCTCCCGTATGCAGTTATCAGACTGTGCCTCTTATAAGGGCTTCTGATAAGCCACCTGCATACACCCCAGCGTCAGTGGGTAGGACCTGACACATCCCACTCTGATGAGTCTAGTGTCAGACCTAAGACGAAATGCTGGTTAATAGAGCAAACGCCTCAAAAGCCTTATATCTGATCTGTTTTAACAGATTAATACCTCAAATGCCTTTGAAATGCAATGCAGTTTGTTGTCAAAATAACTCTCCTCCAAATTAATGTTCTAAAATTGTACAACAGGCATTCTAAATTAAAAATAATATTTCTCTTCCAGTGCATTTAGAAGGTGGATCTTCATATGCTATCATATTTAATACTTACAGTTTGTTTCCATTTCATGGTTTGTACTAATTCTTCGTGTATGAGATGTGCATCCTTCCCCCGAGATTTGATTTTCTTTGGAAGTTCATTTTGATACCTGGAAAAATGAAAGTGAACGCAATTCAACAAATCGGTAATTTACGCAAATAAAACACCCATCTTTTTTGATGAACTTAAGAATAAATTACAACTATCAACAATTACAAAATACACCATTCATATGGCTCACACATCCCGAGCTTTTTTACCAAATGTCCTACCACCCCCTAAACGTCTGGCGGGACAGCCAAATGTCCCACTTTTGAGAAACTGTCCCTATTTTCTCCTGATTTGTTACAAATAACACTGACATGAGAGAATAATATATTTTTTCTCAAAAAGACTTAGTGCACTATGAAATTTTGCAACTAATCTAACCCCAGTGTAGGAGAGCACCACAAGATACAGCAGTGTGATCGTCAAGTTAAAAATATAAATAATAACCATGCTGAGAAATCTGACACAAATGATATCTTCCTCTATGATTCTTGGCCAAAGAGTACTATCTTCTGAAACTTAAATTTTAGGGGTGTAGGGGTGGGCTGGAGAGAAAAATGTGCCCCACTTTTTGATGCAAGAAAACAAGGTCACATTTCTCGTACAGCCCTAAAAGGACGTTTGGTCTCCCACAACAAAATGGCCCAGTCGAATGGTCTAGAGCAGTGGTCCCAATATTTTGAACACTACAACCCCCATTTCTGCTGGCTTGAAGAGACAATCCACCCTTCATTTCCAACACTGGCAAAACTGTGAGTTATCATGCATGCTTATTTACATCAATTACAAATTCAAAACATTCACTGTTGTGATCATTTCTCAACCAGGACAATAAACTTACCAGTGTAATTTATGCTTGTGCTTGAAAATTACATATTTATGATATTTTAAAATAGATTAATATTTCAAAACAATAGTTTTCTCTAATTCTCAAGATGAATCAAAGCAAATGAAAAAATGTAAAAAAAAAATAATCGCTCATATCTCAAATTAGGATTTACAGTATATGAAGACCAGCTGTTTATTTATCTTCAAAACCTTCATCTTCTCAGACACGGCTTGTCCCACTTTGCCATATGCGCAACCCAAATCATTCACCACTCTCAGTACAAGCTGTAACTGCTGCACTAGAGGCACTTCCGACTTTTCCAGAGCGGTTATGGCAGTAGGAAGAAATCCAAAATTTGCTTTTATGTAAGCAAGTTTCCCTACAATTTCACTATCTGCCATAAGTTATTGCACTGCTTTGATTGATGCGGCTTCAGTGCTGTTGAATGAATCCACACTTTGTTTCATCGCTTGTAAGTTCTCGCTATAATACATGCAGGCTTCAATCCAGGTTCCCCATCTTGTCAAAACAGGAGGAAGTGGAATGTCTGGAGCTCCTGATTTGAAAATTGAAACTCTAGAGGGTACTTTCAAAAATACCTTTTCCACACATCGTATTAACTGGTCAACTTCTGGAAAATGACCACGAACCTCCTCCATGACGCAGAGTAAAGCATGGAGCAAACAGGTTAAATGCACCCGTTTACAGTAGACCACGAAGCTAATTAGTAGCCTTGACTATGTAGGGGGCTGCATCCATTACACACTGTCATGCCGAATGCCATCAGGGCACAACGTCAATGATTTATCAAGAACTTTTTTCTTGCTAAGGGCTTTACGTCGCACCGACACAGATAGGTCTTATGGAGACGATGGGATAGGAAAGGCCTAGGAGTTGGAAGAAATCGGCCGTGGCCTTAATTAAGGTACAGCCCCAGCATTTGCCTGGTGTGAAAATGGGAAACCACGGAAAACCATCTTCATGGCTGCCGATAGTGGGATTCGAACCTACTATCTCCCGGATGAAAGCTCACAGCCGCACGCCTCTACACGCACGGCCAACTCGCCCGGTTATCAAGAACTTTGCTGATGAGTTGTTCACTTTTTGTAAATGCTCACAATAGTGTAGAAAGTGTTCCCCAGGAACATCCTCGTTCAGTGTTCCATCAATACACATTTTTTTCCCCAACTCTTTTCCTTATTTCTTAAAAAGGTTTTTCATAGCATCGTCTAACGTAGATTTTCCTTAACATAGAAGAATCCGGTATGGATTTGCCCGTGTACTTCTCTAAGAAGTTGTTCAACTTAGGATGGTTTAACTTACTCAATGGGATATCGGCACAAAGAAACACTCTACTCTTCTCCAAGAAGCTTCTGTTGTAGTAATGTTCGTTCATCCTGAAGTCGTTGCAGACTACATTTGTGTTTCTCATGCAATACATGTTGTTCCACCATAAACCTTTTTACAGCGACACTCTTACGTCACAAAGTTTGCAGTATTGTCCTGTCAGAGGTGAAGACCCTTTCTCCATATTGCAAAACAAATTGTTTTAGTTTAACAGACACACTTTACTTCACTTTAGGCATATCGTAACTTCCCGTCTAAAGAACAGCACTTCTGGCTCGAAGAAATACCACAAACTCCATTACTCATTGCTAACTGCAGCCTTCTACCACTGCGAGGCAAATGATCTTCCTTGTACGGGCGAATCCATTATATGCATACTTTTGGGAATAGGGGAAGAGGGTATCCGTCTCCTGGAAAATATATGTTATGCTTCTATGAAATAAAACAAAATATTCAAGATGGAAATTTAGTAAAATACAGAATTAAAATAGTTAAACATGAAAAAATTAATCCTTCTTTCTTGAAAATAGTAGAAAATGACCAAATTGACCTAAAATTTCCTCCAAAAATGCCCCATCCCTCAAAAATTGTAAAAAAAAAAAAAAAAACTAACAAATAGACTTCATTGAACTCATTCTTTCATGAGAAGACATATATATTGAGCAACATGTGAGACTTACAAAAAAATGATGCAAAATCATCAGAATCCTAGCCCTAGTAACGACTGTGCAAAAGCATTAATTGGGCATAACAGTGGTTTAGTTCAAATATATAAATCAGTAATACATAATCAAGCACTTGCATCAAAAAAAAAATCTCCAGGTTCTTAATGAAGCAATAAAAGTTGAAAAATTTATTAGAAGCAGTCTCTTACAATTTGCTAAGTTGTGTGAAAAATTGGGCACTTTTCAGAAGTCTCTTATTACATGCTGAGGTGAGGTGCCAGTCTCATGGATTGGTTTAAATAAATTGTTCGATCTGAGGTTGCAAATGCTGTTATTTTTACAGACTGCCAATCCCCAACTCGCTGAAATAATCTCAAAAAAAGTGGCTGCTCTGATAGCATATTTAGCCAATAAATTTACTTGCAAGAATCAATTCAATATTGACTTGCAAGGTCATGACAAAACTGTAATTTTCACACTATGCATTTGAGAAAAACTAAAAGTTCGGGCATCAAGAAATAAAAACTTTCCACAGAATCATGAACTTCCTGATATTGTTTCCACTATTACTATAGAATCACTTGAAATCATTTTGTAGCTAGATTATTGATTACATTCCTGATGAAGACAATTTTGATTTGAGATAGGTGCTTAATCCCTTTTATGGACAAACTGTAGACAGGGCAAAGCCAAATTCTGATCTTCACGACCAGCTTGTGGAGTTATCTTGTGACAAATCTTTATGATTACACTTTAGCAGTGAAGAACTGGACAAGTCCAGGCTTCAGAGAGGTCAGAGCATCCTGGACTGGTTTCAGCAGCTTTACAAGTAATCATCCCCTTAGCCACTTTGCACTTCAGTGAGCTTGGGTTTTCTAGAATAGTGATCATAAAAAACAAAGCAAGAAATAGACAGTCTCTTGAAAATGATATGTGTGTTACAAACACTGAACCAGACATTAACGTCACTAGTTAAAACAAAACCATGTCAAGTTTCACACTAGCTTTTATAGCTATAATAGTCTTGTAACCTCAGGTGTTCTTTATGTGCATTAATGTTAGCATTTATTTATGTACCTTCTCTATCTGTACTTAACATTATGTCAATAACTTCTTGGGACTTGATGAGATGTTTAATATTTTATAATTAAATTTTATAATTAATTTTATATATAAAAAATAATAACAACAATAATAAAATGTACTAAAAACCACTGTAACAGCAACACCAGTTGAGAACCACTGCTGTACAGGTACAAGTGAATCATGGCTGGTATGTCAGTCATATTACTTGGCATACACAAGTAAGTTTGTTGCTAGTGGTATCAGTCAACTGCTTAATTTTACTTTGATGCAGATTAAAATCTCAGATGAGACAGAAATCGCATCTAATATATGAAGGTGAGAGACAGAGGTGGTACCCCTGTCTAATTTCCAAACACTGAATAATAATAATAATAATAATAATAATAATAATAATAATAATAATAATAATAATAATAATAATAATAATAATAATATGGCATGTAAATGAGGTGCAGACCTTCTGAAGTGGTGCCTTCTAAGTGGCCTGCCTATCACTTTCAACATTACAATTGTGTTGGTATCTAGCAATGATAAAGGACTTCTACTGGAAATAATACAATGGCAGAGTTTAATTTTGTCAAATGACAATGAGAGAGCCACCAGAGATCTTTAACATGCCACCAATGATATGAAGTGTCATGCTTTTTGAACATATTTCAAAAATAGATAAAATTTACAACACACACAAATTACCCCATCTGAACTCCAGTCAGTTGCGTCGTGAGTGTGGCGGAAGTCTGACCTTTTTATACTGTGTTGTGTTGCGAAAATGGCAAGTGTGTCAGGAATTAGAAGATGATGATGTGTGAATAAGCCACGTGTGTGGATGTTTTATTATGAAGGGACAGTGAAACGTTTATATTATGCATATTTGAAGGTAAAAATAGGAGACTTGGACAAGTCGTGGGCTCCCCACATAATTTGTAAAAAGTGCAAAAACCTATGACAGTGGAGCATTGGAAAACGTAAGGCCCTTCCATCTGCGATAGGAATGGTTTGGTGTGAGCCCCAGGACTATACCAGGGATTGTTACTTCTGCCTGTGTAAAGTAGCGGGATTCAATAAGAGAAACAAGGGCAGTATTGTGTAACCGAATTTTAAGTCGGTGATGAGATCTGTTCCTCATGGACCGGAAATTCCAATACCTCCTCCTCCTCCTACCAGTTTACCTGACTCTGATGGTTCCTCAAATTCTGATAACGAGCAAGTTGATATGGATTTTTCACCTGCCGCAGATGCAGTAGGTCCACAATTGGGAACATGCATCATTTTCAAAAATATTTTTTTTGAAAAGTACACCAATGAAATAGCACGTAAATGTATTACATTGTGGTATGTTGCCTTGTTTTCTACCATTAAAAAAATATTTAATAGTGCCTTTCCGCAAGGCGAGTGAAACGGCCTCTGACGTAAGCGGCGCACTGTGACATCACGATCCAGTACCGCATGGAGCTCTACCAGCCGTTGTGCATCAGCCGTTGCTGAAAGCCGATTTGTTTATTATTCATGATCGCGAATAACTTCAAAATGACAGAAGAAAGGTTCAAAACAGCACAATCAGACAATCTATCATGTGTAAATGTCATCACTCTTGAAAAATAGTGACTTCTGTGGCCGCAGAAATTCGCGGATAACAAGCAAGTTTGTAAGTGGCGTCTTTTATATACGTGCAATGTACTGTAACCCATAGTATTAGGATAACAACGAACCTGGATAGATATCACATCACTTTCAACATTTCCTTCTACACTGATTCCCCTATTAAAGAATAACATTACATTTTCGGGCTTTCAGCATTAGTAAAGTAAGAAATTGGATTTCAGCACTAACATAAACATATAGGTAGTATTATAGTACTAGTCCGCTTCTGTGGTGTAGTGGTTAATGTGTGCCACTCCCGGAGGCCCGGTTTCGATTCCCGGCTCTGCCATGAAAGTTGAAAACAAATAGTACGAGGGCTGGAACGGGGTCTACTCAGCCTCGGGAGGTCAACTGAGTAGAAGGGTTTCGAATCCCACCTCAGCCATCCTCGAAGTGGTTTTTCGTATTTTCCTACTTCTCCTCCAGGCACCTAAGGCCACGGCCGTTTCCTTCCCTCTTCCTTGTCTATCCCTTCCGATCCTCCCATCCTCCAATAAGGCCTCTGTTGAGCATAACAGGTGAGGCCGCCTGGGCGGGGTAATGGCCCTCCTCACCAGTTGCATCACCATACTCAAAGTCTCACGTTCCAGGACACTGCCCTCGAAGTGGTAGAGGTGAAATCCCTTGCTGAGTCCGAGAGAAAACCAACCCTGAAGGATAAACTGATTAAGAAAGAAAGAAAGAAAGAAGGAAAGAAAGAAAGATCATAGTACTACAGGGCTATAATCTATCATTCCCAAAAAAATATATATTTATGGTTGGGACAACTGGCCTACCCACTTCCGGGGCCCATGAAAGAGAATTAAATATCTTTGTGGAGGGAAAAAGTTAAACATGATAAAGATAAATATGACTTCATCTAGTTTTCACAAGTCGGACTGAGTGGTTCAGACTGTTGAGGTGCTAGCCTTCTGACCCCAGCTTGGCAGGTTCGATCCTGGTTCAGTCCGGTGGTAGTTGAAGGTGCTCAAATACGTCAGCCTCGTGTCGGTAGATTTACTGGCATGTAAAAAAACTCTTGCAGGACTATATTCCTGCACGTCGGCGTCTCCGAAAATCGTAGAAGTAGTTAGCGGGGCGTGAAGCCAATAAGATTAATTACATTCGGCTTTTAACAAGCTGAGCATATCAGGAAAGAAAAGTGTCCTGGTGACATTTTAGTCGCTCAATACAGGAATGTCTTTGGGTGCTGTGACTTTTTTTTTTTGCTTTACGTCACACCGTCACATATAGGTCTTATGGCGACGATGGGACAGGAAAGGCCTAGGAATGGGAACAAAGCGGCCGTGGCCTTAGGTACAGCCTCAGCATTTGCCTGGTGTGAAAATGGGAAAATACGGAAAACCATCTTCAGGACTGCCGGCAGTGGGGTTCAAAACCCACTATCTCCTGGATGCGAGCTCACAGCTGCATGCTCCTAACTGCACGGCCAACTCGCGCGGTATTTTTACCCTTCGGTTTATTGACTTGACTTGTATATCGTAAAACTTAGGCTAAGTTGGATAATATTTTAAACACCTACATCACTATTTTCACCTGTGTGCAATTATGTTATCTATTTCATTAATATTATGATAATTATTATAAATGAGCCCTTAACTTATAAGACCCCAACAGACAAGCATTGGTTTTGTGTAGTTATACATTTGTTAAATTCACGTTGTTTCCTTTCATGATGTACACGCCTATTCTTTGTTACATTATAGAGTATTTAGATATAGCCTAAATTTCTTTACCAATTAAGCTCTTCAATAAAGACATACATAACTGTCCCATGCCAAGATATATTGGTAGAATTAGAGCTGTCAAAATGGTTCATAACCCCTTTGATTTATTATCTTGACATGGATCACCCAAAACATAGGTTAGGTTTGGAGAATACTTCAATAATCGGCATTATTTAATGCACTGTTTATTACTTTCATATTCCAAGATGTAATTGAAGCATTTAAATAAAGCATCATACATTAAAATTTAAAGTATTACCACTAGAACAGCTGACATGGAAAAGTGATTTGAATATTCAAACAAATTCATCTTACGTTAAAATCTTCAAAACAATAAACTGTAGACTTTTCCGATATATCACCAGCATTTCTCCAGCTCGCCAAAATCCATTTCTCCCTAGTTTTAGCTTCTTTGCAACGTTTATAAACAATTTGTTTGGTATGGTATGCGATGTGCTATTGCACATCGGAACTCTACACCATTTATAAGTTTTCTGCCTCACTGTCTGCGCAGGATTCATTTTAAGTCTAAAATATACCACTCAGATTATTATCCAATGTATAGACCTCGAATTTAACCATATTAGACACTAACGTAAAGTAGAAATACGCAAAGTGTATCCTGCTTCTCACAGCACACTATGTGTTATTTCGTCTGCTAATTCAGTCAATCTGTACGATGACGTCAGGCCAATGAGATCGTGTACTTGCGTGACGTTACATTTTCGTAGATTTTTATCATGTTTGGAGTTATTATTTGTACATTCTGATCACATTTTTGAATTCTGCATGCAATTTTGAATCAGATTAGCATATTTTTAATTAAAACCCCGGATCATGCATGTTCCCTATTGTTTAAACAGTCGGAGTTGAGTGATCTGATACGGGACCTTGGTCTCACGAAGGGAAAAAGTGAACTGCTAGGGTCACGACTGAAAGAAAAAAACCTTCTTGCGCCTGGAACTACCTTTTCTTGGTATAGACATAGAGATAAGGAGTTCAGGAAGTATTTCAAGAAGGAAGATGATCTGACCTACTGCTGTGACATTCGAGGATTGATAGAACGGCTAGGGAGGGATTGCAATTCTGAAGGAGATTATTTGTGGATTCCTCTAAGAGGAGCTTAAAGGCTGTACTACTTTATAACGGAAACTTTCTAGGTGTGTGGTATTCTATTAGGACAACAAGCAGGATACACTAAATTCCCTTGTTATTTATGTGAATGGGACAGCAAAGCCAGGGACAAACACTGGTCTACAACTTCCTGGCCCAAGAGACAAGTTTTGACACCTGGTGTGAAAAATGTTACAAATGCTGCCTTAGTTGATCCACAAAAAATTATTGTTGTTTAACGGGGCCTAACATCTAGGTCATTGGCCCCTAATGGTACGAAATGAAATGACAAATTAAAAGGACGAAGAATGAATGGATGGATATGAATTTAAAAAGGAATCAGTGGAACCGACCCACAGTCCCTTACATGCATAGAAGCTGGCGTAACACAATAGTATTACTGACCAAGGGACTGCTTCTATAGAACGATACTGAATCGATGACGCTTGTATTCGAAAGGAGTCCAAAATCCAAGTCATTGGCCCCTCATAATAGTACTTATCGCTACAAAAGTAGAACCACGGTATTTGTCATGTTGCGGTACTAATCAAGAGTAGCGTAGACTTGCGGTACTCCACACATTACGGTACTACTCAAACATGAAATTCGCACATGTATTACAGACCTACTGTGTTACAAACCATTACTCTCGTCATTATTCCCTATTGAAAAACAGCTAATCACAAAGTTTATACAAGGAGTAATTTTAATACCACCTATTCAATACAATTTACTCCACTATTGTGTGGTTAAATACAAATAGAAATTACCAGAAATTTGAATGGTACATGTTTCGCCCACTATTTATTGGGCATCATCAGCCTTAATCAATCTTAAAACACACACACTGGTCTAAGGAATCATAATAGTTTACATAAAACGTATTGATGAATATTTACAAGTGTTGATACTGTGGAAGCAAAATGATTATAGCACAAAAATATTGAATAAAACAGAACTTATACTAAAAACATTTGAAAAATTGAAATGTTTGTCTAAAAGTAATTGTCACACATTGTTTTTAAAAAAATAATCCATGTCTGACACTGAAATGGCTCTTTTTGATAAAAAGCTTGAACAATATATATATATATCACGTTTGGAAAACAGAATATCAAAACCAAGGCATCACAAGACAAGAACAAGACAGTTAAAAGATACAGTATTTGATCATGTTTGAGTCCAATATTTAAAATTAGGATGAAAATATGTAGTCGAATTGGAGGCAGTATAGATTAAGACGTCTTGGAAAGTTGGATAAAAGTCATAGTATGTCGTGAAGTGCTAAAAAACGCTGCTAAAAGTATCCAAATAAAAGAAGGTAGGTCGAACAACAATTTCGTGTAACCAGAAAATGCCTCATGTAGACGACAGTGTCAATACTACACTAGAAGCAGGAACTTCAAACAGACTAACGCTGCAGATACGTTAGGACATACATTACATCTTGAGAACGCATTGACAACATTGTTTACTACGGATATCCACGTCTATAGGGTCTTTATATATGCTTGGCAAGGACTTTCTCGCTCGACCTTGGCCGCCAGTGACGGTTCAATTGCCGGCTACCGCGCGTGTGTATGTACGGCAGAATACGGTGCTCAAAATCATGACCATGCATTTTATTCACCATGTTTACAGTTTATGCTCAAAATCATTATCATGCATTACCATGCAGTTTACTCACCATTTTTACAGTTTATGCTGAAAATGTTCCCCGTGTGCTGCCAAATATAATTGGCATCTCCTAATGAAGTTTTTGGTTATTCTACAAAGTTCTTCAGCACTGATGGATGCAATTGGAGCTCTTATATTGAGGGATGTTCCCATAAACGAAATTTTTTAACATTCCCCACAAATAAAAATCACATGTCATTAAATCTGGGCTACGAGGGGGCCACAGATTTTTACTTATGATCCTCGTACCAAACACACTTCAATAAGGAGATAACCACCTTTACGTCTATTTTTATTGTTTATTGAACCTGTACGTTTGAATCTCTTGGCCAGTTTTATTGTCCAATTGATAGGAATGGGTCTCCCTGGAAATTTCGCTCGAAAATTTTGTCTTGTCCTAGCGCACGATTTTCTGCACTTAATGAAGTATTGTGCAGATATACACGTTCACGTAATGAATATTTCACATACATTACAGCACTATACACAATCACAATAAAACACTATACAATACGAAATACAGTACGCAGTAGCTTCATTGAACACCCTACTATCTCGGAGCTCAGCTCTCAGCAACTGCAGGAAGTGCCAGAAACCGTGTGCGCCAGCGGCCGGTAGCGGCCTGTCATCGGCGGCCAAGGTCAAGCGAGAAAGTCCTTGCCTAGCATAAATAAAGATCCTGTATAAAAGTAATGTAAGTCTTACTGAATTTCTACCCTATGCTCTTTCAGATAATTCTGAAGTAGTTTCCTTTTTCTGGGACTTGATAGAACTTGAATCAACTATAGCAGACATTATTACTCGAGAGACATTGAAGAATCTTTCTTCATATGGGATGAATGAAAACTTTCTGGCAGAACATTTAGTTGGACTAGCATGTGATGGGGCCTCTGTAATGTTAGGTACAAAAAATGGAGTTGGAGCACAGTTTTTAAAATTATTTCCAGATATAGTAATCTGGCACTGTTTAAACTATCGCTTGGAATTGGCCGTTTCTGATACAAGAAATGAAGTTACAGGTGTTAACCATTTCCATTCTTTCTTTGACAAATTGTATTCTTTATACAGCATGTCTCCCAAAAATCAAAGGGAACTCAACATTTGTGCTGCTAAACTGGAACAAAGAGTTATGAAGATTGGGAAAATATTTACAATAAGATGTGTAGCATCAAGCTAGAAAACTGTAAAAGCTGTCTGGGAAAACTATAGTGCACTAGTAAAACATTTTAGTGAGGCCATAAATGACCACCAGAGAGACTCCAAAGAAAGGGCAAAATTCCAAGGTCTAGAAAATATGTTAACATGTGTAGAATTTCTAGAAAATATTGCAATTATGTATGATGCTCTTGTTGAGTTAGCTGATTTGTCATTAGAGTTGCAGAAAAGAGAGACAAGTCTGACAGAGGCTCAAAATGCAATCAAGCGCACTACAAAAGTGTTTGAATCTATGTGTAACTCAGCTTCTGGAGAATACTACAGAACAGTTCTTAAAGCAGCAGAAAACAAAAAGTTTAGAAACATAGGATTACATCATTAAAAAGTTGTAAAAATTGACAGAAAGCAGTTTTTCAGAAGTCTTATGAACAATGTAAATAACAGGCATATGGAAAATGTGTCCACATCATCTCATCTTGGTTCCAGTTCTAATCAGCAGAGACATGAGAGAATGACAAAAGTTATCAGTGATTCAAAGGTACTATACAAAAATAATTGGCCCTCCATTTCTACCTTGGATATCTGCTATGGTGATGAGAATGTTGGCAACCTTTGTGACTGTTTCCACATGTCAGACAAGAAGAGTTACATTAATGCTTTTAGAAAGTATGTCGAGACCAAGGAAATTCCAGTGGAGCTGATGCCTTTAATCAAGACTGTACAGACCATTCCCATCTCTTCTGCAGAAGCTGAAAGAACTTTCAGTACCATGAATGAGATCCACACTGAAAAGAGAAATAGGCTGCTGGTTGCAAGATCAAGCGGATTTATTTCCATAAGCAGCGTTGGACCTCCTGTTCATATATTTAACCCACAACCACATGTCAAGTCATGGCTACGAAAGGGGAGACGTTCAGCTGAAGAAACAACTTATCGGAAACATGAGGCCGCTGATTCTGACACCCAATAAGAGTCCATTTGGAAACTGCTGAATTAATAAG
Organism: Anabrus simplex; assembly: GCF_040414725.1. Taxonomy (NCBI): domain Eukaryota; kingdom Metazoa; phylum Arthropoda; class Insecta; order Orthoptera; family Tettigoniidae; genus Anabrus; species Anabrus simplex. The sequence goes on from NC_090270.1 coordinate 297,355,239, forward strand.
GCGAGTTCCTGTAAATATTTTGTTCCAACTAAATCAGTGGGTATCCTGAATCAAGGAATGTGCACTCAATATATCTGGAAACTCCTCAGGAGCTCACAATAATATTTCCTCACGGGGGTCAACAGGGGAAAGCAACATTTAAATAACCTCTGCAGAAATCGCAAAAAAGCACAGGTCCCTTAGCGATCACAATAAATATTTTACTAACCCCCATAAAACTATTCAACAGCTGCCTATGGACTGAAGTAAGACCTGAAAACTGGAGGACCTCGACAGTTAAAATATTATGTAAAGGAAAAGGAGAGATGAACGACCCCAACTCGGACCGAGGAGAAGTTGCACTGATGAACAATCTTTCCAATTCTGCATTATTCTACAGTAATTTTATTAAGTTGTTTCTTTTTCAGGTATAATTTGTTGTCAAAAGTTTTCTTTTCAGGTGTTTTCTAAATTTTATTTTAGTTTTGACAGACTGAATAACCTAACAATTATAAAATAAACTTTTCAAAATTTTTACAAGAATCATAACAACCAAACTAGAAGCAAAGATACCAGAATGCCAATTCGGATTGGTGTGTGGCAAGAGTCGTGTAGTTAAAATAGAGGAGATAATGGACACCCAAGAGGAAGATATGCAATTTTCAATGACTACAGAAAGGCACTCGACTTCTTAAACAGAAAAATCCTAGTAACGAAGATTAAAAACATGACTGGGAACATGCATCCATTCAACAAATCATTCGATAACATCCTGGCACTAAATTTCTCATGATGGTGTCACCACATCGGAAATACTCAAGCAGACAAATGGGGTCCTACAAGTTGACCCTGTGAGTACCGTCCTCTTCAACACTGCAACACAGCAGAGATCACGGACGTCCTACATCACACGATTTACATGCAGACAACATGGTATGGGTACTGGGATCCATGAACAAAGGAGGAATGAGAGTAGTTCTTACAGAATTGGAAAAATGGGTGAAGGAAAATCAGTTCACAATTAACCTACAGAAGACTCTTCAAATGAGATTCGGAAAAGGAGGAAAAACCTTGATGAAGGACACCTTCACATTAAACGGGGAACCTATGGCAACAAGTTCAGATATCACAAAATGACCCTGCAAACTATAACTAAAATGTTTAGATACCACATACAAGAGAAAACAGCAGCAGCTATGGAAGCAATCTTCATCACAAAGAATTTAGCTGTCCTGTCCTTGAGCACAGCAATGATGCCATTCAACAATACTCTCTCCCACAGCAACAGATCGACTGAAACTTATCTGGGGCAAAGTAACAATGAGCAACATTGAAAAATTGAAAATAAAATTAAAAAACATGTTTTCTCAAATGTGCATTGAGAATGGGGAAAACAGCACCAACAAGAAGGGTCTATCAATTAAGGAAACAATTTCAAGGACTACAGAAGGCAGATGCTCCCACCATCTATGGGGCCCTACACTGAAGTTCTAAAGAGAAGAGAAGCAAAGAGGAGAGATACATGCAGACTTTTACATCGTCGACATCATGCTGAAGAGAAACTGGACAAAGGAGACCCAAGAACAAAGATACATCCTAACACGCTATGCCATACATGGGTTTCACCATAAGATATGCATGGACAGGATGTATCATATTCCAAATGAGGGAAGCTTATAAGATTTGTGCAGTTGGAGATGTGCCACAAAAGAGTGAATACAGTAAAAGTTAAAGAAAAAAAGAAGTTATACATACTCAAGACATTTTTTTCCATTTCTTTTAATTTTTAGGTCATTTTTTCACTTTTAGGTACCTCATTATTTTGTCATTTTTAGTAACTGGTTACAACTTTTTTTTTTCAGTTTTTTTGTTCTGCATTATTATTTAGTCATTTTTATATGTTTTTATGTTGGGCAATCAACATATCTGAACATCCTTCGAGCTGGTCAAATACTCAGTTCAAAAGCTGTGAAATAAAGTAAGAATCTTTTACACTCCTAATCTGAAATCCACATCTCTAGAGAGCGACGACACATTGGCACTTTTATGTAATGTGGATTGCATTGCTTTGCAATGAGAGGAGGGAGGATATTATCACTGTAGTAGGTATAACTTCAAGTTTCATTCAGGTTGTTGAAGTGTTGTTTACTCTTACAGTGTATCAGTATGAAACATTTCAATTAGAACAAAGCATATACATATGATTATCTTTCTATGATATATTAATATTTTCATAGGTTATGATTTTCATTGCCGTGTTGACGTATGACTAATATAATATAATAATAATGTTCCACCATTCAACACAATGTAAAATATTTTGAATTTATTAAGCGAAGACCGGTTTCGACGCCCTTGGAGTCATCATCAGTTCTTGCAGATAATTAAATCAGGAATCTGATAGCAATCATTATGAGGACTGCCTACATACATGTCAAAAGGTTGACATAAAACATCATGGAAAAATTATTCACACAATGGCAATTGCCTAAAAACATATCAATAGGTTGTCATAAACATAATGACTAATTATGTAAACAATGACATGAAACACTTGGCACTTTTTTAAGAAAGGTCTCGGAATCTGGGTTAAAAATACTGTCTTGTGTTTGAAGAACACGGAACAGACTTGTCGGTCTTGTTACAATCAACTTGAAAACATGTGAACCAGCTGAAATAAAACTTAATGATAAATTATATACACCTTGACTTGAAACGCTTGGCACTTAAGCAAGTTTTTGGTTCTGGTTTGAAGATACTGCTGTGTGTTTGTGGAACACAGAACAGACTTGTTGGCCTTGTTTCAATCTACTGAAAATATATGAACTAGTTGAAATATACACCTTGACATGAAATGCACACAATGATATGAAATACTAGGCAACTTCAAGAAAGTTCTTGGTTCTGGTTTAAAAACACTGTGGTGTGTTTGTGGAACACGGAACAGACCTGTTGGCCTTGTTTCAATTTACTTGTAAATATATGAACTAGTTGAGACTTTAAGAAAGTTTTTGGATCTGGGTTAAATTACTGCACGTGTGTTTGTAGAACATGGACAGACTTGTTGGTCGTGTGTCAATCTATTAGATGGTGTATGAACTAGTTGAAATGTACACACTGACATAAAACGCTTGGTACTTTAAGAAAGTGCACGAAAGTGCACATGCACAAATCCAATCATAAATTTTTCGACATAGACAAAAACCTACAAATTATTGAAACCATGGAAAAGGGACTTCTACTCGATATCAAAGAAATGTTTTACACATCGTTAGACCAACAAGTTAATTGTAATCATAATCTGAACGAATCCACCGAAAAAACATTCTTTAGGAGGCCATTCATCCCTTCATCCTCAAGACATATCCAGGCAGAACGGCTCGACGAATCACTCCCCCACCCTCGCACACCCCCTCCACACCTTAACCAACCCAAAGCAAGCCACCCTCCCTTCACCCCCTCTCCTAACCAACAATAAGCACCACACACACAAGCACAGTCGAACAGAATGCTTTCCACTCTTCTATGGCAGGTCAACACGAGCAGGAACAGGGTGAGTAAGTAATATTCATATCACTTTACAATCAAAACCCGAACACACACTAAGTTTCTCATTTCTTTTCTTTTCCTTTTCCTCAGACACCCACCTTCAAAGCACGGTGCCATAGCCAAGGCCATACCATCATCAATTCTACATCAACAATAGTAGATGACAGTTTCAACTTCAAAAGCAGTTGTTTCATAATGAAGGATGTTCCCCCAGCCAATTTAAAACTACCAATAGTTCATAACATCAAATTTCCACAAGACCAACGAGTTTGTTCCATACTATACAAAAGCACTGCAGGATTACCTGGGCAAAGCAATTTTTATATTGGGCATATGTTTCATTTCAACTGTTTCATATATGTTCAAGTTGACTGAAACAAGACTGACAAGTATGTTCCGTATTCTACAAACACACAGCAATAATTTTAACCCCCAGATACAAGGTCTTTCTTAAAGTACCAAGCGTTTCATATCAATGTATACATTTCAACTAGTTCATACACTATCTAACAGATTGAAACAAGATCAACATGTCTGTCCGTGTTCTACAAACACGTACAGTAATTTAACCCAGATCCAAGAACTTTCTTAAAGGGCCAAGCGTGTCATGTGAATGTGTGTATAATTAGTCATTATGTTTTATTTCAACTGATTTACATGTTTCAAGTTGATAGTGTCAAGACAGACAAGTCTGTTCAGGGTTCTACTAACACACGACAGTATTTTAAACCCAGATCCAAGAACTTTTTAAGTGCCAAGTGTTTCATGTCATTGTGTGCATTTCATGTCAAAGTATACATTTCAACTAGTTCATATACTTTCGAGTAGATTGAAACAAGACCAACAGGTTCGTTCCGTGTTCCACAAACACACGACAGTGTCTTTAAACCAAAACCAAAAACTTTATTGAAGTTGCGTAGTATTTCACATCATTGTGTGCGTTTCATGTCCAGGTGTATATTTCAACTAGTTCATATATTTCCAATAGATTGAAACAAGGCCAAACATAAGATTTAGGTATTCTTTCATGTAAGGTGAGGGACATTATTTTCTGACATAGACGATGGGACTGTTTATCTCTGAAGGCTTGCTTTGCTATTCGTGTTTTTATTTCAGTATGGCACTTACGGTTTCCTGTTATGATCTGGCCAAGGTATTTGAACTGTGCTACCTGTTGTACAGGGTCACCACTGATCATCACGTGCAATGGATGTGGGTTCCTACTAAACATCATGACTTTTGTTTTATTAATACAGTAAAACCTGTCTTAACGGACACCTCTCACCGGCGGACACCCCTCATTGGCGGACGATTTTCTAGGTCCGTAATTAAATGCCATGTTGTGTACGAGTAATTTACCCCTCTTATACGGACACCCTTTATTACAGACCCGGACACACCATAGCCACAAGAAACTCCAATTAAACCTCTCCTAACAGACACTCTCTTTTTCAAAAAATTCTGTATTTGTGTCCTGTACAGTATGTATTCGCTTACTTTTTGCGCAGTGTTGTTTATAAGTTTCATTTCCGTATTGATAGATATTACTTTACAAAAAACAATATAAATACGAGTCTCCACCTTATCAATACAAAATTAATTTACATTAAGCTGGTAAATATAGTCAAGACTAGTTTCGACCCCTAGGGGGTCATCTTCAGTTGACATGCATTAAAAATGCATTTTTTACAAAAACATCACATGTAGTGGTAAAAGCTTAAATTAATTTGACCGATCATAAATGTTGGTATGTCTGGTACATTTGGGCTATTGTATGTGTCAATTTTGAGTTTTTTAGCACACAGTGTGAAGGTAGTTGATTAACTAGTGTGCATCATCCATGAAGTCACATGTTATTTTTTATGCTACTCCATCCAATTTTTTGGGTTATACAATGTGGAATATACATACATTTGTGCAAATCAACAGTGGCAAGTTTAACAATATACATTTAAAGTTGGTTCATAAATTACACAAATTGGCTATTGATTAGTCATATGAAAATGTAGGACATTGGTTTGAACACTTTTGACTGAAATATCAATGTAACACCTTACTGGCATATATCTTAGATGCTAAAATCAGTTTATAAAGCCTGTTATTCTTGATTGAGTCTTGGAATAGGGTTAAAATTTTATAAATAAAAACCATTTGCTTAGTATAGGCATTAAATAATGCTGTTAAAATGGGCATATAACTAAAACAATGGTATATGTATGCCATATATGCCTGGTTAAAAACACATTGCATTAATTATTGATATATGGTGCTACATGTACATTGTTTTGGAATAAATGGGATTGACAAATTTTTCACAACAGTCTTAGATATAGTGTTCCGGTAAAATGGGTCCGTAAAAATATTTATATGTAAAAAACGGTTAGGTAAGTATTTGAATAATCCGCTAGCAGATCAGGTAATAGTTATATATCTGGAGATATTTTAGGCAGCTACTAATGTTGGAGTTATTAGAAATCTTGAATATATTAATGGAGCATGTTTTTCATCCATATGTCGTGATGTTTTAAGTTGGTGACATTTGTCAGAGCGTGTTGAAATTATGCGTCTTGATGCACGTTGATTTTATCATGGAAGCGTATATGTTGTAAAAACAAGGTACAGTATCTGGAAATAGAAATAATAAGTGTGATAATGGTGTGGTATGAAAGTGTAATAGTAAATCGTATGTCGTTTTACTTACGTAAGGTGTTGGAACCGTGCATTCTTTGTAGCTGCCTGTTGAGATCTGATACGTGTTGCTCTGAGATTGTAGTTAGTGGCGGTAGAGGGGAGGTTTGGGGGGATGGGTGGAGTGTTAGTAATGGGAGTGGGGTTGGAGGGGAGGAAGTCTTGGGGCGGTTGATTTGAACGTATAGATTTTTGTTTACTTATTCTTTTGATGTAGAAATCTTTTAATAAGGGAATTACTGCATGAAAAAGAATATTGTTTCTGTCTATACTTTCATTTAAGTTGGAGTTCGGATTGACATATTTGTCTAAATTTATGTAAAATTCTTCTATTATGCTGAGCAAGGGACTTTTTGAATTCATATTGAGGATTTGCATGTCGTTCTTAATGTCCGTAAAATTATGTTTTTGATCGTCAATGTGCTGACCCATAGCTGAGAAATGTCTGTGTTTGACGGCGTTGACATGTTCATTATATCGTATTAAAAAACTTCTACCAGTGAGCCCTACATAGCTGGCTCGGCAGTCGTTGCATTTGAGGCGATTAAAAGTGATTGTATTTATTTATGTTATTAACTGATTTGGAATTGTATAGTATGTTGGTGTTATTGCGTGCAGTTTTGTATGCTATTTTTAGGCCTTGTTTTTTGAAAATATTTGTTATGGGATGTATATGGTTATTGTTGTAAGTAAACAGTGCATATTCTTTTTTATTTTTGGTGATTCTGGTTAGCTTGGTTTTAGGTTGGTTTTTGACTTTGTTGATGATCCGGTTTATCATTTCTCTTTTATATCCGTTTTGTTTTGCTATTTCGTGGATTGTGTTTAGTTCTTTATTTAGATTTTCCTTTGAAAGTGGAATGTTGTATGCTCTGTGAATCATACTATAGTATGCAGCTCTCTTATGAGCATGTGGGTGGGTGGAGTCTATCTTTATTGTATTTGATGTATGGGTGGGTTTTCTATATATGTTATATGTTAGGTGGTTGTTATGTCTAGTTATGGATATATCTAAATAGTTTATGGTGTTGTTATATTCAGTGTCCATGGTAAATTTAATATGGGGATCTATTCTATTTAGTTGTTCTAAGATTATGTTTTCATTAGTATATCTATTGTCCATGATTATAAATGCATCATCGACAAACCTACACCAATAGATGATATTTTCTATTTTTTTAATTTCTTGGTGTTCTAAGTAATCCATATATATATCAGCTATTATGCCTGATATTGGTGATCCCATGGGTAATCCTTTCTGTTGATAGATAGTGTCATGGAACTTGAAATAATTGTTATTGATAGCGAATTGTAAAAGTTTTATAAATTCTTCTATTTCCAATTTGCTTAGCTTACTGTGGTTATAAAGATTGGATTCTATGATAGTGATAGTTTTTTGTGTGGGTATATTAGGATACATGTTTGTTATATCATATGTTGCTAGCTTGTAGAAGTGTTCTATTCTTATATTCTTAGTAATATTGCAAAAATCTATTGAGTTTTTTATGGTTTTATTTGCTTGAAAGACATAATGTTTTTTGAGGAATTTTTGTATGTATTTGGATAATTTATAAATAGGGCTTGGCCTGTAGTTTATTATGGGTCTCATAGGAATGTTGTCTTTATGGATTTTAGGGTAAGCTTTAGCTGTAGGTATCCCTGGATTCATGGTGATTAATTTTGTAGTTTCCTGTTCGTTCAAGAGAAAATTGATGTTTTTTAGGAGAGTTTTTAAGTTTTTTTGGATACTGTTAGTAGGATCTTTAGTCTTAATTTGAAAAGTTTCATCTTGAAAGCAGGTTTTTGTTTTTGTTATATATTCCTCTTTATCCATAATGACTGTAGTGTTTCCTTTATCTGCCTTTGTTACTATTAGGTTATTTTGCTGGATTTTATTTTTGGGTACCTTAATTTGTGTTTGGTTTGTGATATCTTGATTCTGAGGTTTTTGAGTGATCTTATCAATATATTGTGGTAGTGTTTTTTTAATTTCATATCTAATTTCATTTTGTTTTTCTTGGGGTATTTTGTTTAGAGCATCTTCTGTTTCAGTAATAATAGTGACAATATTTTCAAAAACTGAATTGTTTTTCCAGTTATGTTTTGGTCCCTTGCTCAGTATAGTTGTTTCTTTTCCATTGAATATTGTGTTAGTTAGGTTTTGGAGTGGGGGATGGAAAATATGTTGGTTGTTGTCAGTAGAAACAGTAGTACGTTGTCTATACTGTGTATGATTGGTTTGGTTTAGTGATGCCTTAAGTGCGTTGAGTTTCTTGTTCAGAGTATTCTGCTTCTGTATGGCTATATTTTCTATCTTTTCGTTGGTTATTTGTTGGAAGTTGTTCCAGTATGTGTGTGGTAGTTCATGTGAGGCTTTAAGGTGTGCTTCATACATTTGTATGTTGAGGTGTTGTTTCTTTCTATACATGAATTTAATTTCTTCCTTAAGCCATATTCGGTTTGTTTTGTTTTGTGTATTTTGGGTTTGATAGGTGCTTCTATGTTTATTATTATATTTCCTAAGAAATTTAGGAGTTAGATTATTTTGTAGACATTGTTTTAAGAAAGTGATGTTTTTGACAATATTTGTGATCTTAATTTTCAGATTTTGGTATCTGTGTGCCATTTTTCTTGCCTGGTTGGCTTTTGAAAAAGAAAGTGTCTGTTAGGAGAGGTTTAATTGGAGTTTCTTGTGGCTATGGTGTGTCCGTGTCTGTAATAAAGGGTGTCCGTATAAGAGGGGTAAATTACTCGTACACAACATGGCTCTCATTGACAAGGCAACGCTAGAGTGGTTCGCTAAAATAAGTCAGAATTTCCCTGTCTCAGGACCAATGATACATGCAAAAGCGTTCGAATTCGCGACAGAATTAGGTATTGAAGATTTCAAAGCCTCGAATGGCTGGCTAGAAAGATTCAGAAAGCGACATGGTATCAACTTCAGAATGATTTGCGGAGAATCATCCAGTGTTAATATGGAGATTGTTGACAAAAAATACCTTCAATCATAGACGGGTATGCTCCGGAAAATATTTTGAATGCCGATGAAAATGGATTATTTTTCCGTGCTTTACCCGACAAAACTTTGTGTTTCAAAGGAAATCGTTGTACTGGTGGAAAAGTTGCAAAAGAACCGTCTTACGATCTTGTTATGTGCAAGTATGAGTGGAGAACGGGAGGAGCCCCTTGTGATAGGAAAAGCTGCAAAACCAAGGTGTTTTAAAAATATGGACGTTACGAAGTTTGGCACTGAATGGAAAGCAAATACGAAAGCATGGATGACCAGAGAAATAATGACAGAGTGGCTAGGACAATTGGACAGACAAATGATACGCCAGGAGCGAAAAGTGTTATTATTTCTCGATAATGCAGCATCGCATCCGGATACCATTAAGTTGCAAAATGTGAAGATCGTCTTTCTCCCACCAAATGTAACATCAGTTTCTCAGCCTCTTGACCAAGGAGTGATCCAGAACTTCAAGATTATGTACAGACAGTTAGTGATGAAGCACATAGTATCAGAACTTAACGGGAATGAAGTAACCCTTCAAACACCGACAAAGGGGCTGAATGTTCTCCAAGCAATTTCATGGATAACCAATGAATGGACAACATCACGGCCTCAACAATTCGTAACTGCTTTCTGAAAGCTGGGTTTCCCGCTAGTAGTGGACATCCCAAAATAGAATCGGATACCCTTCCTGGCAGCATGGAAACAATACAAGAGTTGATTAATGCAGCAGGTTACAGTGTACAAGTGAACACCTATATCAAAATTGATTCAGATATTCCAACAGAGTGTGAGAGTGGAGACACGAAAACGATTCTTCAGTCAATCCAAGGGAAGAAGGACAAAAATGAAGATTCCGACGAAAGCGGGAGTGAAGGTGATGCTAATGACGACTTTGAAGAAAATACGGAAATGAATGTACTGTCAATAACCTCGTACAGTGAGGCTCTCGGCATTGTTAAGCGACTGAAAGAATTTTATTATAAACACAACGATGAAAAAGGTGTAAATTTGACCCAGGATTTAATTGCACATAGTGAAAACATCATTGCTAAACCGAAATGGACAAAACAAACGAACATTAAGGATTTTTTTCAAGTGCTAATGTTTTACTGTACTGTGCTAGATATTGCTACACCTACATACTGATTTGAAGTTTCAAAAACTCATACGTTCTTCTTAATTTTAACATGGTGAACGGTAATAGTGTACAGTGTGCTCAATAGAGGTTTCCATAGAAGTGTTTTTGTCTCTTTAATACAGTGCATCGCAGCTGCAGCAGCCCATCTACAACTTTCTCATGTGAGTACAGTCCAGTATATTGTACAATACTGTATACAGTATACAATTAAAGGTACATTTGCGAGAATTGTTAACACATACAATACATGGGTTATTGTGTTCCAACTTACGTTTAATGGTACCGGTTTCATAACCTCTCGCGGGCGGACACCCCTTCATAACGGACATTTTTTTCGGTCCCGAAGGTGTCCGTTATAGGGAGGTTTTACTGTATTCATTTTCATACCAAATTCTTTAGCAACATTTTGGAAGTTCTTGGACTGCCCACAACTATAGCTTGATTATTGGCAAATTTGATGGTCTGCATTAATCTCCCTCCTATTTTCACCCCAAGCTTAGTTTTTGTTAAAGATTCATTGATGATTTTCTCAGCAAATACATTAAATAAGAATGGTGAGAGCAGACAGCCTTGTCTCACACCTTTCAGTATCAGTCCAGGGGCTGTTAGTTAATTGCCAAACCTGATAACTGCATTTTGATGTTTATATAAAATGTATAACAGCAAACTATATCACCAAGAAGTGCAAACATGGCACTTTAACAAACGCTTTCTCGTAATCAATGAAGCATACATACAAATTCCTTCTGCAGCCCAACAATCTTTCTCCCATACAGCGTATTGTAACTATGGCATCACATGTAGACAAAACTCTGCAGAAACCAAACTGTCGCCAAGGTTCTGCTCAATTTAACTCTCCATTCTGCATTTTATGATATGGAGCAATATAAATTATAAACATAAAAGTTTTCCACCTATTCAATAGATAGTTATATTTACAATGCGTGTATTTACATTACATGGGACTAGAACAGTGGCAAAATAACAAAGGAATGGGTTTTTGAATTAACTGAAAAAATATACGAAAAAGGCGAATGGCCAGAGGACTTGCACTCTTCTATCATCATTCCTATTCAAAAGAAAACAACTTCTGGTTGTGACGACTATTGGACTATTGTCTCTGCAGGAACATAATCAACCTGCCACGTAGATATTTAAGGGCAACTTCAAATTCTTGCCTAGTTATACCACAAACTTGTATTACCGGAGTGTATTAATTTATTTTATAAATACGAGGCGATACCCAAAAATAATCGGAATAACATTGCCGTGGGTGAAGATTGTGTAGTACGCATTTCTGCGGCTAGGCGTGTATAGCGCAACACATTGCCAGTTTAGTGCTGCCTGTGTTGTCGACTTGGCTTGTTCTGTTCCTCTGCAGTGATTGTTTTTGCAGGCGCTGTTTTGTTCTTGTTTCGTTTTTTATGATGGCAAGTTTAAGTGAACAACGTGCAGCTGTGAAATTTTGTTTTCTACTCTGTAAAATTGCTGCTGAAACTGTTTTAATGTTGAAAACTTAGAAAGATGATACTGTGGGAAAAACTCAAGTGTACAAGTGGTTTGCACGGTTTAAAAATGGCAACATGTCGATTGATGACAAACCTCGTTTTGGACATCCATCAACTGCCCGAATCGACGAAAATGTTGAAAAAATTTGAGAGCTTGTGGTTACAGACTGTCGACAGACAACTAATCAACTGTCAGAGATTCGTGGGTTATCTTGGAGCTCGGTTCAGCTAATTTTAACAGAAGATTTGGGAATGAAAAGGGTTGCTGCCAAGTTTGTTCCTCGGGTTCTGACTGACAATCAAAAAGAATGTTGAGTTGAAACATGTCGTGTTTTGAAACAACAGCTTGAAACTGATCCAGATTTTCTGTCAGAGGTCATTACTGATGATGAGTCATGGTGTTATGGTAACAACCTAGAAACAAAGCAACAATCAAAGCCAATGGAGGACGTCAATGTCACCCCGTCCAAAAAAATGTCAAGTCAAATCAAATCGAACATCAAAACAATGCTGATTTGCTTTTTTGATGCCAAGGGTATAGTTCATTCAGAGTTTGTTCCCCCAGGCCAGACCGTCAATTAAACCTTTTATTTGGAAGTTTTAAGAAGACTGCGCAACAGTGTTCGTCAAAAAAGACCCGATTTCTGGTAGACAGGAGACTGGTTCTTCCAGTACAACAATACATCTGCACACACAGCCATCTCTGTTAGACAGTTTTTGGCTAAAAATGGCATGGTTCCGTTTGCCCCACGCACCTTACTCGCCTGACCTGGCTCCGTGTGACTTTTACTTATTTCCACACATGAAAGACACCAATTTGACAACACTGAAGAGGTCAAGAAAAAAAAACGAAGGAGAAGCTGTCAGCCATTTCTAAAGATGACTACAAAAAAATGTTTTGAACAGTGGAAGCACCGGTGGGACAAATGTATTAGTTGTAATGGAGAGTATTTTGAAAGGGATAAGGTTGTTTTGTAAAAAAAAATTGAAAACATAATATAGCTTTTAAAAAAATTCCGTTTTTTTATACCCCCTCGTACTCTGTAACCACGATAATATTAAAATGTACTGCACCACAGTGAGCTTTAGCTCAGGAGCGCAGACAAATATATATTTTATTTTAAAGTGCCCAGGTAAATATTAACATACATATACGAGTTTGTTAGTTTCGTTTTACACAGTGCGAGTTTTATTTATTCACATGTGATTCATTTCAGAAACCTGCTAGAATGCCAAAGATAAAACCATCCATAACTGTTTGTTGAAAGAAAATTACTGTATTTCAAAATTTGGCATTCAGCAATATGCAACAAACATGTGGTATATCAGTGTATTGCAGATATTGCATAATATTCTAATGACTACCAATATGAATTTTGCTTGTAAGAACTGAAATTGAAAAAAAGGACAAATACTATTTTCTCTGGTGTTTCTGTATCTATTATTATTAATAATAACACTTATGAATTGTATTCACTCCATTAAGCTACGAGTTAAAGGTAATGTGAACAATCCAAATATTTTGGCTAAATATATATTTTCCTTCACATTTTTGGGCCATTTCCTCACATATTTGACGTCAATTTTGAGAATTTTTACAGGTCATTTTTCCGCACTTATTAGGTCATCAGAATCAGAGCCCTGATTATTATTAATGAGAATTTAATAAACTGGTATAAACAGATCAAAATAGAAACATTCAAAAAAATAAAAATAATTATAAAAATCACATCATCTTGTATGCAATGGGGACAAGACAGAGTTAAGATAAAAATTTTAAAATGTCTTTACTCTTGAGCAAATGACCAATGCTTCAGTTTATGTGGCACTGAAATCATCAGCCCTTAGTTCCTTTCCATCGCTGTAACTACTCTTGTTGTTGTTATAGGGTAGTTATGGTTTCACTTCACTTTATCATCACTTGTAATGTTAAACTAGTAGTAAGCTCAACCTATAGGATTGTAAGCCATAGTGTTAAGCAATGGAAATATTTAAGTTGTGTGTGAATTTGTGTATGATGATGCTGGATTTAGAAAACTTAAACTAGTAGTAGACTTCTTGCAATATTTTCTTTCCATGGTATTGCTTGTACGGTTACGTCGTGCATTCCTATCTACAAAATGTCCCTGTAAAACTTGTCACAAATGAAACATAATAATTGCTTTTAATTAAATGAAGTGAAAAATCTGCGGTAAATTAAGGAATACCGTCGTTATTAGAGAAATATGAATACATACAAGGCCTATAGACAGGACTCCTCTATGTCGTATTCCGCTGCTGGTGCCGTCTTTTGTTAATGTCTTGAGGTCCAGAGCTAGCACCGAGGAATGGGATAATGGCTTTTACTTAAATGAAGTGAAAAATCTGCGGTAAATTAAGAAATACCGTCGTTATTAGAGAAATATGAATGCCTACTTAAGCCCTGTAGACAGGGCTCCTTTATGTCGTATTCCGCTGCTGGTGCCGTCTTTTGTTAATTTCTTGAGGTCCAGGGCTAGCACCGAGGAATGGGAGTGCTATGTCTGTGGATTCTCATTATCTTTGTCCATATGAATAGAGCGGCCAGTTCAAACAGCAAAATGGAGGTCAACAGCATTCACGATGTTATTTGGTTCTTCAATGAGGCAAATGACCATATTATAGTGATGTGGCTGGAAGTCTACGGAAAAACAACTAAGGACGCATTCAACAACTTGGTGCTGCACATTACAGAGAAATGTTGTAAGTACCACAATGATTTTTGTTCGAACGAAAATAGCATGATCCCTGGACCAATAAATCACCAGTCCACAGAATTCTTCTTATGTACATTGGCCATAGCTTTTTGTCGCCCATTAATGCAATTGACAACTGAAGCAATGAAACGAAAGCAAAGAATTTCAGTGAACACAGACATCACACACAAAATTGTTGAAAGTGTAAGACAAACAAAAGACATACGTGTGTTACTGTGAGCGTAGCACCAAAAGTACTTGTAAAGTAGGTATACATTATATTCTCCAAAAATAAAATATTTCTTAATTTACCACAGATTTTAGACTTCAACTGTGTAAAAGCAATTATTATGTTCCATTTGTGACAAATTTTACAGGGACATTTCATAAATAGGAATGCGCGATGTAACCGCTTGTACTCCTGTTGTTGTTGGGTAATTATGTAAACTGGCAAAATTTTTCCTTCCGCAGCCCACAGTTCATAACATTATAAGGAAGCTAAAATAATGCAAATCTTACTTGCAATACATTGCAGAGGAGAGATGTGTTCATTGCGATGTCTAGGAACCCACCATCCCGCCCCCAGAAGTACATTTACTCTTATAACCTAATAAGAGGAGCAGCCGCCATCGGCCATGGTTAGCGTTACTACTCGCATTCTCATTGGTGAAAGAAAAAAGAAAGAAAGAAACATTAGTTCCTAAGTACAGAGGTTGGCAGCCCTGATCGCCTCTCGACAACATTCTACCCGAGCGTGCAAACAAACGACAGTCGTACAGCGCGTAGCTGAATGTAGCGAGTGCTGGGATGCAGAAGGTAAAATTATAATATGTTAACTTTATTATTACACTACTGTAAGAGACCATTGCCACTGGGATATTTTCCATTTGCAATGTATCTGTTAATAAAAATAATATTAAATCTTTCAACATTATACTTCAGATCAAATGGAACAACGCAATGCAGTGTTCATATTTTGGATTTAATCCTTAATTACATCGCCAAATGACCTGAAAAGCTAATGTTTTACCAACTTCAGAGGTATCACACCAAATACTTTTCATCATCTAGAATTGACTTTCAAGAGACTGACAATTATAGCGCTATTAAAACAATGTGCGTGTTCTGACAGCTCTCAGCGTGGTAGTAGGAGGTGGCAGTTACTATGGCAACCAGTACACGCCTCCCGTTTCAGCCAATCCCAGCTTGGCATCCACTCTCCCATTTCCTACCCCCGCTGTCTTAAAGCTTCGAGAGGCGGTCGGTCCGAGTTCCACGTTGCCGATATAGTATACCGTAGCACATGTGGCTGGGCTAACAATGTCTACTTTGAGTGATATCATTGTCTGTATAGTGTGTTTTTTAAATCAACTAAATATTATAGTGCTATTGTGTTCGTGTTAATAAGTGTATCGTTATTGAGGCTGGCATTCTAGTGTAGTGTAAATTATAGTATTGTGTAGTATAGTGTAATTTTAACACCGTCTCATTTACTGAACTCAAAATGTTGCAACCTGTTCAGAGCGCCGCTAAACGACGAGGGCGACCTAGAATTCATTCACCTAGAAAAAAGGCAAGCGTAATGGGGAGGCATGGCTTCGCTATTTGTGGTCAAGCTCGCGATATGGTATGTGCCTTACGCTATTTGTGGTCAAGCTCGCGATATGGTATGTGCCTTACGGGAATATTTTGAGGCTGAAGGGAAAAATGGAGGCCCACTGATAGACGTTAACAAAGTTGTAGAAAGAACAGCAGCAGCTTTAAAATTTCTGAAGCTACAGTAATTAGAATAGGAAAAGAAAAAGAAAAGAAAGAAAAGGAGCCTTGGGAAGAAGGTGAAGGGGAAAGAGAGGGAGTGGATGTATCTGGACCATCACATGACAGGTTATCAACACCGGGCAAAACCCGACTAATTAAAGCCTATGAGGAAGGGGAATGAGGAGTTTGTCTTACGATATTTGAGCTAATAAAATTACTGCTGAGCCACCTTGGAATAATAGCAACAATATATAATGTTTTTCTAACTCTTTCATGATCGCCGTTAATGGATATTATTTTCCGCAGAGCCTAGCGCAGAACGAGAGATGTTAACTGTGATGTAGTAACTCCTGCTGGATTATGTGGCAACACAGTGCTCCCACTCCTTTGTTCGGCACCACGTGCTGCGAACTGTCAGAACACGCACATTGTTTCAATAGCACTATAGTTGCTATTTCCATGTGAACATTCCCACTCAAATAATTATAGTACGTGCATCTTTTAGCGACATATTTTTGTCCGGTGTTGAGGAGTAATAAGGGAGCTCTTCCAGTTCCGGTAATACTGCCAACTGAATGGAAATTAAATTGAATTGAATCGATAATATTATCGACCGATAAGAATTTTCTAAAACTATTATCTTAAGCCAACAACTGTGTCACACACACATTATATAACATTCTTGATGTGAATCTTGTTCCTAGCATGAATTCTATAGTTTGGCTTTCCTGTGTAAACAACAGTACTAGTACGTAAAGTGTATGCCAGATGTCGCACAGTGATGCATAAGCGATTCATAGTTTGTGTTTCAAAGGTTGCCAATACGAATTTCGAAAATAACCGAGGTCGACCAATTCAGCACCAGTGTGTCCATCTATCACTAAAAGGTGCGCGTACTATACTGTACACAAGTTTTCAACAACAAATATAATGCTGTGTATTGAGATAAATTATTTATTTATTAATTTAACGTACGTTTTTTTAGTGCTGAGAGTCTAAAGACATGTTTGGCCCGAATGGTGCAGATCTTTCTATTTGACTACCATGGGCGACCTGCACATTTGGGTGTGAAATGATGGTGATGAGGAAGGGAGAGGCTGAAACTTGTTGTCAGCACATAGTCTACCTCAGTTGAATAACACCATTGGGCCTGTTCAAGGCTTAACATCCCCATCTGACAGACGAATCACAATCAACAGTGCCATGTGCCCTCGCACCATATGAACCCTGCACAGAGGTTTAGAATCGAATCTAGGATTTTGGCATGCAACCTAGTGTTTAGAAATTGTATACCACCATCCCTTCTACCCTGCTGGCCAACATTCTGATAGCATGTTTTTTCTTCCCCCACCTTTCTATCAATGAGACTAACCACGGCATCAGACAATAAAGATTCAACACCTTAACGATCATGGCCACTAAGTGGGCAATAACAACGTAGCTGCCTTATGCAATTTATAAGGTTTATAGCCTATTCCAAGTTGTATCGTACCATTTTACTGAGCTACACTTCAAGCAACAAATTAATATGACCATCTATACATGAAAAGCTGTGTAGAACTTATCTTATACTATGGTTCCTGTCCATAAGGTTGTAACTACCTACTTTAAAGGTACAACCCAGGCTATGTCATGCAAGTGTCTGAACTGCTGATATTTCTTATTAATTGTTCTCAGTCAACTGAAATTTGACCATAGTCTCCAGGTATATTTGTTTAATCAAAGGGGAAAGCTTGTTATATTATGATAGGCCTACATGTTCAATCCTCAGCCTGAAGGCTGGTTCGATCCTCAACAGCTCCACCATTACCTGCCATAGATAGCCTAGGAATCACTGAAGTGGCATACTAGGCCTACATGTTAGTCTGCCCTACTCACTGAAACGCATGCACCAACCAACCCTATGAGCAACATTTTCACACCATTCATAACAGAGACTGACTGCATAAGGAATGGCATTACTAGCATTGCTCGTACCTCAGTTACTTTCATACTGTCAAGGCTAACGGTAATACTGAGCCAGATCAATGAAGGTAACAACATTGCTCTAGCCCATACTAGAAGACATAGTGCACTGTAAACACTAGATCTGGCCAACAAAGGAATTTAAGATATATAATAAACAGAAATGTCATTCAACCACTGTTGACCAGCTTGAGTTTAAGCTGTAGAAGGAACACAATTGCTTTCTTTAGTGGGATATCTTTTTTAGATGGAATCAAAGACAGACATGATTTATGCAACGAGAGGATTAATGCTGTTACCCAGATTAGTGTCCCTGGTTCCTTGCTAAGCCTGCTCTAAATAACAGAACCCTAACGTGTTTTTCTACATTTGAAATAGGACAGGCAGAAAGGAAGCAAAGAACATGTAGAATAATTATTTCACCGACAAAAAGTTAGTGGTTTACAAAGATACTACTTCGAACCTTTGAGTCATGGTTCACCAACTTGCAAGGGAATGGTAATAGTATCATCACTCCGTTTCGGAAGAAACACCTTATTTGGTAGGCTCACAAAACAACCCGAAAGCTGTTAAGAGTATAGTTCTTGAATTGATCACCGACTACAAACATATCAATCACGCTTAAACTTAATAATGTTTCTGTTTTTACGGATTCTTTGTTCAGTCTCCATTTTGGTTTGATTCATAAAATGTTATCAAGTGGTTGCCGTTTTAACAATTAAGTTCACCCTTATTCTAACTAAATTTGAAATTGAAAGTGTAAATTACGATATGGTATATATATTTAAAGCATAAAAATGGTATTGCACGCGATATAATAGGAGTATTTGACTGCTAAACTGGACATAAATTTCAAGGCAAACGTCAGCTCCACAGTCGACATGACGCTACCAACACCCTATCCCCATCCACAGACCCAAACAGATTGTAAGCAAATTGTTGCTAATCGTAAAATTAGTGAAGCACGTTAGTTGACATTGATTCCCACGTGACACGGTTGGCATTTAATGACCGCGCTAAAGATCGAGCTGTCCCAGGGAGCATTCCTTGATCGAGAGTAGTCTGCTACGTGCAGCGTAATACAAAGCAAGGTTCAATGACATTGTTTCCCAAATCTCTTCGAAAATTATACATATCTGTACTCACCAGTTATCCAATTTTATCAATTCTTCTGGCTTCTTAGTTTTGCTATCAGCTTTCAACTTCAAAGCCTGAGGATATAACTTCAGAACATGTTCAAACTGATTAGAAGTTCCTTTGGCGAAGAAAGTTGCTGTGTCTTTTACGGAAGCCATTGTGATAACTATAGTACATAACATGCACACGAGAGCGCACCAACTCGTATATGGCTACTTTCCCCTCGCTACAGCTTTTAACGCATTATAACCTATCTTTAATGCAATCTGTCCCGTTAAAATTCTACAACTTTAAATAGCTAATAACTCCCTAATCTTAAACATTGCTCAGAATACTCGAAATATTCCTACTTTTCACCCTCTGTGCTCGATAGGGTTGGTTGGGGAGGGGATTGACGCATATCGAACTAGGCAGCGGAACGGGTTAGAGTAATTAAATCTGTTAATTATACATGGGGTGTAATTGTGAATATTTCCAGCATTAAATCTACTAGTCACGTATTAGTTTACCGACACATACCACTCCACTTAATGACGGATTGTATTGTCTGACCTTATTTAACTAAACTATGCTGCGAGAACCGATAAAAAGAGCTGTGACCCAGTCTATAGGCATCATTTAGCGAATAAAATAATCACATTTTCTGTTTAGCAAAAGACTATTTCCTGTAATTGCAGTTCTGCGTACGTTAGCTCTGTTTACTGTCCGAATTAATGGTCATTTCTATGCAATTTTACATAATATAATCATAATTTGACATACGTGACACATTTTTAATGCGATTTCTTAATAAGCTGCCGTCTTCTACCGCTGGGCCTAGGAGATACATTATTGATTATGTTGGTGCAACATGAAAATGTCAATCGCAAGGCTTCTCTATCACATTTGCTCTTGATATTGTAAAAACATGCAGTCACTGCCAAGTTTCTGTTCTCTAAGTAATATCCCACTAAAGTGAATAATTACATCAATGTAAATTATCGCGCCCATCATACCACTTCGGTTATTTTTCAGCATGAAATGCTTCGTCCCCAAAATAAGTTATCAAGATCATTGAAGACGTAATAATATTTTTTTAAACTTGAATACCGGTATAACAGATCTTTTTTCAAATTATCTTGTTGCTTAGTTGATGCCCTAAATCAAATTAACAGGCTTTGTGAAGCACACTGAACATAAATGTTTATCTAATAATGAAATCATTATTGTGCACTAATATTGTAATAACCAATCCCAGGAAAAAGAATGGTAATGAGTTTACACTGGAAAATTGGATCTACTAACTTAAATATTTACAAAATTAAATTTATCTTTAAATCTGGTACTTACTGGTAACTTTTAATTTACAGGCTCTATTTGGAATATGCACTAGTGGTTTAACATTGCATCACATCAGACCCCCTGTGGGTGGGGGCGGTAGAATAACACCCATGGTATCCCCTGCCTGTCGTAAGAGGCGACTAAAAGGGGCCTCAGGTGCTCTGAACTTTGGAGCATGGGTTGGGGACCACGGGGCCCTCAGCTGAGTCCTGGCATTGCTTCCACTTACTTGTGCCAGGCTCCTCACTTTCATCTATCCTATCCGACCTCCCTTGCTCAACTCTTGTTCTTTTCCGACCCCAACGCTATTAGGTTTGCGAGGGCTGGGGAGTCTTTCATTTTCACGCCCTTCGTGGCCCTTGTCTTCCTTTGGCCGATATCTTCCTTTTTCGAAGTATTGTATCCCTTCCATTTTTTCCCTCTGATTTGTGTTATATATAGGATGGTTGCCTAGTTGTACTTCCTCTTAAAACAATAATCACCACCACCATCACATCAGACAGTTTTTTTTTTTTTTTTCAACAGTTGGATAGGAATTGGAAGGTAGCGACCATTGCCTTAATTAAGGTAGAGCCTAACATTTGTCTGGAGTGGAAAAAAAAAAAAGAAGAAGCATCTTAAGGGATACCAATTGTAGGGTTCGAACCCACCATCTACTGAATGCAAGCTTACAACTACTAGGCCCATACCACAGAGCCAACTCACTCTCCTCATTTAATGCATCAATCTGTTCATCAAACTATCATCAGCACATATCATTATGTTCATTCTTGCACCTCCATATGTTTATTTTCTAGCCCTTTGATATCATTCATCTTAATTATAAATCCAGTTACTAAGATCATGAACCCTAAACATCATAGCACAACAGCCCCAAAGAACCATGGCTTACCACGTGACCACTGCTCAGCCTGATGGCCTGCAGATTATGAGATGTCATGTGGTCAGCAAGACAAATTCCCTCGCTGTTGTTTTTGGCTCTTTAGACCAAGGCCACTATCTCACTGTCATATAGCGTCTCAATTGTGATCACATAGGCTGAGTGGACCTCGAACCAGCCCTCAGATCCAGGTAAAAATCCCTGACCTGGACAGGAATCGAACCCAGGGTACACTATCACTCCACCACGGGGCCGGTGCCCCAGGGGGTCTGAACTTTTGAGCGTGGGTTGGCGACCACGGGGCCCTCAGCTGAGTCCTGGCATTACTTCCACTTACTTGTGCCAGGCTCCTCACTTTCATCTGTCCTATCCGACCTTCCTTGGTCAACTCTTGTTCTTTTCCGACCCCGACGCTATTAGGTTTGCGAGGGCTAAGGAGTCTTTCATTTTCACGCCTTTCATGGCCCTTGACCTTCTTTGGCCCATAACTTCATTTTTCGAAGTGTCGGACCCCTTCCATTTTTCCTCTCTGATTAGTGTTATATAGAGGATGGTTGCCTAGTTGTACTTCCTCTTAAAACAATAATCACCACCACCACGGGGCTGGCAATAAGATCATGAATAATAATCTCACCTATGTCTGACAAAATATGAAAGATGCTGGTTACATCATAAGGGTGAAGGAGTTATCTTCTTCAAGGAGCATAAAATATCAGCCAACACAATTTTGCTTTATGGCGCACCGACACAAGATAGGTCGTATGGCAACGATGGTATAGAAAAAGGGCAAGGAATGGGAAGGAAGCGACGATAGCCTTAATTAAGGTATAGCCCCAGCATTTGCCTAGTGTGAAAATGGAATACGACAGCGCAACTGCAAAATGACCTCAATAATGTTAATAATGTTGTTTAAAGGGACAGTAGGGAATGGTATGATGATAAACAGGGTTAAAAGTCAGGTTATGAGTTTCACAAATAGGAAAAGTCCCCTCAGTTTTAATTACTGTGTTGATGGGGTGGAAGTTACTTATAGGGATCACTGTAAGTACCTAGGTGTTAATAAAAGGAATCACATAATGGGATTGTAAATAAAGGGTACAAATCTCTGCACATGGTTATGAGGATATTTTGGAGTTGTTGTAAGGATGCAAAGGAGAGGGCATATAAGTCACCAGTAAGACCTCAACTTGAGTAACGTAAAGTGGGGTAACTTCGGCCGTACAGGGTAACTTCGGCCACTGACGAATAGCAACACTTATTTTCTCCTGCCTCCTATACCGAAAAAGATGAACCACTTGCAACAACTAAAATGCACGTACAATAGAATGCTCTATCAACACTCGGTAGTCCAAATAACATTGGCGGGCTCATTTTTAAGTCAATCAATTTTTTTCACAGCCCCGACTATTGTCTTGTCTGGTAACAACAGAAAACAAACTGCTCTCTAGCCCCAGCATTCGATTCTCCATTCCAGTGGTTTATGGGGTCAAAATATAAGTACGTCTGGTAACTGATCAGCCTGATTTGATGCATTTTATACACATAGGTTTTTCAGGGAATAGTTTTGTGATAAAAGTTGTCCTCTTCCGGGGTAACTTCGGCCATGCCAAGAACGTACAGGAAAACATTACGCGGCTGCGGGTATTGTAATTACAATCCTGTTTACTTCAAGAATGTTTTGGAGGAGATTAATAAAGCCACAATAATAATAAACAGGGAAGTTTATCCCAACAGGGAGGGGAAATACGGTTCCTATTTTCAATGATAAATAGAAGGATATCAGTTGACATGGACAATGCACAATTGAGAACTTGATTGACGGCCCAGATATTTTCTAATTTAGAAGACAGTGTATTATGAGAACAGTCTACAAGATTGCTTCTTTTCCGATCTCCTTTTCTCTCCATACTATTGGGCTTTATGATTTTCGTACCTTTTATTTATTATCTTTTGTACCATTACAAATAATTACGCAATGCAACACGTAATTTGTAATATCATACAATGCTTGTATGCTTAGGCTAAATAAAATAGTTTCTTCTTTGTGAAAAATGTGAATTTGATCACTATACTTCTGTTTCACCACTAATCGTTTTAATTTGTTTGTGATTGTTGATACTGGGCGTTCTGCAGGTTTTTTAAAAACATTCACAGTGGCCGAAGTAACACTACATTGAAGAAAACTTCATTTCTTGAGTTATTTTTATGGCGGCCGAAGTTACCCCAAAACATGGGGTAACTCCGGCCACTCTTTTGATAATCATAATTCATTACTGAATAACAATTAGAATTATGTTCAGATTTAGAAATGAAGAACAAACACGACAGAACTTATATTATATTTTTCAGAAAATTAGAGGGAATATTTCACATTTTAATTTTAAAAATATACGATAAAGTGGCCGAAGTTACCCCGTTTTACGGTATTGACAGAAAACCATGTTCAGGGCTGCTGACAGTGGGTTTCAAACCCACAATCTCCTGAATGCAAGCTGATAGCTACGTTACCAAACCATGTGGCCATTTGCTGAATGTGTCAGCCAACAGATGGGGGATGATGAACTCTGAGGGATTATCTAGCAGTGAATTGAGGGAATCAAAATCATTGTTAATGTATATCCTGTCCAGGCATTACCAGGCAGGTCCCAAGATGGAAACCACTCGCACTGTTGCCATGGTGAGATAGAAAACTTTTGCTTGTCTTGCATGCCGACAAATATAGTTAAGAACTTGGAAATATCTACTGTCATGTATTCAAATCATGATCCATGATGCCTTCAGGGAACATCAACACAAAGTATACAGGGAAGTGTGTGGACCTGCACTCAATGGATCCTCTATAGGGTGGATAGATGTAATAGCCATTCTAACAGACTTGACTCCTGGGTTTATAACTGACCCTACCAATAGCACTGAGGCTTCTGAAATCCAACTACAGAATATTCATTAAGGAAAGTGCAATCTATATGAACTCACAATTCAGTACTAAAAAGAATCAATCAATCTTCAGGCAATCACCACTGATTTGCATTCAGGTCTGTCGCCCAGGTGGAAGATTCCCTCAGTTGTTTACCTAGTCCTTTCTTAAACGATTTCAAACAAGTTGGAAATATATCAAACATCTCCCTTGTCTGCAGGTGGGGGTGGTAGAATAACATCCATGATATCCCCTGCCTGTCATAAGAGGTGACTAACAAAAGCACCAGGGCCTCTTAACTTGGGAGCTTGGGGTGGCAACCACGGGGCCCTTAGCTGAGTCCCAGCATTCCTTCCACTTACTTGTGCCAAGTTCTTCACTTTCATCTTTCCTACACGACCTCCCTTGGTCAACTCTTGTTCTCTTCCACCCCAATGGCATTAGGTTTGCAAGACCTATAGAGTCTCATTTTAATGCACTTTGTGGCCTTTGTCTTTATTTGGCCGATACCTTCATTATCCAAAATATCGGACACCTTCATTATTTTCTTTCTGATTGATTAGTGTTAATAGAGGATGGTTGCCTAGTTGTATTTCCTCTTACAACAATAATCACCAGAACCATCCCCTTTCTATAAACAAATATTTTGCTGCAATTTGTCCTCTTGAATTCCATTTTTATTTTCATATTATGATCATGCCTGCTTTTAGATACTTTATTTAAGCTTATTCATCTACTAATGTAATTCCAAGCTGTCCCTCCACTGACAGCTTAAAACACACTGCTTAGTCGAACAGCTTGTCTCCTTATTGTATTATTGTATTATTGTATTCCCAAGTCTTTCCTGCTGAAAGTTTCCAACATTTTCATAGCATTACTCTTTCGTCAGAAATCATCCAGGATTAATTGTGCTGTTTACTTCACTTCCAGTTCTCAATTCAAGTAATCCTGGTGAGAGTCCCATACACTGGAACAATACTCTAATTGAGGTCTTTCCAGTGACTTATAAGCCCTCTCCTTTACATCCATACTACTAACCCTAAACAACCACACTCCCATATGAAGAGTTCTACAACATTTATTTACAATGTGATTACCCCAATGAATATCTTTCCTTCAATCAATCAGTCACTACTGATCTGCATTAAGGGCAGTCGCCCAGGTGGCAGATTCACTATCTGTTGTTGTTGTTTTCCTAGCCTTTTCTTAAATGATTGCAAAGAAACTGGATATTTATTGAACATCTCCCTTGGTAAGTTATTCCAATCCCTAACTCCCCTTCCTATAAACAAATATTTGCCCCAGTTTGTCCTCTTGAAATCCAACTTTATCTTCATATTGTGATCTACTTTTAAAGACACCACTCAAACTTATTCGCCTACTGATGTCCTCCCATGCCATCTCGCCGCTGACAGCTCAGAACATACCACTTAATTTTCAAAAATAAATAACGGTGTTCATTAATCCACTCTTTTGTCGGAAATCGCCCAGAACAAATCGAGCTGCTTTTCTTTGGATTTTTTCCAGTTCCGGAATCAAGTAATCCTGGTGAGGGTCCTATACACTGAAACACTACTCTAGTTAGGGTCTCACCAGAGACAAATATGTTCTCTCCTTTACATCCTTACTACAACCCCTAAATACCCTCATAACCTTGTGCAAAGATCTGTACCCTTTATCTACAATCATATTTATGTGATTATCCCAATGAAGATCTTTCCTTATATTAATACCTAGGTATTTACAATGATCCCCAAAGGGAACTTTCACCCCATCAACGCAGTAATTAAAACTGAGAGGACTTTTCCTAATTGTGAAACTCATAACTTGACTTTTATCCCCATTTATCATCAACCATAGCCAAATGTCCATCTCACATCATTATCGAGGTCATTTTGCAGTTGCTCACAATCTTGTAACTTATTTATTACTCTGTACAGAATAACATCATCTGCAAAAAGCCTTATCTCTGATTCCACTTCTTTACACATATCACTGATAAGAAAACATAAAGGTCCAATAATACTGCCTTGAGGAATTCCCCTCTTAATTTTTACAGGGACAGATAAAGCTTCACCTACTCTAATTCTCTGAGTTCTATTTTCTAGAAACAGAGCCACCCATTCAGTCACTCTTTTGTCTAGTCCAATTGCACTCATTTTTGCCAGTAGTCTCCCATGATCCACTCTATCAAATGCCTTAGACAGGTCAATCGTGATACAGTCCAATTGACCTCCTGAATCCAGGATATCTGCTATATCTTGCTGGAATCCTACAAGTTGGGCTTCAGTGGAATAACCTTTCCTTAACCCAAACTGCCTTCTATCAAACCAGTTATTAATTTTGCAAACCTGTCTTATATAGTCAGAAAGAATGCTTTCCCAAAGCTTACAGGCAATGCATGTCAAACTGACTGGCCTGTAATTTTCAGCTTTATGTCTATCACCCTTTCCTTTATATACAGGGACTACTATAGCAACTCTCCATTCATTTGGTAAAGTTCCTTCATTCAAACAATAATCAAACAAGTACTTCAGATATGGTACTATATCCTAACCCATTGTCTTTAATATATCCAAGATTAAAAATATTGTGTCCAACTATTCAATACAAATATATATTTTTAGTGGTTAAATTCTACATGAATTAACCCTGACAGTAACACCATACGACTTTCTGACGTGTCGTGCGAATGAACGCCATCTAGCGCTCAAACGTAGGGGAGAGTTATCCCCTCCACCACCACTATTCCTCGTTCATTCAGTCTGGTGAGAGATCCCGTCGGTGTTGCTTGCCTGTCTGTCATGCGCGGTGAGTTATGTTTCCTTTCTTAAAACCTAGTGCGCCAAAATGACGTGTGGTGTAACTCTAATGTAAATATCCACACGTCTTTATTACGTAGGGTGTAACTTACATGCAGTGATCTCCCACGTCATTTTGATGTACGGTGTTGTGTGCTTCTATGCACGCATGTCAGGTATGCAGGAATAAAAAGAAGTAAGTTAGAAATATTAGGTATTAGGCCACTTCTTTTTATTTCTGCATTTAGTGCATTCTCATCATTGTAATGTTAGATTATTTCTGTGTCTTTACTATCCCATCTCTCTCTCTCCTACCTTACATGCTTCCTTCTACCACGCGTTGTTGGCTTCAATATCCTATCCCCATTCTCAACCCTGTTTCTTTCTTTTCCGTTTTTTCCCTTTAGGTACTTTATTTGACAAACCATCTAATGGTTTCATTATTTTTCATTTGTAGATAACATTGGACAAAAAAAGGAAAATTACTACTGAGGAAGAAATTGCAGCTGAGCTGGAAAAAGGTCTTTCTCCTTCAGATATTGAAGACGATATCATTTCTTCAGAAGATGAAGACGCATCACAAGAACCAGCTGATTTTGAGGTGGAGACAGATGACTCTGACAACTCTTTGGATGACCCCGACTACGAGCCCAGACATGAAGACCTCATTGATGAGGATGAACTTCTTGCAAGAAACATTAGGAGATTTCTACAAGATGAGGAACTGGATGCTCCTGGTAGTTCCAAGGGTGGTAGACCAAGTAAGAAGAGAGCATCTGGACCATCTACAACAAAGGAAAGCGTTCGTCCTGAGGAACCGTCTGCAAACCAAGAAGTGAATGGCACACTATCACCTAAAATTACATTTCCGGGTACCGAAGTTCTTGGAAAAGATGGAACCAAATGGAGCACTATACCACTAACTTCATCAAACACAAAAACCCGCTATAAAAACCTCGTAAATCAGCATGTTAAAACTATGTGTAATGCTGCTGATGCAAAAGAGCCTATAGAATGTTTTAGAGCCTTCATTTCTTCTGACATTATTCAGACAATCTTACAACACACCATTGAAGAGATGACTGCTGTTAGAAACAGTGAATCTAACAAGTATTCCAACGAAGGGCCCTTCACAGATATTGTGAGAGAGGAACTAGAAGCATTTATTGGCTTGTTCATTTTGTCTGGTGCTACCAAAAATAACCACCTACCAGTTACTGCCCTCTACGACTCATCATTGTGTGGTAACAGGTATCAAGGAACACTATCATTGAATCGATTCCGATTCCTTAGCAGCTGCCTAAGATTTGATTCAAAGGATACACGACAAGAGAGACTGAAGAACAATAAATTCACGCATATATCTGAAATTTGGGACATTCTAATTGAAAACTGCAAGAAGAATTATCAGCCGAGTTCATATCTGGCTATTGACGAACAGTTGGTTGGTTTTAGAGGTAAATGTGGTTTTAAATGTACATTCCCAGCAAACCAAACAAATATGGCCTCAAAATCATTATCCTATGTGATCAGAGCAGTAAATACATGGTGAATGCAGTTCCATATCTGGGAAAAGGTTCAACCCCACCTGGCATTCCACCCGCTACATACTTCACTAAGCTTCTCGTTGAGCCCATCAAAGGATCCAAATGAAACATCATGGGGGACAACTGGTTTACGAGTGTTCCATTAGCTGAAGAACTTCTCCATGACTACAAGTTGACTTACTTAGGCACCATCAAGAAAACCAAACCCCAGCTTCCTGTTGAATTCGGGGATGTGAAGTTTCAGAAACGGGAAGTTGGATCATCCTTGTTTATCCACAAGGAAAATATGACGGCAGTTTCGTATAAACCAAAAGCTAACAAACTTGTTACTTTGATCTCAACCATGCACGATGATGACGCTGTGAACCCGTCAAACAGAAAGCCAGAGATGATTTTGAATTATAACGACACTAAAGGTCCTGTAGATTTCTTCGATCAAATGTGTCAGCTGACGAACACGGGGCGCAAAACAAAGCATTGGCCCATGTGTATATTTTATAACATGTTGAATATAGCATGCATCAATGGATATGTTGTGTACCTCTATAATTTTTTCAAAGGAGGAGGAAACGGGAAACATATGTCCAGATTTCAATTCATGGTTAGGCTTTCTGAACAGCTTGTTGCTCCTTGGTTGGCAACAAGATTGGAGAAACCAATCCCTAATCACCTTCGGGAGATAATCAGCAAGCGTCTTGGTATCGGAGAAAACCAGGCAGGTCAGAAGTCTGCCAACAAGGCCTGTGAAATGAGGAAGTACTGCAGCCTCTGTCCTTGGAAGATAAAGAGGATGACAAAAGAAAGATGCGCGATTTGCAAACGTGCATTTGTGGCGAGCATCATAAGAAAATTTGCCCAAATTGTGAAGGCCGGCGAGATTAGTGGATGATAAACAGTGCTGAGCACAGTGAAAAATGCCTAATTATTATGCCATAATTAGAAACTTGTGTTTAGTTAATTTTCTGCTCTTGTGCTTCAGTTTCTGAAATTCTGTGTTGTATTTGTGTGTGTACTGATAGTGTTTGAATCCTGATTCCTTTTTGAGTATTTGTATATGGATATTCATGTTCAATGGACTCAAATTTGCTTGTACCATGGACACGCTATTTTAATATTTTGTGTTTTTTCTCGTTTTACTGTAGTCACTTCTTACAACAAAAGTTTTTAAATTGTTCAATATCAAATGTTAATATAGATATTTGTATGCTAGCTGAAACAATTCTTTTACATTTTTAGTCCTTCCATTTTCTTGTAAGTTAAAATGATCAAATTCAATAAAACTTGCAATTGGTGCGAACTATTTCTAGAGCATAACGCCCACCAAAACGTAACTTTAAATAATAGGCTTTGAGTGGCACGTCCCCGAGACGTGTGGTGTAACTAAAGCGATATTTATAGACGTGTTACCATCAGGGTTAAACACTAACCACATTAACTACTAAAAATATATATTTGTATTGAATAGGTGGACACAATATTTTTAATCTTGAAAGAGTTTACTTATTGTATCTTCAATACGGAACAAAATGAGATTAGTTACTTGTAATTTGTAATTTAGTATATCCCCCGAAACCTTATCAATTCCAGCTGCTTTTCTAGTTTTCAACTTTTGTATCTTACTGTAAATGTCATTGCTGTCATAGATAAATTTTAATACTTCTTTAGTATTAGTCACCTCCTCTATCTGTACCTTATCCTTGTAACCAACAATCTTTACATACTGCTGACTGAATACTTCTGCCTTTTGAAGATCCTCGCATACACACTCCCCTTGTTCATTAATGATTCCTGGAATGTCCTTCTTTGAACCTGTTTCTGCCTTAAAGTACCTATACATACTCTTCCACTTTTCACTAAAATTTGTATGGCCTCCAATTATGCTTGCCATCACGTTATCCTTAGCTGACTTCTTTGCTAGATTCAATTTCCTGGCAAGTTCCTTCAATTTCTCCTTACTTCCACAGCCATTTCTAACTCTTTCTTTCCAACCTGCACCTCCTTCTTAGTCTCTTTACTTCTCTGTTATAATATAGTGGATCTTTAGCATTCCTTACCACCTTTAAAAGGTAGAAAGCTATTTTCACATTCCTCAACAATTGCTTTAAACCCATCCCAGAGTCTGTTTACATTTTTATTTATTGTTTTCCACCAATCATAGTTGCTTATTAAAAACTCCCTCATGCCTGTTTTATCACCCATATGGTACTATCTAATAGTCCTAATTTTAATATCTTCCTTTCTTTCACATTTATTTTTAATTACCACAAAAACAGCTTTTGTGATCACTAATGCCATCTATTACTTCGGTTTCTCTATAGAGCTCATATGGTTTTACCAGCACCATATCAAGAATATTCTTCCCTGTAGTTGGTTCCATCACTTTCTGAATCAGGTGCCCTTCCCATATTAACTTATTTGCCATTTGTTGGTCATGCTTCCTGTCATTCGCATAACCTTCCCAATTGACATTTGGTAAATTGAGATCACCTACTACAATCACATTCCTTTCCTTATCGCTTCCCACATAGCTGATTATCTTATCAAATAATTCTGAATCAGCATCTGCGCTACCCTTTCCTGGTCTGTACGCTCCAAAGACATCAAGTTGCCTATTATCTTTAGAGATGAGCCTTACCTCTAGAATTTCATGTTTGTCATCTTTAACTTTTTCGTAGCTTACAAATTCTTCTTTCACCAGAATGAATACTCCCCCTCCTACCATTCCTATCCTATCTCCATGATACACCCTCCAATCCCATCAGAAAATTTCTGCATTGCATCCATAATATCATTTCTCAGCCATGATTCAACTCCTATTACAATATCTGGTAAGTACGGTATATATCTATTAAATTACTTAATTCTATTCCTTTCTTTACAATACTTCTACAGTTGAGCACTAACATTTTGATGTCATCCCTACTTGATTTCCAGTTCCCTGTTCCCTTAACACCACTCCCTAGGCCACCCTGTTTCCCTGAATGTATCTCCCTATAACCCTTCTAAACAAATTTCCTAACTTATATGTACCACTGCGGTTTAAGTGAAGGCCATCTGAGCGCAGATCCCTATCTCCTACCCACCCATTAGGATCTAGAAATCTCACTCCCAGTTTCCCACATACCCACTCCATAGTCTCATTTAAATCCCCAATCACCTTCCAGTCAGTATCCCTCCTACACAGTATTGCACTGATAACAATCTCTGCTTCCTTAAACTTCAACCATGCTGCATTTACCAGGTCCCACACATCCCCAATTATGTTGGTACTTATACCTGCTTGTCTTACGTTGTTAGTACCAACGTGAAACACTACCACCTTCTCCTTTACCTCCTCCTTCTCTTCTACTTTCCTCAACATCTGCCTTAACCTAATTCCTGGATAACACTCTACCCTGGTACCCTTTCCTCCACACACTTTCCCGACATGTCTAATGATGGAATCTCCCATGACCAGAGCCTCAATCCTACCCATGTCATTTGATCCCCTCCCCTCCTGGTCTGTCCTATCTTTCCTGACAGCTGCAGAAGCTACTTCCTCCTCCCTTTTCTCCATCCCATGACCCTGTTCCACCTGTCTTTTCCTATCCACTACTCCACATTTCCCTTTCCTACCTCTTCCCTTTCTCCTACTTCCACATTTCTCAGCAACATGTTCCTGTTCCTCATCTTTCCTCGGTTGTTCTACCTGCAGTGAATCGTACCGATTTCTCACCGACACCTGTCCTGAATTCTGATCCTGAATGGAGCCCTTAGCCTGCAATCTCCTTCCCTTTTAAAATATTAGATCACCTGTCTTCTACAATTCCCCCCTTTCCTTCCCATCCCTCTATTACACCTACTGTATCCTGTACATTGTTTGAGGGAAGCCTACTTTCCTTCCTGTCCTCTGAGAGAATCCTAATTATCTCCCTCAAGCTCTCCAACTCCTCCTTCATACTCCTTAATGCCTGGCCACACCCACAGTTCCTACACTTGCACTCCTTAGCCATTCTTTACTAAATAATGAAAAGAAAAGGAAAAAATAAGATAACTTAATCTGTGCAAAATAAAAATGAAAGGAAAGAAATATTGTCTAGGTTAGTTCACAAAGATCACACGACAATTTAATTAATATAGGCTAATCTGCTCAAAGGTTAAACAATGGACTTGCTGCAACATGACATCAATTGTGTTCACATTGATGTTGGTTTTCGAAGTTGAGGGTCTTCCAGGGCATGGAGCATCCTCAAGATCAGTTTTGCCCCCCTTAAAGCGTTTTTGCCACTCAAAAATTTGTGTCTTTCCCATGGCTTCCTCTCTGTAAGTTTTCTGCAACATTTCCACTGTTTGTGTTGGAGTTTTGTCCAGGAGAACATAATATATAATCGAAGCGCCCTCCTGCAACTTGAGATCCATGTTGGGTACAGCAAACACGACCTCCTTCCTCAGCTGCTCCCCTGCAACTGAGAAGCCTGAGGTGAGTGACATGCTTCATACTGTATCACTCAAGGTCAGACCTTTCCATTACTACCACCTTCAAACTCCAGCACGCTATTATTGAAACACCAAAAAATAATTCCGGTTATTTTCTGACACTCCTTTGTAAATAAACATATTGGTCCAATAATACTGTCTTCCAGAACCCCTCTCTTAATCATTTCTGTATCGGATTATGCTTCACCTACTTTGATTCTCTGAATTCTGTTTTCTAGTCATTTAATCACCCATTTAATCACTCTTTTGTCAATTCCAATAACCCTCATTTTTGTCAGTAGTCTACCAAAAGCCCTGGGTAGGTCATTTGCAATACAGTCCATTCAACCTCCTGAACCTAAATATCTACTAGATCTTGCTGGAATCCTGCAAGTAGAGCCTCGATGGGATAAACTTTCCTAAATCTGAACTGTCTTCTATCAAACCAATTAGTAATTTTTCAGGGCCGATGACCTTGCTGTTAGGCCCCTTTAAACAACAAACATCATCATCATCATCATCATCAGTAATTTTTCAAATGTGTATTATTTTATGAAGATGACAATGATGGACAAATAATGGATAAAGTACAAAGAGATTTAGATACTCTCCTACAATGGGTCAGTGAAAACAGTCTTGTTTTAAATACTCCTAAAACTAAATAATATGTTCTTCCACAAGCCATCTTATGCAACAGCCTCTTTAAATAGAGTAAATATTAACATTCAAATTGTGGAAAGAGTCAGTTCATTTACATACTTAGGTCTTATTCTGAACACAACTTTATGCTGTAAAGAACATATATCTCTTATAGAAGCAAAGTTTGGGCTGGGAAGAACTGAGAGAAAGAAGACGACCTGCTTGACTAAGTGGTATGTTACAAGTAAATTATCCTTGAGATTCTATGCCTAAGTGGTATGTTCCGAACTGTCAGTGGAGAGATGGCATGGAATGGCATTAGTATAGGAATAAGTTTGAGTGGCGTCTTTAAAAGTACTACTTTAAAAGTAGGAAAGATCACAATATGAAGATAAAGTTGGAATTCAAGAGGACAAATTGGGGCAAATATTCATTTATAAGAAGGGGAGTTAGGGATTGGAATAACTTACCAAGGGAGATGTTTAATTAATTTCCAATTTCTTTGAAATCATTTAAGAAAAGGCTAGGAAAGCAACAGATAGTGAATCTGCCACCTGGGCGACCGCCCTAAATGCCGATCAGTATTGATTGATTGGAAATGGTGTCAAACAGCCTTTGGATCCTCTCCTGAGGCAAGTCCGTCCACAGTTGTTGCAACTATTCCTCCAGATCCCGCAGGTTGGTACTGGGATGGAGTCCACTTTCTATGTCATCCCACACGTGTTGAATGATGGCGATTTTGCTGGCCATGCGAGGACCTCAACATGCTCTAGGCAGTCCATAGACACACGTGCTGTGTGTGGACGAGACGAGCATTATCTTGTTGGAACACTGTCCCAGGGTGCTGTGCCGTAAGGGGAAGCATATAGGAATGCAGAATGTCTGGTGACGTCTCGCTGTGCCGTCAAAGTCTGCCGAAGCACAATTAGAGGTGACCTGAATGCATATCCGATGGCTCCCCACACCATGACGCCAGGGATTACGCCTGTGTGTCTTTTCACAATATGGGTAGGATCTGCCCACTGTTCTCGACGCCGCCAAACCCGCACACGATGGTCATTGGTGTGGTGTTTCTTGTCGACCCAAACCTGCATGACGTGATTGGGTGCCCCCTCATGTACCCACTGAGTCCAACATCAGGCCACTGTGACATCTGAATGGCCCACGTGCACGGCAGTTGCACTATACGACCAACCAGCCTCGTGCAGTCCCACAATGCAGCCTCTGTCAAATGCTGTCAATTGGTGGACAGGCTGTCTAACGCATCTGCGAGGCATTGCAGGTGCTTTGTACTGTACATAGTCTTCTCTGCACGTCTTGCTTAACTGTCTGACTCACAGCAGTTGACTGGTAACAACTTATCAACAACAGGACGGTGCCATCACGAATGCACTCTGGTGGGCATTCTATACATTACAGATCCTTGTATCTATTCATTTACTCACACATCAAACGTATGCATGTATATCAAAAGGGATGATATTGGGCCACTCCATCTAGGTGCTTAACTTTCTTTGTCAGGAAGTGTAATTGCTAATTATCTCCAGTGTACTGCCAACATTATTATAATACCAATATAGTTGGTCCATTATTGGACATTATAAATTTTCCAGCTAACTCATTCCTGGTTGCCTGCGTTTCGCCCCAATGTGCTAAGTTGCATTCATCAGTTGGTAAATAGCACACCTACTGAGATGCATGTCTAGTGCATTCCGTGGAGGCTATATGTCTATATACTAAAGTTTTCATTCCCCACCCTGAAGGGGCGGAGCAGGCCACCTAGAAGGGAATGCCTTCACTCTGGCCAGGGGACAAAGACTTTGAGTGGGAGCAAGAGATATGTAGGATGGGTATGGAATGATTTGAAGAGTAGTGGGAGGTGGTAAAGGCATTGACTTAACTGAGGGAATAGATTTTTATTTTAATTATGGGGACAAAGACACGACAAACTTATTTGATATGGACATGGACAAGACATACATTTTTTATTATCATACATATAATGCTAATTTTGGCAGCAGGATAGGATGTAAAACATATAACATTAACTATAGTAATGGACTTGGAAACTTATAACAATTATATTTGTAGTTAGACGTGTACACAGGTTGTGTTTTTTTCTTTTATTAAACATGAATATGAATTATAGTGATTGGATGGAATGTTGCTACAATGGTCTTAATACAAGAGATGGATGGTTGGCGAGCTGAACATTAATAAAGGAGTCATATTGTAAATGAAATGAGTATAGGACGGGGAACGCCGACGCGGCCTCACGCACAAGATGAGAATAATTATAATGGGAGGTGATGTAGAATGCTTAGTTTTTGCTGTTGCTGCTATTGTTGCTAAGGGTGATAAGGGAACAGGGGTGAAATTCAGGGTGAGGGTCCCATCACAGGCCTAGGTCGGCCACCACCCTAGGGTGGGGGAAGGGAACGATAGAGGTGAAGTGGGGACGGGACTGGATGAAGAGTGGGGAAGGAGGGCGTGGGCCATTAAGGAGTTGGGTTAGGGGAGGATGGGTTCGCCTGAGGGCACGAAGGATGGCTCGTTAGAAGTGGATGAGGACGAATGAATCCAATTTGGGAAAGGGGAAGCATCGGATCAGCCGAGCACGGACTGCGGTCTTGGTTTTGAGGCAGAGGAAGTGAGGATGAAAGGTTAGGTGTTCATCGAAATGGATTCCTAGGTATTTGAGGGTGGATTGGGTGCAGATGGGGGTATCATGGATACGCAGTTGGAGATTGTGGGGGTCACGGGTGCTGCTGAATCTTCGGCGGAATAGGAGGGACTGGGTTTTAGATGGGTTGAGTTTAAGGTGCCACCAGTCACACCAGGAGATGAAGGAGTCTAGGTAAGGTTGTACGGTACGATTAATAGACTTGATGGAGTAGAGTGGGGCAAAGATGGCAGTGTCATCCACAAATTGAAGAAGTTGGATCGGGGATAGAGGCTGGGGTATATCTGCTACAAGTATGATAAAGAGGAGGGGGGGGAGGGGAGTGGCGAGCCTTGTGGGACACCAAATGTGAGAGAAAAAGAAGGGGAAGGCTGCTGGTTGATGGAGATCTGGGTCGTACGGTTGCTGAGGAAGGAGGAGATAAACTAGATGTAGGAGAGAAGGAGAGCAAAGAAATGTAGCTTGAAAAAGAGGACAGGGTGTCAAATGGAATCAAATACTAGGTGGATATCAAACATGATTAGAAGGGTGGGACGGGCGCAACTGAAGTTATTGGATGTGATTTGGATCAGACAAAGGAGTTGATCAGTGGTGGACAGGCCAGGACGGAAGACGAATTGAGAGGGGGGAAGGAAGTGGTTACTGTGTAGATGCAAGTGGGGACGGTGAACGAGAATTCTGTCTAGGATTATGGCTAGGACCGTAATAAGGATGATGTAGTGGTAGGAGTCGAGGTCTGAGGGAGGTTTGCCAGATTTGGGGAAAAGGATCATGGTGGTGTGTTTCCAGGATGAAGGGTAAAAGCCGGTTCTAAGGATGAAGGTGCAGAGTGTGGCTAGGATGGTGAAAAGGACTGGAGGGGCTTGATGGATGTGTAGGTAGCAGGTCTTGTCAGGTCCAGGGGCAGTGTTACGGGTTTTTGATAGGATGGAACGGATATCGGATGGAGTGATAGGATCATCTAGAGGGTGGTTTGTGAGGGTGTGGTTCGTGGAGGATGTGAGTGCAGGGGAGGAGGCTAGGTTTAGGTAAGGCTGATTATCTGAAATATCGAAATTAGAGTCAGCATGTGTGTTGAAACGGCATTTGAAATGCTGGGCGAAGATCTCCAGTTTCTCCGTGGTGTTGCCTGGAGCGATGCCACAGTTGATAATCGGATATTTAGGATTAGAGGATTGACCAATGTTCAGCTTGCGCCGGTAATTGGATGGTGTGCGTGGAGAGTGTTAAGAGTGGTGCAGGTATGGGCCGAGGAGTGATGGGTGTGAGCTGCAAGGTAGTTACGGATAGTGCGGAGGGTCTGTCGATGTAGGCAGGGGAAGTATGGATCGCGAGTGGATTTGAATTGGTGAAGGTAGGATTGGGAGAGGTTTTAGAGGTAGACGAAATGGGGAGGAAGTCTGGGTTGGGAAGGAGAGTGGAGGGTGGTGGGAATGTGGGGTGGGGATGCAGCAATAATTGCAGATAGGATATAGGTGTTCAGGGTGTTTACGGATTGTTGACCATTCAATGGAAGAGACGGGAGGAGGGGTGTTTCAGGACTTGGGTTAGGTGAGTCTGGTAGGATGCCCAGTCTGCTTGGGCAAAGTTGGTAAGGCATAGATATCAAGGATAAATTTAATGCCTAACATCATCTTCAATACAGAACAATAATGAGTGTTATTACTTGTAACAAAGTTAGTAATGCGAATAGGAGGGTGGGATGGAGAATGGTGGTCAGCAGAGGGGATTTGGAGGAGGACGGGGAGGTGGTCACTCCCAATACTTGAAAGTAGAGAGACTTGTAGGAGGTGGGCAAGTGAGTTATGGGCGATGATGGCATCTGGGGTGGTGCTGGAGGAAGGCCGGGTGTGTCCAGGAATAGGAATGAGGGAGCAAACAATGTGGTTAAGTAGGTTTTCCAAATGATCCATTTCAACGTGGAAGCAGTATATTAGATTAAGGTCTGCTAGGAGCAGAAAGTGGGGAAAGGTGTCATGGAGGTGGGAGATATAGGCCAGAGTAGGGGGAGGTGGGATAGGTGGTAAATGTGGCAACATGTAGGATTCGGGAAGGGCAATACACTGACTGACAGAGCAGATGCAACACCAAGAAGGAGTGGTCAGAACTTTATGCCAATTGCAGGGTAGACTGACGTCACTGAGGTATGCTCATGATGTGAAATGTGCCGCTGTGCTGCGCACATAGCGAACGATAAATGGGACACGGCGTTGGCGAATGGCCCACTTCGTACCGTGATTTCTCAGCCGACAGTCATTGTAGAACGTGTTGTCGTGTGCCACAGGACACGTGTATAGCTAAGAATGCCAGGCCGCCGTCAACGGAGGCATTTCCAGCAGACAGACGACTTTACGAGGGTTATGGTGATCGGGCTGAGAAGGGCAGGTTGGTCGCTTCGTCAAATCGCAGCCGATACCCATAGGGATGTGCCCACGGTGCAGCGCCTGTGGCGAAGATGGTAGGCGCAGGGACATGTGGCATGTGCGAGGGGTCCAGGCGCAGCCCGAGTGACGTCAGCACGCGAGGATCGGCGCATCTGCCACCAAGCGGTGGCAGCCCCGCACGCCACGTCAACCGCCATTCTTCAGCATGTGCAAGACACCCTGGCTGTTCCAATATCGACCAGAACAATTTCCCGTCGATTGGTTGAAGGAGGCCTGCACTCCCGGCGTCCGCTCCGCTCAGAAGACTACCATTGACTCCACAGCATAGACGTGCACGCCTGGCATGGTGTCGGGCTAGAGCGACTTGGATGAGGGAATGGCAGAACGTCGTGTTCTCCGATGAGTCACGCTTCTGTTCTGTCAGTGATAGTCACCGCAGACGAGTGTGGTGTCGGCGTGGAGAAAGGTCAAATCCGGCAGTAACTGTGGAGCGCCCTACCGCTAGACAACGCGGCATCATGGTTTGGGGCGCTATTGCGTATGATTCCACGTCACCTCTAGTGCGTATTCAAGGCACGTTAAATGCCCACCGCTACGTGCAGCATGTGCTGCGGCCGGTGGCACTCCCGTACCTTCAGGGGCTGCCCAATGCTCTGTTTCAGCAGGATAATGCCCGCCCACACACTGCTCGCATCTCCCAACAGGCTCTACGAGGTGTACAGATGCTTCTGTGGCCAGCCTACTCTCCGGATCTCTCACCAATCGAACACGTGTGGGATCTCATTGGACGCCGTTTGCAAACTCTGCCCCAGCCTCGTACGGACGACCAACTGTGGCAAATGGTTGACAGAGAATGGAGAACCATCCCTCAGGACACCATCCGCACTCTTATTGACTCTGTACCTCGACGTGTTTCTGCGTGCATCGCCGCTCGCGGTGGTCCTACATCCTACTGAGTCGATGCCGTGCGCATTGTGTAACCTGCATATCGGTTTGAAATAAACATCAATTATTCATCCATGCCGTCTCTGTTTTTTCCCCAACTTTCGTCCCTTTCGAACCACTCCTCCTTGGTGTTGCATTGTCACTGTCAGTCAGTGTACATTCAAAATGTTACTGTTACGATATAAAATTTGAACTCATGTCAAATCATATTTTAAACAAAAGGGAAGTGGATCTGACCGTAAAACTAGGTCAGATAAGGAGGAGGCAGAGGAAGAGGGAAGAGCATCTGTCCGTAAAACTAGGCCAGATGAGAAGGAGGGAAGGGGATCTGTCCGTAAAACTGGGCCGGATAAGGAAGAGGAGGGAAGGGGATCTGACCGTAAAACCAAGCCAGGTGAGGAGGAGAAGCAGGAGGATGAGGAGGGAAGGGCATCTGACTGTAAAACTGCATCAGATGAGTAGGAGGGAAGGAAATTTTACCGCTAAACTGGACCCAAGATGGCGGCTGTGAGGATAAGTCCCCTCCAAAATATTGACGGAAAGGGCATCTGACCGTAAAACTGTTCACAAGATGGCGACTGTGAAGTTAGGCCTATATAAAATGGTGACGGATAGGGCATCTGACCGTAAAACTGGGCCCAAGATGGAGACTGTGTAGTTAAGCCCTTCCAAAATGCCATCTGTGAAGACGGAGGGCATCTGGCCGTAAAACTGGGCTCAGGATGGCGACTGTGTATTTGGGGCCTTGCAAAATGGAGTCTGTGGAGTGGAAACGGCATCTAGCCATAAAACTGGGCCCAAGATGTAAAACTGAACCCAAGATTGCGACTGTGAGGATGGACCCTCTCCAAAATGGCGGCGGTAAGGGCACCTAACCGTAAAACTGGGCCCTGTGACCCCTCCAAAATGGCGACGGAGGAGCAGCACCATCTTTCATTTGAGGAGTGCGTTTAAAAGAGGTTTCCACCATACCCCCCAAGATGGCGTTGGGAAAGGCATCTGGACGTAAAACTAGGTTCTGTGAGGTTAGGCCCTTTAATATGGCGTCGGGAAGGGCGTCTGGGAAGATGGCGTCGGGAAGGGCATCTGGCCGTAAAACTAATCCCGTGGCGCCTGGAAGGGGATCTGACCGTAAAACTAGGCCCTTGGCGTCGGAGAGGGTATCTGGCCTAAAAAGTGAGGTTAGGACCCTCCCAGATTACGACTTTGAAGTTAGGCTTGCTCTCTTAAGCGAAGCCACATTGCCCTACTACTCAAGATGGCGTTGGGAAGGGCATCTGGCCGTAAAAGTGAGGTTAGGTCCCCTCAAGATGGCGACTGTGAGGTTAGGCTTGCTGTCTTACACAAAATCCGCGAATACCCATCGCCCTACTACTATACTAGGGGTCAATGACCTCAGACACTCGTACCCCACTACTAGGGTTCAATGACCTCGTGGGAAAATGCTGAGTCAACACCCATTGTTTTAGAACCAGCCTTGCCTTATTTTAGAACCAGCCTTGCCTTACTACTGACACCGTTCTAGTCCTCATTCAACTTTTCAAATTTCGTGGCAGAGCCGGGAATCGAACGCGGGCCTCCGGGGGTGGCAGCGAATCACACTAATCACTACACCACAGAGGCGGAAATATTATTATTATTATTATTATTATTATTATTATTATTATTATTAATATAATATCTTTTTCGACAAACAGCTAGTTTTCACGGAGGAAAAATGCTAAAAATTCTTCGCATTTAATGAAACTTGATAAATTTTCAAATAAGCAGTAGTCTACTAATACGGGAACTTGGTAGCTGCCCATTTGGGAAACATTTTTTCGTCTTTCAAGCAAATATCGCTGTTGGGTACCGTAAACTATTCTCTGCACGGTGGCGCTTATGTATCGATTGATCATCATCATCATCATCATCATTTCCTAACTCAGGTTTTCCGGCTGTGGCGTACAAGTGTTTGCCATCTCTTCCTGTCTGCATATATCTTCTGTTCTAGAATATCTGAGACCTCTCTCCTCCACATCTGATTTCCCTGTCTCTATGCAGAATTGCCTTGGCCACCTTGGTCTTTTTCCTTGGAGAGTAAGATCGAAGTATTTTCTGGCAGATATCTCGCTCTTTATTCTCATAATGTGCCCATACCTCTGAAGCCTATGCTTCTTTATTACACTCATAAATAGGGACCTCACTGCCTGCTACCCTCCTATTTACTTCATTCCCGATTTTGTCCTTTCGAATGCAGTGAGCTCGCAGTTGCGATCAGCAGTATTCTGCAAGAAGGAAGTCAGCTCCCAGACGAAACTATCTTTACATCGGTCTGTTTTCAGACCAACTTTGCTTTACGGGAGCGAAAGCTGGGTAGACTCAGGATATCTTATTCATAAGTTAGAAGTAACAGATATGAAAGTAGCAAGAATGATTGCTGGTACAAACAGGTGGGAACAATGGCAGGAGGGTACTCGGAATGAGGAGATAAAGGCTAATTTAGGAATGAACTCGATGGATGAAGCTGTACGCATAAACCGGCTTCGGTGGTGGGGTCATGTGAGGCGAATTGAGGAGGATAGGTTACCAAGGAGAATAATGGACTCTGCTATGGAAGGTAAGAGAAGTAGAGGTAGACCAAGACGACGATGGTTAGACTCGGTTTCTAACGATTCAAACATAAGAGGTACAGAACTAAATGAAGCCACAACACTAGTTGCAAATCGAGGATTGTGGCGACTTTTAGTAAATTCACAGAGGCTTGCAGACTGAACGCTGAAAGGCATAATAGTCTATAACGATAATGTATGTATGTATTGCACTAGGAAGGCATAGGCCTTATGGAGCAACGATTCCGTGAAGCTGGAACTCGCCTCGAAAAGAAACTAACGGACTCCAGCGCACAAGTTGAAGCCACATTAAAACACACGCGGGACCATTTCGTTGAAAACTTAGAGTCTATCAAGGAAGAGATCAAGACAGATGTTATCAAGTCCTTAGATAAAGATCTTAGAAATGTTCTTCCTTCTGTTCAAGCATTTTCCACCGAACTTAGAGACTTACGAACAGAATTTCAAGAATCCCATGGTAACATCTCGCAAGCTCAAGTCAAGCTAGCTCAGGTTCAGGAAAACCTGCGAGATGCATTGAAGAATGACGTGGGCAAATTGCGAAGTGAGATAGGGCTAATTAAAAGTACTCAAGGAGAGCTTGACAAGCGTATTACAGGACAGCTAGACAGCAGTCATACACACATAGCTGCTTTCTGTAAGGACGTGCAAGTTATCAAAGCTGACTTGAAAAATGAAATAAAAGACTTAGCCGCCTCAATTAATTCCAAAATTGGGAATTTATCTGAAGAGGTCAATGAAATTAAACTAAGAGATCATACGACTGACGTCGCAATTCCTAGTTTGTCGAGGGAAATGCATAGCACAACAACCCTCATCAAAGTACAGGATGACAAACCGGTAGAATTTTCAGGACGTGACGAGTACACCGCCCGAGAATTCCTGTTAAATGTCGAAGATTACCTGCAAGAAAATAGGGCAGAAAACGACCGAAAACTTAAGAGTCGTTAATCTTCTAGAAGGACGAGCCATATCATGGTTCATAGCTTTTAAGAGCAGCTTTAAAAACTATGAAGACTTCAAACAGGCTCTTCTTAAACGGTTTTGGGACGCTGAGACGCAACATCTCGTCAAGATGCAATTATACGCTAGGAAATACAACACTTCGGTCAATACTTCTCGATATTCCGATTATTGCCTAATGCAATTAAAGAAATTACAATTCTTTGATCCGCCTTTGCCAGATATTGAACTCATTCAGATTCTGACACTTCAATATCCGCCTCATGTTCAGGAGATATTAGTCGCTGCGAATATTAAAACATTAGAGTATTTCGACGCTACTTTGCGCAGACTAGACACGGCTAATACCCAATCTACTCCGAAGAGCAGCAGAAACAGAGAAATAAGTACAAACTCTACTGAGATAAAACCGCCGGAGAGAGAGGAACCCAGGCCACGAGAAGAAGGCATAATAAGCCCTACCAACCCAACACGATTCCGAAATTTTAGACGTCAGAGGAATCAGGACAGACATCCTTACCGACCAAGAAATTCATGGAGACTGCGCGAGAGCACTCCTGAAGGCAACCGCGAGTTTAGAAGACGGGACTTAGAAAGAAGATGGAGGGATACACAGGAATACATCAGGGAAAGAAACCGCAATCCCGATGAACCTGGAGCCACATCCCTGGAATACCAACGTCAATTCGGACCGAGAGAGCAGCGATCACCTGACCGCGAATCAACAGGCGCTATAAAAAAAACGCCGATCACACAGTAAGGAGACTGACTGTAAATCACGGTGAGGACGAGATGTAGGATTATTGTATTACTGTCATCAACTACTGGCACATTGATGATTCTGAATTGCTGTTTGAAGACGCACAGACACCAAGGCCAATAATTACTCGTTCATTACCTGTTATTACTGTACGCACAGGCAACTTACATGTGATTGCGCTCATTGACTCTGGAGTGCAAGCTCCTTTAATTTCTGATAGACTTGTGGACTCACTTAAAAATCAGAGTAACATTTTATTATTACCTGTAGCTCAGATTAAAGTAAGAGGGATAGTTCCTGATAAAGTAGTTAAATGTAAGTCACAGGCATTTTTGGAATTCGAAATAAATAGCCAGTCATTCGAACACATATTTCTGGT
Organism: Anabrus simplex; assembly: GCF_040414725.1. NCBI lineage: Eukaryota > Metazoa > Arthropoda > Insecta > Orthoptera > Tettigoniidae > Anabrus > Anabrus simplex. The sequence goes on from NC_090270.1 coordinate 297,399,973, forward strand.
AGTTTCACGCCTTAACTTCAACCTGATTCTTGGATCAGATTTTATGATCAAATATAAGGGAACCATTGATTATGATGCCAACCTCGTGAAATTGAAGAATGATTCCGTAGGACTACAGCTGGTAGGACGAAGCGACCTGGAAGTTCAAGAGAATGGAGCCCGTTTCGAAAAAGCCGGTGGTAACTACAGAGAGCCCGCTGCAAGCGAGGAAGCGCCAGTCGTAGCAGACAGTAGAAGGGGTGACCAGATTGAGGACAGCGTAGAGTCCCTATTCGATGAGAACTCCGTAATAGGTCCGGATTATGTAATGTCAATAGCCAGTGTGGTTGAAGACCCGAAAATCAAATTGAAACTAGAGGAGGCTAAGGATGAAGTTTAACCGAAATATTCATGTGTGTTCGATGATAAGCCTGGAGAGATAGCTGGTTATGAGTATCATCTCAATGTAACTGACTTATCCCCTTACAAGAAAAAGCCATATCAGATTCCAGAAAAATATAGAGAAGAAGTTCGTGATCTAATCCATAAAATAACTAATGATGGAATAATTTCGCCTTGCGTAACTAAATATTTGAATCCACTGGCCATTGTACGTAAGCCTAACGGCAATATCAGGATTTGCCTCGACGCTCGTGCTCTCAACGGTCGACTGACATTAGAATACGACCGTCCTCCACTACTTAAGGATATAATCAGAAGATTCCACGGCATGAATTTCTTCAGTTGCCTTGACGGAACTTCCTCATATTATCACATAAAGCTGGACGCTGAAAGTAGACTTTTCACCTGCTTCTTGTTTGAGAATAGGACCTATGTTTTTAACAAACTGCCTTTCGGAATTAAGAACTCTGGAGCTGTGCTGATAAGAGCCTTAGAAAGCACTTATCTGATGAAGTAAAGAACATAACTACAATTTATGTTGATGACATTTTAATAGCATCGAGAACTTTCGAAGAGCACGTGCGAGATGTCAACACTTAGTCTTACAGGAATTGGAAAAGAAGAATTTCAAAATAAATGCCCAGAAATGCCAGCTTTTCCAAACATCAGTGTTATTCCTAGGACATGTAATTAGCGGTGATGGAATTCAGCCCAACCCCGCCAAGATTAAGAGCATCATTGACTTTCCTAGACCTCAGCGCATTAGAAATGTGAGACAGTTTCTAGGACTCTGTCAATTTTTCTCTCAACATTGTCCAGATTACACTAAAACTGTAGATCCTCTTCAGCAACTTCTTCTTAAGAATAATAGATGGAAATGGACTGAAGAATGTGAACGAGCTTTCCTTGCCACCAAGGAGATGTTGCAAAATTCCGTCAGATTAGTTTATCCGGACTTTTTCCCTTCCATTCTTCATAGAATGTGATGCCAGCTCTGTAGAAATAGGCGCTGTGTTGTATCAACTGAGACCTGAAGATTCAGATCACAGACTTTTCGTCTCATTTCTAAGTAGGAAACTGCGACCTCACGAAAAGTCCTACACTATAACAGAACTCGAAGCTTTGGCTGTTGTTTATTCTCTCCAGTATTGGAAGAAAATCATTTATGGATATCCCATTACGATTTTCATGGACCATAAAGCTCTGACATTCATACTGTCGTCAGACATGACAAATGAAAGAGTTACCCGATGGGCTCTCTTCATCCAGCAGTTAGACCTTACAGTGATACACAAGCCTGGTCGTAAGAATGCCTTAGCAGATGCGCTTAGCCGCAACCCTGCTGACGTCATCGAAATTCATCAAGTTAACACCATGAATGATGATGACGAAGAATTTCTTCGCAAACTACGCTACCTTGCCCAGATGCAACGAAGAGACGCTAATTGTTGGAAATTAATTCGATTTTTATCGGGTTCGATCCCCATTGATGACGATGACTTCCCACGTCTTCAACGACTGTTTTCTAACTACTGCCTACAAGATGGAATCCTTATGAAATACATTTATTTAGCTAAGACGCGATGCAGGATTTATGCACATGTGAAAATTAGGAAGGCCATCATATGGCATTGCCATTCAATTTCCGGTTATGCTGGTACTGACAAAGTTGTCAACCTTATTAAGGAGAGATTTATATGGAAATACCTTAGGCGAGATACTAGGAGAATTTTGCGGTCTTGTGACTTGTGCCAGCGGATCAAGCCGAATAATTATCTACTGAAGGAGTTTCCCAAACCGCTGGTCCCGGAAAAGCCCGGAGAAATTGTGGCAATCGATCTATACGGTCCCTTACCAAAGGCGACCAGGGGGAGCAGATTTGTTATTGTTGTTGTGGATGTCTTTTCGAAGTATACAATGCTGTTGCCTATCCGGAAGGCTAATGCCGGTAACATCTTAAGGAGGCTGAAAAGAAACATCATCCCCGAGATGGGAAAGCCTGAATACTTATTGACCGATCACGGAACTCAGTTCACTTCCGTGGAATTCCAACAGGCTTTAGAAGAACTCAACATCCGTCATATCATGAATTCTATCAGGCACCCGGAAGCTAACCCAGCGGAAAGAATAATGAGAGAACTCGCTAAATTCTGCCGAATTTACTGTAGTGAACATCATTGGAACTGGATCGAGGTATTGCCAGTAATTCAAAGAATTGTCAATTCTACTGTGCATGAATCCACGAACGACATTCCTCTCAGCCTGTATCGCGGGATAAAACCAGAACGACCTTGGGATATAATTCTACCAGCTCCACCTGATGTGCTTGTGTCACAACAAGTTAAAATCTACAACACGCTGACCCGGCTAAGACATGCAGCCGTCATCAGAGAACGACGCCAACGTAACAGGAAGTTCAGAAGACCATTAAATCCTGGAGATCTAATTTAAATACGCAGACCAGCTACTTCCAACCCTGAGAGAAGAATTTACGCCAAGTTTTGTCAACTATTTGTAGGTCCCTACCGTGTCCGCACTGTATTGAGGAAAGGAGCTTATGAAATTATAAGATTGGATGGCACTTTTGAGGGTATTTATAACTCGACTAACCTAAAGCAGTACGTACCACGGGAAGAGTAAAGCCTGGAAAAGAAAATCTTGCGAATTTTCTTTTCGTCAGACCAGGAGGAAGATGTATCAGGAAGGCATAGGCCCTGGCACATATAAATTACAAATTTTATTTTCTAGCATACAATTCAGTTCCGATACGTGAACAGCTGTGTGAGAGAATGTTCTCGTACCTACCGCACGACACGAGCGAGAACGCAGGTCAAGCAAGGTCAAGTGACGTCACCGCCGCATGCAGCTAGCTTACTTCCCCTACAGAAGTTTCTCGGCTATTTTCATGAACTTTTCAATGCCTGGGCCGATTAACACGAGATCAACGCTGAATTATAGCTAATGCTCTGGAAACAAAACCCTGCAAATTTGAAATCAATCCATCCAGTGGTTTCCGAGATATGACAATTTAAAATTTGGGAGAAATACTCGCCCCTTATCACCTGATTCCAAGCGCTGCCCGCCTGACATGTGTATATATAGGCCACTGGGCGAACGCCATAGCCAGTGCAGTCCCGTGTACAGAGTCGCGCGCGTGCGTGCGTGCGTGCGTGCGTGTGGCCGTACTCAAACGGTGTTGTAGTAAAAGGACGTCGTACCGTACGTGAAGTTTCCGCCGCGCCGCGACGACTGTATAAGATTCTAGACGTTTTTCAAGGTGAATTAGCGTGATATAATACTTGCAAATTTATTATAAAAGTGAAGCTATAATAGGAAGTAATAACTGAAGTGTCTAATATTTCACTGACTAAAATACAACACCATGAACTGTACTAGTTCCACATAATTCTAAACTGTGCTAATATCATAAATCAGTGCGTGTGGTAAACTGAAATCGTAATTTAAAACCACTTCTAAGGCATATTTCCCTTACAGTGAACTGTGCGAGACTGTATTTACTCGATATTTGTCCCAGAACAGGGCAAAGATTAACTATTTTCATTGTGCACTTTCTCGATCTTTCGGTCACTACGCTGAGAAATCCAGTGAACATTAAGGACATTTTTAATAATATTAAATAGTATGGACTAGTGTGGTGTGAATATAACCATAAAACCGCCTTAATCTGTTAATAATATTTGTTCAGAGACTGTGACAGACCACGTTTTCAAGTGCTTATGAACTGTGTATATAAAAACTGTGTTTTCTGCAGCATGGACTGTGAATGTTAATTTAACGCCATAAAATCAGTGTAAAAATAGAACTGTGCAGTACGACGGTGTGTGATATTAACATCCGTAATCGTTTCATTTTTTTCAATTTAAACAAACTGAAAGACATACTGCAATAGTTCAAATATTTAATTTATCAAACTTTCCATGACAAGTGTGTGTTTATTTTGTGTTTCAAAATTTAGAAAGACTGTAGGTCAGCACGTTAAATGATGAACTGACAATTTCCAAGGTGCTAAGCAATATTTGTGTGTGTTTGCATTTAAAATTAAAAGACTGTAGGCTATTCATGATCTATAGAAGAACAATAATTATTTTTGAAATTCTCAAGCAAACAGACCTCAACATAATTTTTTTTTTTTTACATTTTGGCAAATATTAACTACCAAATTGAGTTGCAAGTGCAGGGTGATATATCTGTGGGCATTATTAATAAATTTTATAGAAAAACGAATTACCATCTATTATTCGCCCTGCGATACTATCAGTCTCTGCACCTGCTCCAAAAAACACCGGACACTACCTGAGATCCTTCCCATGCTCAAACCCCAAAATCATTTCCCGGTACAGTATGTATGAATAGTTTGATTTATAGTTCTGATGAATCTCATTTCTGTTGTCTGAATTCTGCTATAGTCATTGTTTAGTAAATTAGCGTAAATGGCTGTAAACCATATGCGAAAATTTGTACGAAGTATGTGTGGTACAGGTTGATTTTACTTTTGCTGTGTTATTTTGCAGTTCCAAAGTAGGTTTCTGGCTTGATTGTAAAAGTCTGATGCTTTCTGTGTCCTGCCGAGTATTTCCTGCTTGATAGCGGTGTCTTTCGAGATTGTGCTTCCGAGGTACTTGAAGTGAGATTCTGATTCTAATCTGGTCCCATCCAAACAGAGGTTTGAATTTGTTCTTTCCTGTCGATGGTGATATTTGTGTTGATTGATATGAAACATAATTTTGAGAAGTTAACAATGTCCTTTGGCAGCAATGCATGATACTGTCGCCTCTCAACGCACAACACAGTCTGTAGTTTGCAACGAGCTATTTGATGGTTTGTATAATTGCCGACATTGTCGAGTGTATGCTATTTATCAGCTGAAGACTGAAAAGTGAGTGCAAGAATAGCAGCTCAGAGGTCCTCGACCGCTGAACTTCCACCTGTGATTACAATTTACAGTTTTGTTAATTGTTCATTTCAAAGATGGAACAACGTGCTTTCTACCTGATACGATCCCGCTCAATGGCTAGCGTGCTGGCCTTTGGTCCAAGGGGTCCCAGATTCGATTACTGGCTAGTTCGGGGATTGTAACCTTCATTAGTTAATTCCGATGGCTCGGGGGCTGGGTGTGTGTATGCCATTTTCAGCATTAGAATTCACCATCGGTGGGGCCTCATCCTCACAGATGCGCAGGTCGCCTATGAGACATCAACTCGAAAGACCTGCACTATTATTATTATTATTATTATTATTATTATTATTATTATTTCTTCGTTATGCCCGTTTACAGTGCGCGTTGGAACTTGCTAGCTTGATGGTTTTTCTTTCTTCTTCTTCTCCTCCTCCCAAAATCTCTTCATGAACTCGCTATACTGTGTCTTGTATTCTTCCGTCCATTGCTTCCCTGTGGTTCTTTTAGCCTTTTCTGTGAACGTGTCCTTTGCAACCAGATTTCCAAAAGCCTTGCGATCCCTCATGATATCTTCTGTGATATTCATTCCTTTTATGTCCTCTTTTATTTCCTCTAACCAGCTTATTTTGACCTTCTTTGATTAATTACTTCAAGCAGTTGTTGTTTTTTTTTTTCTTCATATCTAGTGTCGTCCATTCTACAGATGTGGCCATAGAATTTCAATCGTCTCCTGCGTACGGTATCGGTGAACTTGTCGATTGCTTTGTACAAATCTACAGTTTTCCTTTTGATCCATATACCATTTACATGAACGGGGCCATATATTTTCCTAAGAATTTTTCGTTCTTGTTTTTCAATTTCATCAATTTTAGAGTGTCCTAGGGATGTGGTTTCCGAGGCATACAAGGCTTCCGAAAGAACAACAGTCTTGTAAAGCCGAAGTTTTGCATTTCGTGTCATCAATTCGTGTCTTATGGCGACGATGGGACAGGAGAGGTTTGGGAGTGGGAAGGAAGTGTCCGTTGCCTTAATTAAGGTACATCCCAAGCATTTGCCTGGTGTGAAAATGGGAAACCACGGAAAACCATCTTCAGGGCTGTCGACAGTGGGGTTCGAACCCACTATCTCCCGAATACTGGACACTGGCCGCACTTAAGCGACTGCAGCTATCGAGCTCGGTACTCATTTAGTGTAGTGGTGCCATGTTATTCGGTATGCTTTCAGGAGTTTGGTGGCTCGTTCTAAATTAGATTTCCTGTCCAATCCGGATGGTACAATAATTTCTCCCAGATATTTGAAGGAAGGGACCTGTGTGATTATTCCATAATTTGTCTGTAGTAGGGATCTTTGGATATTCTGGTGTCCATTGACCATGATATAAGTCTTCTCATACGATATTTGGAGGCCTGTTTTTGATGCTATCTCATGTAACTTCTCTATGGCATATCTGGTTTCTTCACTAGTCTTGGTAAAGATAGCTAGATCATCAGCAAAAGCTAGGCACTTCACGTTAATTCTTTGTCCCCGAGTACCAATGTTTATACCTTCGATTTCTTTTCCCCATTCCCTGATGAATTTGTCTAACACTAAGTTAAAAAGGATTGTCGAAAACCTGTATGCACTTGAAAAGGCTCTGATAGTTCACCTAGAAACTTCACTTGAGATGTTGTGTCTGTGAGAGTCTGGCGGATTAATTCTGTGGTCTTCTTGTCCACACTGAGCTCTGCTAGGATGTCCACAACAGTTTGTCTGTCGATAGAGTCATACGTCAAGTCCACAAAGGTGACAAATATGGTAGTACTGCGGCGTGTCCTTACCATCGTCTTCAGACTCCAAATTTGCTCAGAACACGATCTACCTTTTCTGAAGCCTGCTTGGTATTCACCAATCAAATGATCCGTTTGTTGTTCTACTCTGTTTAATAGCGCTTTAGATAGAACCTTGTATATAACTGGTAAAAGGGATATGCCTCTGTAGTTGTTGGGGTCCGCTCGATCGCCTTTCTTATGTAACGGATGGATAATGGCATTCTTCCAGTCCTTCACAATCATCATGGTCTTCCATATTTCTGTTAAGAGTGTATGAATTCTTCTGATGTGGTTATTATTATTATTATTTTTCTTCTTTGCATTTAGGCCATCTGTGGACCACGGGGCTTGTGTTCTAGCTGTGTTTTTGTCGTCGTCTGCCCCTTTTAGCATACTGGATTGTGTTCTTAGTGGCCTCTTGAGCCTTCCTGTTGGCCCAGTATTCCTTCATTTTCTCGCTGAATTCTTTCCTGCACTCCTCTGACCAATTCCCGGCTCCTTTGTGGCTAGCTAATGTAAGGGATGTTAGGAAAGGTTTAGTTTTGACCATTAAACGGTATGCATTTCTGTCAGTAATGGCGGCTTGATTAATATTAAGCTCTGCAAGATTTTTGTCCACTTGTTTGGTCCAGAGGAATCCAGTAGCTTTGCCTTTGTTAGCAACCTTGAAGATCTTATGGGATAATCTATTACGATCCATTCTGTATAGGTGTCCATAGAAAGTCAGACGTTTTCTCCTGATGGCATCTATGAGGTTTTCTTGATGCTGGTACCCAATTATTATTATTATTATTATTATTATTATTATTATTATTATATGCGAAAGAGACCTTTTATATGAGCGGCAATAACAGGCATTTTGAATAAAAGTGTCTTTAAAACATCAGAAATCGTAAACATTCCTTTATTCCATATAGCCTCTTAGTGAGCGGCGTATTTGATTGCATATGGTATGTAGCAGTCACGATATTATTATAGCCCTCCGCAGATAAAATTCCTAACTGGCTCAGTGATGTACGTGTACCGGCAAAAAAATAATATAGAATTGAAAATATGCCTTTCATCTTTATTAAAAGCCGGGCTGAGAGGCTCAGACGGTTGAGGCGCTGGCCTTCTGTACCCCAACTTGCCAGGTTCGATCCTGGCTCATTTTGGTGGTATTTGAAGGTGCTCAAATACGTCAGCCTCGTGCCGGTAGATTTACTAGCACGAAAATGAACTTCTGCGGGACTAAATTACGGCACCTCGGCGTCTCTGAAAACCGAAAAAATAGTTATTGGGACGTAAACCCAATAATATTATTATTATTTATTAAAAACGGAAGCGAATTGTTAGCGGTTCAAAACTTTTATGATTATGGTATGTTAAGGAATTAAAATAACTGGGCTACAATTCTGGTTTTTAAAATCGTTTTATTCCGTTTGTTAAATACTTGCTTTTCTCGAAATCTATGGACGGCCGTCTCAAGAGTTTCCGTGATGTAATTAATTATTTTCAACAATTTGTGGCTTACCCTCGAAATGGCTAGTTCACACTGAACTTACTGTATGCCGCTTCAATAATTCCGCTGCAGTGATTCGCGTGTTTGAAAAATCGTGAAAGCACCATGGTGTCAGGTTGCTAGAGGAGGAATGAACTTTGGCCTATCATTATTGCCAATGCAGTTACTTGTGGCTAAATTAACCTTTCCAAATATTTATTTAGTCACAGAATTTCTTTATCTTTCAATTCAAAATATATTGCTTGAACATATTAAAAAAATGTATTTAGCCACCAAAATAAAGAAATTTTATCATCTATGTATACTAATATTTAAAGAGGTAAAGTCTGTTTGTATGTAACGGCTAATCTCAGGAAGTACTGGACCGATTCTAAAAATTATTTTACTAATGCGAATATACATTATCCTTGAGGGACATGGGCTGTATTTTATTTTCAAAACAATTCGGTGGGGGGGGCAGGGGAAAGATAAAAAAGAATAGGCTAAAATAGGCGAAATATCGAATTTGTCGTGCAACGACGAGACACATCTCAATTTAAGCCCCCTTGACGCAAGGAACAAAACTCGGAAAGCCCTACGGGACCGAAAACCATGTTTTAAGGATCTAAAACCAACCGTTATGGAGATATTGGCACCACACTGCCCCTGCTCTAGGAATCGGATAAATAAATGAACTTTTGTAACCATGGCAACGTCAGTTTCAGGATTCTACAACAGCGAAATTATCTACAATATATCGCAAAACCTAACATGTTACAGACACAAAATTTGGTATTGGAACCTCCTTTAAAATAAAAGAACACAAATTTTTGTTTTCAGAAAATCCACTTAAGGGGTAAGAAGAGGGTGTGTGTGTGTGTGTGTGTGTGTGTGTGTGTGTGTGTGTGTGTGTGTGTGTGTGTGTGTGTGAAAAGAAGTGAGGAAGGAGTTGAATATCTCAGAAACTGAAGATTTTATAATACCAATATAAATGGTCCGTTATTGGACATTATAAATTTTCCAGCTAGCTCATTCTTGGTTGCCAGCGTTTCGCCCTCGTGTGCTAGGGTGGGCTCATCAGTTGGTACCTAGCACACCTACCAATACGCTGGCTAGTGCATACCGTGGAGGCCACTGCGTAGGCTAACTGGAGCCACCGGCAGTGCCAATGCACTAAGAGACTTTGTCTCATCACTAAAAATTGATGCCTGCTTGGCCATCAGATGATATAGATGTTGATTCCCATAGGGAATCTGAAATATTTGTCCTAAATGAGCAAATTTACAATACCAATATAAATGGTCCGTTATTGGACATTATAAATTTTCCAGCTAGCTCATTCTTGGTTGCCAGCGTTTCGCCCTCGTGTGCTAGGGTGGGCTCATCAGTTGGTACCTAGCACACCTACCAATACGCTGGCTAGTGCATACCGTGGAGGCCACTGCGTAGGCTAACTGGAGCCACCGGCAGTGCCAATGCACTAAGAGACTTTGTCTCATCACTAAAAATTGATGCCTGCTTGGCCATCAGATGATATAGATGTTGATTCCCATAGGGAATCTGAAATATTTGTCCTGAATGAGCAAATTCACAATACCAATATAAATGGTCCGTTATTGGACATTATAAATCTTCCAGCAGTATTGTAAATTTGCTCATTCAGGACAAATATTTCAGATTCCCTATGGGAATCAACATCTATATCATCTGATGGCCAAGCAGGCATCAATTTTTAGTGATGAGACAAAGTCTCTTAGTGCATTGGCACTGCCGGTGGCTCCAGTTAGCCTACGCAGTGGCCTCCACGGTATGCACAAGCCAGTGTATTGGTAGGTGTACTAGGTACCAACTGATGAGCCCACCCTAGCACACGAGGGCGAAACGTTGGCAACCAAGAATGAGCTAGCTGGAAAATTTATAATGTCCAATAACGGACCATTTATATTGGTATTGTAAATTTGCTCATTCAGGACAAATATTTCAGATTCCCTATGGGAATCAACATCTATATCATCTGATGGCCAAGCAGGCATCAATTTTTAGTGATGAGACAAAGTCTCTTAGTGCATTGGCACTGCCGGTGGCTCCAGTTAGCCTACGCAGTGGCCTCCACGGTATGCACTAGCCAGCGTATTGGTAGGTGTGCTAGGTACCAACTGATGAGCCCACCCTAGCACACGAGGGCGAAACGCTGGCAACCAAGAATGAGCTAGCTGGAAAATTTATAATGTCCAATAACGGACCATTTATATTGGTATTGTAAATTTGCTCATTTAGGACAAATATTTCAGATTCCCTATGGGAATCAACATCTATATCATCTGATGGCCAAGCAGGCATCAATTTTTAGTGATGAGACAAAGTCTCTTAGTGCATTGGCACTGCCGGTGGCTCCAGTTAGCCTACGCAGTGGCCTCCACGGTATGCACTAGCCAGCGTATTGGTAGGTGTGCTAGGTACCAACTGATGAGCCCACCCTAGCACACGAGGGCGAAACGCTGGCAACCAAGAATGAGCTAGCTGGAAAATTTATAATGTCCAATAACGGACCATTTATATTGGTATTGTAAATTTGCTCATTCAGGACAAATATTTCAGATTCCCTATGGGAATCAACATCTATATCAGAAGATTTTATAGACGTTAAGATTGGTAGGCCCTACTTGGAATCTCTTTTAAAAATAAATGAGCAAACTTTTTCTGGAAAATCCACTTAAGAGAGTGAAAAGAATAAAAAACTGGGTGAATTTTTAAAATGAGTATCTTCTTCTTCTTCATCTTCTTCTACCAGTGCCAACTGTGGCGCACATGTGGATTTGACACTGTTTTACGGCTGGATGTCCTTTCTGACGCCAACCCTATGTGTAGGGATGTAATTACTATAGCGTATTCCTGTTGTGGTTGGTAATGTGGTGTGTTGAGTGAATATGAAGAGGAGAGTGTTGGGACAAACACAAACAACCTGTCCTCGATCCAGAAGAATTAATCACACGCGATTAAAATCCCCGACCCAGTCCGGAATCGAAACCGGAACCCTGTGAACCGAAGGCCTCAACGCTGAACACTCGATCAAGGATTGGGACAGTTTTTAAAATGGGTATATCTCATAAACTTAACATGTTACAGGCATGAAAATTGTTATTTGTGATCTCGTTTAAAAATAAAGAAACGTACTTTTTGTTTTCGGAAAATCAACTTAAGCTGGAGATCGAAAATAAGTGAAGAAGGAGTTGAATTCTCTTTATGAGGATACTTATATCTCAAAAACTAAGATGTTACAGACGTGAAAATTGGTATTTGGAATCTCCTTCAGAAATAAAGAAATCCTTTTTTTTTTTTTTTCCGGCTTAAAAGAGGACTTTCTCATATGTAAAGTTCCATGTCGCATGTTCCACATTTAGCTCTGCCATTAGCTGCTGCTTGTGGTTATTTCATTCTCCCTGTTTGGGAGCGGGCCACCAGTCCAACTAGGGACTCTTTGGCCAAGGATTTCGGTAGTTTTATTTGAATTTACTCTAGTTGTACTCTTGGTGTACTGTTAGTTTTGTTAATGTAGATGTAGATACTGGCGTGTGGATTGTCGCAACAAGGCGTCACCCAGTGTGTGTCCCGCACAGCACCCGCCCGGCTTTTACCCTGCTTTCCCCCATTTATTGAAACTTTTTTAATTTACAATTTTTACAATATTTACATTTTATATTATCTTCATTTCTTCTTCTTTCAGAGTTTCTGCTTGTTATTCATTACTCATTATTCAATACAACCATTTTCACAGAATTAACTTCATATTTCACTTCATTTCACTGCACTTTTCACTGAAAGTTCTTTCTTGATGTTGTTATCCATGCCAGATGGGCCAACACTACATGTCGCTCGCCAGGTAAAGTAAAAGTAAACTCGTGTCCTCATCCTGAGGTGGTGTAGCTCTTTTCAGGCACACCCCCAATGGAGGTGAGTTGCATGTGGCATTTCAACCACATCCTAGCCCTCCTGCCATTCTTACATTTCTAGCAATACCGGAAATCGGACCCGGGCCCCCGAGGACGGCAACTAATAACACTAACCTTTATGCTACGAAGATGGACTCTCGTCAAGGGAAAGATTTGCTGTGAGAAATCTGCAGTAATGACCGCATCATCTCTAGGCAATTTGCGTGGCTTTCAAGATCCCCCGACCTAAAACCATGTTGACTTCTGGTTGTGAAGATATTTGAAAGATCGTGTCTATCAGAGACATATCTCGTCTCTGCCTGATTTAAAGGCTAGCATACAACAACATGTCGCTCTTATTTCATCAGATATGCTGCAAGCAACTGTCTGTCGACCATGACGGATGCAGCCAAGTTGCTGAGTCGGTAGGCCATATTGTACAGCTGTTGTAACCATAGTTCCTCACAAACGTGCCCAAACCACCGTTATGTGTTTGATCTTTCCTGCCTTTTTCCCTCATCCATACCTGTATTTGCCCATACCATGTTCTGACTGCTTGCATAATTCAAGTTAAAGTCTTTGAAATGAAGTTGTTGTATCTCTTGACGCAATTTTGAATAGAAGAAGGAAGTTTGTTCATATATCCAACAAAACGGATTTTCTGTTATAACTTCACAAAACTAAGATATATTTAAATTCTACAGTATATGTTCAAACTTTATGTAAAAAAGGACGTGGAAAAATGGAACGAAGAGACTCATATATCGGAAGCTATGCCCACAGACCATAATACTGAAAATGATTGAGTCATAACGTAGGTCTTATAGAACTGTAAATTATAACGACTGGATACGGATGAACGACGACACAATAATTACTGCTAAAATGTTGCATCATATGCAGTAAACAACAACAACAATGGCAGAAGTACACGAACATTTTTATATGAACCCTACCTCTTTTATTCAGCCTGGCAGTGGGTTAGACAAAGCTTGCCACTGACGAACCTTCTTGTTATGAAGCAGTACTGCCCTCTTAGCCTGGCCTGCTAAATTCAAATGACAAATACGAATGGACGTTCTGGTTCTTACATAAGTCCTTAAAGCCTGAGGGTGTAAGCTGGGGTATTTCTCACAGAGGACTTTCCACAAATCTGTCATCACTTTCGGTCTTTTCGAAAAAGTGGTATTATGAAAAGTAAAAACTTCAAACTGTTTAACGGCATCGTACCAATTATCTGATGGAATTATTACCACCCTTCAAGGAAATTCGACAATCCAGCCGTTGTCACTGTCATCTGAAGATATAATAATTTTTTCACCGGTAGGATGATCCAGGGATCGATCTACGGACCGAAGCTTAAAAACAGCGTAACTTGCTAAATATCGTAGGCCTTGAATATAACATTCAGACTTCGGCATCGTAGGTATCAAAGGCAAATCTTCAAGAGTAAGATCTCTCAAATCTGTTTCCCCTTCAATCATTGAAAGTTTATCTTCTATACTTGGTTGTAAACCCGTGAAAATGTGAGATGTAAGGTAATCACTCTGGTTATCTTCTATTGCTATGGAAGAGGAGCTGTTCAGGAACATTTCTGCTCATGAGTATAAGACGCAAACGATTCTTGAATTCTACCAGTAGAGGTTTGTTGTAAGAATTCCCAATTGCTCTAATATGAGAAAAAATTAATTTTACAGACAATCTTGATTAAGTCTACAAGTCAGCAAATATTTCAAGTTGTAGAGCATTTCCAAGTCCATGAAACAACAAAGCAGAGATCGAATGGTTGTAAAGAAGTCTTTCGGGAATGGAAGTAAAGGTCTATGTTTACCCACTTTCATATTTTAGCACACTGAGTAAAATTTGCATAGGACTCCCTCCTGACCCTCCGTGTCAGGCACTTTCGAGTGGATGGCCTTCTAAAATAGCGATTCTTGAATTCAGTACATCAAAAGTGTGATTTACTAGTTTTATGAACTTAGCAGCTTCTTCTTCGTCTAGCAGAAGGTAAGAGACAGTTTGTGCGACATGATTAGAGAACAGCTGGAATGCAAGATAAACATGCTGACGGTCTCTACCAGAAACAGACACTGTCTGATTTCCCTACAATCCAGTGACAGGAGCTGTTCCACAACACATTTACCAACAACCTTCCCTCCCGGTAGTTCAATACCGTCATCTAAGAAATAGTTTCTCGATAGTTTTATCAGATGTGGTACGTCACAAAACACCCAAATACGTTTACCGTCATCTGAAGGATTACTAAATAAAACACGTGTTTTTAATAGTCTACTCCAAGATTTTTCCATATTTTAGCGTTCTTCCCATCTAAGTCTGAGACCATGCCCACAACTATGAATCCTACTGCCTGTACTTCAACAATAATTTTCTTCAATAACACACATGAAATGTTACAGTTGGTCTTTATAGCTATTGTTGAGAGTGAAGGAGAATTTCCTGTTTTGTATGTTTATCAGGAACTCAAGGGAGACTTCATCAGTTAGTCAGAACATAGAAAAATGAGAACTCTTAAGGTTTCACTTTAGTTTGTCCTGCCTGCTGGCTCTTCAGAAATGTGTGCACGTGTGTTTTATATTCAGGAATCATTCAAGAAGAACACTTTCGCACTGCAAGATGTGTGGTTAAGGTTATTTTTTTAATATGTATAACTTTTGTTTTCTCAAAGATTCATTTGTTTCTATACTTGTCCCTGTTTTTATCTCCTTGTAAGATGTGTATTGTTTAATGTAACGCCTTGTGTAATATAAATGCCTAAATGCTTGCCTATTCCCACATTTTGGCTGATGATGACGCAAATCAGCGGTGAAACTAGTTCCAAGTACAAATACATGTTATAAATAAACTATAACATTTTTGTATTGAAAAGGTGGACCATTTTAAGTTTTTCCTATCATCCTTTCTCAGTTCAATACGGACAAAAATGAAATTCCTAGGTTTAAATAACACACTAGTCATTTGGAGTATCAAAGTCATACAATATAAGATGTTTCTAGACTGCGCACGGTCCACGAACCATTACAACCTGTACCTGACTCTGGGATCGGAGATTTATTTTTATCAAAACTCAGTATACATTAAATATAGGACGTTTGCCAAAATCCCCGCACGGCACTGAAACAAGTTTGAAACCCGTCTCCTTAAAGCTGAGTGTCCTGGTAAAAATATCCAGCGAGGTTTCTTGCTTTCATTGAGAAGGCAGTTGATTTGTGTTTCTGTAAACACTTGTCCTAGAATTCTGCTAACGTTTAGTTTAATGGACTGTTTGCATAGAAGTTTTCAAATCAACTATTTGTTTATTTTTAGTGTTCAAGGCTGACTGAAGTGATCTGGTTTTAGTCCTAAGCCTAGTCAATTTACTTTCCAAGCGTTTGTTTTTACTTTTTCTTTTCGAAGTTTTTGTTCATTAAAAGGTTCATTAAATGGTGTATGGCCATTGTCCGAGGACAAGTTCGGCTTGCCAGATGCAGGTCTTTTTTATTTGACGCCCGAGATGAGGATGAAATGATGAAGACGACACATACACCCAGCCCCCACGTCAGCGAAATTAACCAATTATGGTTAAAATTTCCGACCCTGCCGGGAATCGAACCCGGGACAAAAGGCCAGCACGCTAACCATTTAGCCATGGAGCCGGACATGGGCGTGAGAGAGAAAAGTCTATTAATAGCATGCTTTCGAGTCTCACGGTTTCGATACCGAATTTCTGGCGACGGCCAGTTCGGTATTAGTATCTTGGGAAGAGAATACTACTGGAACCTGGGAATTTCCGTGTTCTTCTGCGGGTACAGGTGTACGTCCTGAAATTAAATTTAAACTAGACTCTGCACCAGGCTTAAACAACTCCTTTGACTGTAATCCTATAAGTTCCAATTTCAGGCCACGCATGTAATCTTTATTAAAGTGGGCACTGCACACTGTTGCATGTTTCACGGAAATTAATTTCATCTCCCCATTTGCAAGCATGAATCCATTGTTTACAAACAGAGTCTTTCAGAAATGTGTGATAGGTGATGATTGTACCTTTCGTTTCCTGGTTATAATTTTCACACGTTGCCACAGCACAATTTGGCATTGTTAAAAACTTCTACGAACCCTCACACATTAATGTTGCAAGCATCAATCAATCACTACTGATCTGCATTTAGGGCAGTCACCCAGGTGGCAGATTCCCTATCTGTTGTTTTCCTAGCCTTTACTTAAATGATCGCAAATAAATTGGAAAATTAATGAACATTTCCTTTGGTAAGTTATTCCAATCCCTAACTCCCCTTCCTATAAACAAATATTTGCCCCAATTTGTCCTCTTGAATTCCAACTTTATCTTCATATTGTGATCTTTCCTACTTTTAAAGACACCACTCAAACTTATTCGTATACTGATGTCCTCCCATGCCACCTCTCCTCTGACAGCTCGGAACATACCATTTAATCAAGCAGCTCGCCTCCTTTCTCCCAAATCTTCCCAGCCCAAACTTTGCAACATTTTTGCAACGCTACTCTTTTGTCGGAAATCACCCAGAACAAATCGAGCTGCTTTTCTTTGGATTTTTTCCAGTTCTTGAATCAAGTAATCCTGGTGGGGGACCCATACACTGGAACCATACTCTAGTTGGGGTCTTACCAGAGATTTATACGCCCTCTCCTTTACATCCCTACTAAAACCCCTAAACACCCTCATAACCATGTGCAGAGACCTATACCCTTTATTAACAATCATATTTATGTGATTACCCCAATGAAGGTCTTTTCTTATATTAACACCTAGGTACCTAAATTGATCCCCAAAAGGAACTTTAACCCCATCAACGCAGTAATTAAAACTGAGAGGACTTTTCCTATTTGTGAAACTCATAACCTGACTTTTAACCCCGTTTATCATCATACCATTGTCCACCGTCCATCTCACAACACTATCGAGGTCACCCTGCAGCCGCTCACAACCTTGTAACTTATTTATTACTCTGTACAGAATAACATCATTTGCAAACAGCCTTATATCTGATTCCACTTCGTTACACATATCATTGATATATATAAGAAAACATAAAGGTCCAATAATACTGCCTTGAGGAATTCCCCTCTTAATTATTACAGGGTCAGATAAAGCATCGTCTACTCCAATTCTCTGAGTTCTATTTTCTAGAAATATACCCACCCATTTAGTCACTCTTTTTTCTAGTCCAATTGCACTCATTTTTGCCAGTAGTCTTCCATGATCTACCCTATCAAATGCCTTAGATAGGTCAATCGCAATACAGTCCATTTGGCCTCCTGAATCCAGGATATCTGCTATATCTTGCTGAAATCCTACAAGCTGAGCTTCAGTCGAATAACCTTTCCTAAACGCAAACTGCCTTCTGTCAAACCAGTTATTAATTTCGCAAACATGTCTTATATAATCAGAAAGACTGCTTTCCCAAAGCTTACATACAATGCATGTCAAACTGATTGGCCTGTAATTTTCAGCTTTATGTTTATCACCCTTTCCTTTATACACAGGGGCTACTATAGCAACTCTCCATTCATTTGGTATAGCTCTTTCAACCAAACAATAATCAAATAAGTAAATAAATATTTCAGATATAGTACTATATCCCAACCCATTGCCTTTAGTATATCCCCAGAAATCTTATCAAATCCTGCTGTTTTTCTAGTTTTCAACTTGTTGACAAACAGAGTCTTTCAGAAATATGTGATAGGTGATGCTTGTACCTTTTGTTTCCTGGTTATAATTTTCACACATAGTCACAGCACAATTTGGCATTGTTAAAAAATTATACGAACCCTCACACATTAATGTTTATATCATGATAATAGAAAGAACACTAATTAAACAGCAACACTTAAAAAACAAGTATTTTAACACCATCCACTCCGCACTTGAATAAGTAAAGTGAGCAAATTCCGCGCGTATTTACGACAATCGCGCACACATTATCTACAACTATTGTACCGGGTGGTACACCTCTACGCTGCACATTAAATCTTGCACCAATTAGAACTCCTCTACAGGAGAAATACTGAACTTGGAACTTGACCTACTTAAACGTTTCCTCAGAAGAGGTCGCTGCTGTAATTTTGTGATTATGAAGTTGCCAGTACTGTGTGAATTTCAACTTGTTTTGTTTTCCATTGATCAAGACGTGTGGACATTCTCTCATAGATGTAATTACAAAAAGTATGATCATGCACCCTGATGCGAAGTGAAAGAACCTTTCTTGAAGAAATTTTGTATTCATAAGTTTTTTCTTTACTAAATTTTGTTCATTCATCTTTGGGTTGGCAATATTTATCTTTTCTTTCCGCCAGTTTTGTATTTAGCCAATCCCTAATTTCTGTAATTAATTTTCAGCCTATCACTGGTTTCTTCTCCGATTTAGTGTGTAACTTTAAGGTAACCAATAAAATTGAGAGGCTGTGGCTTAATTATTCACGAAAGGTCTCGAACTTTCCCTGAGGGTTTATAAACTGCGGATTTTCACCTCTCTTGGCCACTTGATCAACATCTAAGTGTATGTATGTGAAGCAAGAGGCAGGAGGTGCCTCTTTCATCAGGCAGCAGGTCTTCAGAAAGGTAATGGCCGTTTAAAATCTTTATTTCTTGCTAGCTCCGCAGTTTAACCCGAGGGATAGGTCCGAAACTTTAACGATGTAACCTACTTTTCTGTAATGTAAATATCTTTAACTGTAAATCGGGGATAGAGAGTGCTGTACCCTCTCGAGCTCCCCTTCACATTGGTTTGAGGCGACTACGTTTCCTTTTCCGTCCTTTTCCGTAATGTCTTAAATTATTCTTATATGAGTCACCTCCATAGTTTGGGAATGGCCCCTGTGTCATCGGCCTAGTGCCTTTTAGGTTTTAGAATGAGTATTTAGGAGTGCAAGTACACGCCTCCATTCATTTTGGTATTTCGGGCCATTTACTTAACCTGTTCTTTTTCTGCTAAGGCCCAGTAGGTTGGGTACAAGATACCTCCGTGTCATTTTTTGCAAGTTGTGCCTTGATGGCAATTAATTGTAAAGTCTGTTATTGCCTTTAAGAGGCTTGAAAAACTGAGAGCGTGTCAGCTCTTTTCAAGTGTTGTGAAGGTGCCTCTGGGAGGCTTGACATTGACATTTTGGGAGCATGTGCTCCAGGCATTAGGGGATTGCTGCCCTTAAGTAAGGTTATTAGGTTGAGCGTGTAGCTCAGGAAGTGTAAAGTGAGGGCTTGAAGCCCAAGTTCTGTTTATACCACCAATCTTGTCTTTCCTAGACTCGTTTTTTTACCTTGTTACTTGTTGTTTTTTTTTTTTTAAAAAGAGAGAAAAATATAACCTTGTTACAGTTTTAAATTAACTTTGATTTGGTAGTTAGACCCATTCACCCCGGCACCTTCTTTCACCTCTGCTGATCCACCAACCTCGGTAACAGCTATAATAACCAACTAACAAAGGAGCAGTTCCAAGCACTGTTACTTTACCAGAATAAAGTAATACACTATTTCCCCATTTTTTACTCATATAAATGGGTAGTTGCCGCGAGAGTGACGTCACGCTCAGAGCGACTGAAATGGGATCCTACTGCGCATGCCAAGCGAGCACCTCCTCTCCCTGTCTAACTTCCCCTCCGCCATTTGTCTCGTCGCCCTTCCTTTATTGTTGTAACAAAGTTACAGCGAAATTCGTTTACCTGTTTGGTATTCGATCTTAATTTTCTAGTTGAGTGATTGTGTTCATGTAGTAATTACGCCGTAGTATGGTACGTAAGTTTACTCATTACCGGTACCGTGTCGTTTTCTTAACTGGTTTTCGTTTTTTATTTAATTACTGGTAATAGTATAACATCAGTCACCATGAGCAAGAACTATGAACACAAATCAGGGTATCAAAAGAGAAAAACAAAAGAAGTGCACGAGATGGAGGCTTCAAAAGACAAACGTCCTTGAACATACATACATACATACATACATCATTATTATAGACCTTATGCCTTTCAGCGTTCAGTCTGCAAGTCTTTGTGAATTTTCTAAACGTCGCCACAATCCTCTATTAGCAACTAGGCCTGTGTCCTCGTTTAGTTCTATACCTCTTTATATTTATATCGTTAGAATCTGAGTCTAACCATCGTCGTCTTAGTCTTCCACTACTTCTCTTACCCTCCATAACAGAGTCCATTATTCTCCTAGATAACCTATCCTCCACCATTTGCCTCACATGACGCCACCGCCGAAGCGGTTTATGCGTACAGCTTCATCCATCGAGTTCATTCCTAACTTATCCTTCATCTCCTCATTCCGAGTACCCTCCTGCCGTTGTTCCCACCTGTTTGTACCAGCAATCATTCTAGCTACTTTCATGTCTGTTACTTCTAACTTATGAATAAGATATCCTGAGTCCACCCAGCTTTCTCTCCCGTAAAGCAAAGTTGGTCTGAAAACAGACCGATGTAAAGATAGTTTCATCCGGAAGCTGACTTCCTTCTTACAGAATACTGTTGTTCACAACTGCGAGCTCACTGCATTAGCTTTACTGCACCTTGATTCAATCTCACTTACTATATTACCATCCTGGGAGAACACACAACTTAAATACTGGTACTTGAAATTATCTACTTGTTCCAGCTTCGTATCACCAACCTGACATTCAATTCTGTTGAAATTCTTACCAGTACCTACTAACATCAATTTAGTCTTCGAAAGGCTAGTTTTCATGCCTTGAACAGATTTATAAAATTGTGTTTGTCTTGTGTATTGCCTTGCTTGTTTATTTGGCTATTCCTGCAACTGTTGCCAGTGCCGAAAGAGCATTTTAAATGCTGAAGAGAGTGAAAAATGCGTTTTGCTCTACAATGACACAAGAGAGACTGGCAAGACTTGGGATGGCTACTACCTGTAAAGAAAATCGACATGGATGCCACCATTGATAACTTTGCAGCAAGGAAAGCATGAAGATCCTCTATATGAAATGTTCTTAACACCAGGCTCCTTTACTCTCCTTTTGTAAAGTAAAGGTAAGCCGGAAGTTAAATCTTACTTTTCTTCAGTTGAGTAACAACGTATTCTTCCTTTTTAATATAGCATTACGCCTACCAGTAAGCCATTAATAATTACGATTTTGCATTTAGGAACAAAAAAACAATAATAACAGGCCACATGTATAATAATTTAGATAAGTTAAAGATTATTCTGAGTGTAAGGTAGCTTTAAGTATTGTACTACACTTTAGGATTGGCTTGTACTGTATTGTAAGCTATGACCATGTCAGGTTGCTTAGATATTTTATCTCAAATGCTAACTATTACTTTAATTTCATTTAGAAAAGGAGCTATCCCGCCCTTCGACGTGGGTTCCACATTAAAGGGAAGCCTCACCTACAAGTCCTCGTGAAATAATAAAGATCGTTAAATTATACAAACAAACCTATTAGATAGAGCAGAGCAGAATTTAGTCAAATTTAATTCAATCAATATTATAATTATGTAGGAATGAACTAGTCCAGTATACCTATATAGAGACTTCATTAATGTGCTGAATGTTGGAACAAAACTAGGGATACTTTTTATGATAATTGGAAAACACATTTTCAATATTTTAATCATTCAAAAACAAGTTACGGTTATTAATAAAAAGTTAAAACTTAACTTCAGCTTTTATAACTTTTAGATAAAATTTTATGAACGATGAATTTTAAGAAATGTATAAGAAATTTACAAAAAATCACTTAAGAGTTTTTGTGAGGGAGGTCAGGTTAATTTTCTTGCCCGGATCATTTTTGGGCGAGAGGTTTTTGTTTGGTGGGGGGGGGCGTGAAGTCATTTGCTCGGAGCCCATCAGAGCTGTCTACAGCGCTGACTGGAGCATTCCTTAAAGAAATTGTACACATGAAAAATTTGGTTGGAGACTGACTTCGTAACATCTTCTCTCTTCCAACCGTGTTACCAGTACTTGTACTGCAAAGAACTTATCATGTACCCGCCAATGAACGTCGTATTTCTCTGCATCATCTCACATTCAACACCGGTGATGATAACTAACGTCTTTCCCCGCCAGCAGAATTACTACTGAACCTGTATATCATATTATTATTATTATTACAACTTCCCCCATGCGGAGGCTGCCACAAGGACAAAGTATGTAGGCTACACTGTATTTTGTCTTCTAAGTTACTGTTGACTTTGCTAGTGTGCCAAGTAGAAGATTCACCAAAAGGCTCAGGAATAGATTTGCGATACGGTTCTTCAGATGTTATATAGATGATTGCGGTGTATGGTCACTGAACCTCGTATTGTGGCGATAGCGATGTCGTGAAGTCGTGTCCGGCTGAGACCGAGAGAATCCCATAGCTGTACAAGAAATTTAGGGATTGTGCCTCGAGCTCCGATCATGAGTCCATGGACGGAAATATTGTCTAGGTGATATTTATCTTTATAGTAGTTTACAGTTGGCTGGTAAATTGACTTCTTTTCGGCGTCCACCTCTTCGGCCTGGCCAACGTGCGACTCGAAGCGTATTGTGGGATCTAAGATTAGTCCTTGCTTGCTAGCTGGTTGAAAGGCTATCATGTCAATACGTCTGTTACTCCCGT